>NC_091507.1:12001150-12345274 GCF_947461875.1 Haliaeetus albicilla
AAAATCACATAGTTGGAAGACCAAAATAATTTGGTTCTATCCTGGAAAATGTCAACCTGAAGTGATTGAGGCAGTCACAGCTGACGAGCAAACATACACATGCTCCCAGTATTATGGCTAGAGTGACAGATAGGACTCATGAAGGGTTCCTGGAAAGGTGTCCGTTCATCTGCACAAAGTACTTCAGACATGTTCAAAACTTGAGCTCAGTTCTCCAAATATTCAATATTTTCCAAAAGTGTTCCAGAAGTAGCAGAAAACAGCCACGAAGACAGCACGAAGACAGGAGAAACTGCCTTGTGATTAGATAACAGAAAGAGTTCAAAGTTAATCAAGCTAATCAATATGGATACTGGAAGAAATTAAGTCCTCTCATAGCACAGAAAGATTACATAAAAAAGATCTTCCAATTAAAAGAAAACATATAAAACCTCCACGAGCAGAAACTGAAGGTTGACAAATTCAAATTAGAGTAGGAACACAAGCATGCAGGATAGAGAGGACAATTAACACTTGAATAAATTATTTGGGGTAGGGATCTGAATTTGCTACTATTCTCAGATTAAAGCTGGTGCCATTCTGGAATTTACACTTCAGTGAAAACACAAGCTACTGAGTTAAACAAAGGTAGAATTTGGTGCATCTCTATATTGAGAGATCGACTAGAGAGTTACATAAATGCTTCATCCTATAATATCTGTACACTTACTTTGCCTTGATGTCAATACTCCACAAATCACATAGCAACAGAAAAAGGTCTAGTGTTTACTCCCATCCCCCCACCCCAAAGCTAAAGGCCTGTGTGTTATTCTCATTTTCTACAACTGCCTCCGCAACTCCATACCCTAGATTTTCCCTTCAACATTTGGTTTTAGTTCAATATTTCAGTAAGATCATAGATGTACTTTATTCATCTTTGTAAAAGAGGGAAAGACCTGAAATTAGCATCTTTATTTTTCACTTGGATCACAGCTGATTTTTCTTCCACTATACGTACTCAATTTTTTGCAGCAGAACCATTTGTTTCTCTCTCAGCTAAGCCTGCAACTTCAGGCTCTCTCCAAAGTGATACACAGCTATGAATGGAAAGCCCCTCCTACACCAGGAGGTGAAATCCAATCATCTATTTAAATTTCTTTTAGTAGCTCTCCTTTTACTGGCTAAGTATCAAGTTATTTTCCAAACAGGTAAGTTTTACAGCTTCACTTCAGCTTTAATATTTAAACTTTTATTCCACCTGTCCTTTTGCTTATGCTTTGTTATTTTGCTTTCTTTTGCTACCTGTCTTTCATGCAGCCTTCCATGTAAAGTACCTTTCTGTTCACCAAGTTCTTCAGTGTCACCAGCATGTTTGTTTATATATAGTTTATATTAAGACCAAGCAATCATGCAATTCTGTAGCGTGACATTCAGCTTTTCTGATGTTCCATTAATATTCATTACTCACAAGTTGTGGGGGATTAGATGGGAATTTTTCATCCATTTATGAAGCACATACCATTACAAAGACTCTATGCATACATACAGTGGCAAGCAGTTAAACATTCAGAAAAAAAGCAGCCAGCAGAAATAATAGCAAGAAAGAAATAATGTCTTAGGTTTGAAGAAGAGCAGTCATACACGCAACTGGTATTGAAACTGGAGAGCAAGAAGCAGGTGGGTGGTCCCAGTGGTGCTGTTGGTGCAAAAATGAATATACACTACCTGCCAGATGCCTGCTAGAGTAAAGGACCAATCTATACAGTTCTCTCAGGAACATCTGGATTGTGATAATGTAACATTATAGCTTTTTAAGAGATTTACAGTTTTTAATTAGCATACACTATATTTAAAGTTTCAGCTTAGAATTAATAATTTTAGCTCCTGTCTATAGCTTCCTATGAAACAGAACTTGAAGAAAAAAAAAAAAGAGACACCCAACAACCCTTCTGCAAGGTTGAGATTTCAAAACTTTAAGTATGTTCCTATGTTAAATTATCTTCAAAAGAAAAATCTAGACGTAAACCCACAGCATATAAAACCCATATCAGCAGTTACCGAGTTCTTCCCCACAATTTAAGTGGTTAAAGTACACACATAGCTTAGAAGCAGTTGTTGAAGTAACGACATACAATTTTATATATGCATTAACAGACCTATTTAATATGGTACAAAAATGAACTTAAAACAAGAATTGTTTTTCTGAATGTAGCAATGCAAAAAGTTTCAAAAATTTTCTTTGTACCAAGTTGCAGAACTACAGAACTTAAGAGACACAACAGAGTGGTGCACTTACTCCATACTAGCAGGTATCTCCACAGGACTACACCAGAATAAAGTTAGAAAACGGAAATTAAAATAACTACAAGTTAAGGTTCCAACCTTGCTGTAATACATGTACACATTTTTAAGCTGGCTGGACATTTAAGAGCCTAGACAAAAAGAGATACCATGTGCCACTGGCTCACATTAACACTGCTAATGAAGGTTACGTTTCTGTATTTCCTAACATTCCAACTTGCAAATTTGACTTACACTGATCTTTGCTTAAGTTCTCCAGTAGTTCTGAACTTATTTTTCAAGTCATACGTAAAAACTGTACAAGCCTCACTATAAATATGCTCAGCAGCAAGGAAAAAAACCCAAACATTCAGAAACAGCACCAATTCTTATCCAGTCCATGGAGAAATAGATGGATGGTAGCAGCATGATGCTGAGCTTGTAAAACAAATTAAAAGGGAATTCATCAATGTTGTATCATCGGTATTCATTTTCTGCAAGAAAAATCAAATAACTTAGTTATCTAGAGAACTATGCCTAAGTAACAGACATCACAGTCGAAAAAATATGGGAAAAATGAATGTGTGTGTTTCTTCCTGAATTTGTTTTCAACTTTTTTTTTTTTTAAATCAGGGAACAAAACTATAATTATTTGTTATTATAATTCTTAGCATACACACAACGTAAGTGAAAACATAAACATACCATATCTTTCCAGAGCTGCCGGAACTTGTTCTTTCAAATTCTAAAATGGACTTCTACAGTTCTTGTACCTATAATGCAAAACATTACGTTTCAGTTTCTGTACTATGCTCCATACCAATCTGAAGCTCAATACAACTTCAAAACGATACATTCAAGAATGGCCTTTCTATTACTCACAAGTTTGCAACTCAAGGAAAACATATACCTAGAATCACAGAATATCTCAAGTTGTAAGGGACCCATAAGGACCATCAAGTCCAACTCCCTGCTCCTCGCAGGACTACCTAAAACTAGATCACATGACTTCCCAAACGAAATCATACTTCCCATAAAAACCACAACAGAAAATACTTGGTATGTTAGGGAAACTACAAAAGCAGAAAGTCCATACACACAACGTTCCCTATTCTTTCCTCTGTAGTGATGCAATAGAGTTTTACAATTCCATTCATCCAGTTCATTACAAATATCCATTTCCTTCCTCTGGAAGATTCTGGCAAGGTTTCTCCTCCCCCCCCCCCTTTTTTTTTTAAGAATTGGTATTTACAATAAGAAAAAAAAAACCCAAACCAACACTCAAAAGAAGTCACAGATAGAACTGCATCTTTGTCCTGGCTGCACAAAACTGCTGGAGTTTGGTAAGCTTTTCTACAAATGGTTCATTTTCAGGGAAGCCGTAATTAACACGGGACACATGACTAAAACATACTCCAAACATTTGCAACAAACACCTAAAAGCACAAACAATTTCAGGGGAAAAAGTGACAGAAACAGGCATATATATAACTAAAGAAATCTAGTAATTACTTTCCAGACAGTTACTCATTTGGCACAGAGTATCACATTTTCAGTACTGTGAAGATTTAATATTTAATTTCTTGGTTCTGAAACTCTATTAAGAACAATCAAATCCAATGCAGCTGATTTAGGCTTATCTCCGATATAGATCAGAGTTCCCACGGAGGAAATCCTGATCTGGTTACCTTCAGAGTACATTCAGGTTTGTCTTAAAAGATGTCAAACCACAGAGCTCCCATCCACTCCATACCAACAGCAGAAATCCAGAATATTTATCTTATATTCTATTAAAGGATAATTCTTCATTCACAGTGATGCCATTAGGTGAACTCAATTAAAGTATTCTGACAAATGTGACCAGTATTTTCACACCTTGTATCACAGGACTTCCAGCTTAAACTCCAATGTATATATTTGTTCATGTACACGCAAAGAGCAATGTCACCTATATAAAATTCAGTCACTCTCCTCTAAGGTACAAAAGCACCAGCCTTCAGTGTGCACAGAGTATAAGCAGAGGACAAAGCACAGCATGAAAATGTATCACAAATACATCTATCAGGGATTTATGATTACTGCCCAGCAATAGAGAAAAGAAAACAAAGGTTCCCAACATAACTGAAGCTATGTAGGTTAAGACAGTACAATTTATGGAAGAAATAAGACCACAGCGGAGGAGACGGAGACAGGGGATTTGCTTAATAACACGTAGCCAACAGCAGAAGAGTAAGTAATTCCAACAGCACAAAACTGAAGCTCCTGGACTTCCCGTTCTCTTTCCTCAATCTCCCCCCACCAGCTACCACCAAGGCAGAGCAGGAGTTCAGCAGTCTACTAAAAAATTTTGGTCAAAGGCTACATGACCACCAACAAAATGAAACACAGAATCTGTAATGCTTGTCTAAAAGGAATGAAAATAATTTAATGAAGTCAGATGTGCTCTGACATCCACCTTTAGTATTTTTATTAACTAGCATTAAGCCACACCTACCTAAAAAAATGCAAACGACAAATGTGACTAAAAGCATGGCTAACAGTATTGCTTCCACTCAACATAAAGAAATCTTGATCTGTCACATGACCAGAGCCAAAAGAGCTGCTTGTTTACAACTGTCACACATTTTCAATAACAAAAAGAGACTTCAGGGCACACTGAATGATATTAACAAAGATGGTAAGCCACTGAATTAACCAAACTGTAGAATACAGAACTGCAAAATACTTAAGAAATGAACTATAAATTATAAAAAATACTTTGCAACTCATGTCTGGCTTGATGAAAGACATCACGAAATCACCTCTATCGTGCTTAAACAATGTTTTCCACTTTTTTTTTTTTTTTTTTGCAATAACTGCCACGAGACAGGAGCGGAAGAAAGAATTCAGAGAGCACTACTCTAAAGAAGATGGTAGGTATTTTACCTAGTATTATAGATGCTCTGACACAATTTCAAATATATAAGTTAAAATAAGAATAATTTTTTTCCACAGCTGACATTCTTACTATAACAACATTAGCCAAATAAAAAACAAGTATTCACAAACATCCTTCTTTCAATAAGATATTCAGGTCATAGGAACCATGCAAGTGGAGTATTTATCACCACCTTACAACATAAAGGGCTCAACCTTTGCAACCAAAAAATACCAGTATTTCACAGAAGCGATACACTCTCTTAAGACCTCCTATGTCCTTGAACTCTGATGGGACTTGCAGGTTGTGTGGACTGTATGGGTGTATTTCTATGGTCCACAACAGGCAAGTTTTGCTACAACAGCTGAAACACATCTACGTGCTGCTACTACAGCCAGTGTATGCTAGCATACCTGGGACTTTCTAAAAAATAAAATAGGGTATATACACATATTAAACCACAATATTCATCACCAAGACTTCGGACATGAGATTTCACTATGAAATAAAAAGTAATCATCATCTGAATACGGCTATACAAATATAAAAGGTAAAAACATCATATTGGAAATAGAAATTCTGAAGTAGCAATAGACCTCTTCAGTATTATCTAGCTTTGTAAAAGTTTTTGATACCTTCTAAGAAAATGAAAAATACTGTACTGTAAAATCAAAATATTTTAAGCATTAATCGGCTCAAACACATGACTAACCATAATGCAAAAGAAAAACTCATCTACAACTATGGCAGTGTTTCCTGAGGTATTTTGACTGGCAGCCCATTTTAGAAGTTCAGCTCCTTTAAGAGCCATTCAACTACCCTCTAACACTGCAAGCCTACTGAACTGCAGCTGCTCCAACCTGGGTCCCACAGAGCATACCAGGGCAGGAGTACACAAGTTAATACCAGAGCCCAGCTGCCTGGACAAGTCTGGCATCTCTCACACCGCACGAGCTTGGCAACACATTAGAGAGAGCTCTTGTGCCTCCCCTGCACGCAGCTCCTAAAGGTAAGGGAGAGGGGGTGTTTATTTGTCACTCTAATCTCCTCATTTCACCAGTTTCTTTGGTGTAATGATTCTCAAGGAAGTATCAACAAGTCCAAAAAGAGGGCCACCAAAGGGAGCAAGAGTGTGGTCTCCTCTGCAAAGGAGATATGAAGAACTACCTTCACCCCTAGAACTCTAGTTCAGTCAAGACAGAAGTCCTGCCACAGTCCTCACAGGACCCCAGAAAGAAAAGCAAGCCATGTGGACTAATTGCTGCCAGAGAGTTATGCAACAACCACCAAACCCAAATGCAGGTTCCATGATTTTCTGCTTATGATCCCATTGGTTGATGCAAGGCCCACCAAGACCAAATTTCCATTGGGTTTCAAACTGAGATGTTGTACCTTACAGTTTTTGATACACTTTAATTTTGTCTTATTTAGTTACTTAGGTCACAGCTTTGAAATTATGTCACACAAGGATTGAACATGAAGGCACATGGAGGGCAGGGAGGTGATTGGAGACAGCCAGCATGGCTTCACCAAGGGCAAGTCTTGCTTGACCAACCTAGTAGCCTTCTGTGATGGAGTGACTACATCAGTAGACAAGGGAAGAGCTATGGATGTCATGTACCTGGACTTCTGTAAGGCCTTTGACATTGTCACCTACAACATCCTTCTCTAAATTGGACTAGATATGGATTTGATAGGTGGACAGTTCGGTAGATGAGGAATTGGTTGGATGGTTACATCCAGAGGGTAGTGGTCAACAGCTCAACGGGTCAGGGCAATCCTAAGCACAAATACAGGCTGGGGGATGGGTAGATTGAGAGCAGCCCTGCAGAGAAGGACTTGGGGGTACTGGTGGATGAAAAGCTGGACACGAGCTGGCAATGTGCACTTGCAGCCCAGAAGGCCAACCGTATCCTGGGTTGCATCAAAAGTGGCATGACCAGCAGGTTGAGGGAGGGGATTCTCCCCCTCTACTCTGCTCTGGTGAGACCCCACCTGCAGTACTGCATCCAGCTCTGGGGTCCTCAGTACAGGAAAGACAGGAACCTGCTGGAGCAGGTCCAGAGGTGGGCCACAAAAATAATCAGAGGGATGGAACACCTGCCCTATGAAGAAAGGCTGACAGACTTGGGATTGTTCAGCCTGGAGAAGAGAAGGCTCCAGCAAGACCTTATTGCAGCCTTTCAATACTTAAAGGGGGCCTATAAGAAAGATGGGGAAAAACTTTTTAGTAGGGCCTGTTGTGACAGGACAAGGGGCAATGGTTTTAAACTAAAAGAAGGTAGATTTAGACAGATACAAGGAAGAAATTTTTTGCAATGAGGGTGGTGAAACACTGGAACAGGTTGCCCAGATTGGTGGTAGATACCCCATCCCTGGAAGCATTTAAGGCCAGGTTGGATGGGGCTTTGAGCAACCTGATCTAGTTGAAGATGTCCCTGCTTATTACAGGAGGGTTGGACTAGACGACCTTTAAAGGTCCCTTCCAACCCAAACCATTCTGTGATTTTATGGAAAAAAAAAAAAGTACCCTCCGTATCAAGCAGCCAACTGGTACATCAGTTCAAGTTTGTGCTAAACCACCACTGCTGTAATTCACCCCTAGGACAGTCCCACTGTTGACATACTACACAAGATAAGCACGATTCTCAAAGGTAAAATATGTGAACATAGAGCATGTTTTTAAAGCTATCTGGATGGATGCAAACAGTAATGCTTTTTGATGAAAAGTCTTGAAGAGCTACATACTGTGAACATCCTTTTCAAGCCATCAAAAAAAAAAAAAGAGTCTAAACCTCTGCTTCACTAACTAGAAGTTTCTCTTAAAACACATATAACTCTGTTCTAAGGAAACGCCTTCAAAAGAAGCAGGTCACCCGTCTTACCTAAGACAGTGAAGTGAGGGTCCAAAGGGAAGCCACCCATTTAGTTCCACTCAGCTGAACAACTGCAGCTTCTCCTAATTCTTCACCACTCTGTAAAACATGGGTAAAGAACCATGCAGGATGGTAACAGAAAGAGTATCGGTAAAGACTGACTTCCACCCCCTTCCTCCATTCAGCAGTTTGCATAATACAGGGAAGCAGGCTCAACCTATTAAAAGTAAGAAGTAGTTAATGCTTCCTTTAAGAGACTCATTCATAAGAGTATTTGTGAGACAGAACACTATGGTAATACTTAATTTATAATGTAATTTTGCAACCAGTAAGTTATTCTGTCAGTAAGTTCTGTCACTCCTAGCCACAAGAAAGTGGAACTATTCAAAAACAGCAATTTAAAGTGCTATGAGGCCACGTGTTACCAAGCATGAATCCTGGATCGCAACATTATTTGATTTTACTTTTTTTCTATTTCTCCTATGAGGTTATTTTCCTGAAGAAATGTCTCACCAGCTGGTATAGCTACCAAACTGTTGCTTTGTTACAAAATATTACCTTTACAATGTATTTGCTTACTTTCTGCTAACCAACCAGATATATTACACACATTACTATTCATATGAATCAGGTTTTTTTCCCAAACTTTTTTTCATGGGCAATACAGCCTTACGAGGTTGTCAGGCACTGCCTATAAATACATGAAATTAATGCAGTAAATGTTAAAATATTTAAGGTGACAGAAGTCACTTCAAACATGTGATGTGTTCATTGCTGCTGTCTGTGGGAACCAACTATTTAGCAAAGCTTACAGCACCCTCCGGGGGGAGGGGGGGGGGGGCAGGGAGGAGGAGGTTATTTTTTTAAAAAGTAAACATCATATTCTAAATTATTTGTTACAGACTATGACAGCAAATGTATTACCCCTCTCCTTCCATGTACAAATCAGAATTTGGGTAGTGACAGAAAACCTTTCAACATTGCTCCTCTATAAACTCATAGCTGTCTTAAATATACTGGATACTTCAGAAAAAGTGTAAAACGTACCTCCTCTGTTTAAAACTCAGTATCAATTCAGTAACTAAAATGAAGTAAAGACCTGGCCCACAGTACTAGAAAAAGTCTGACACTGGAAATGAGATATATGCCTACATACTTTAGGAATTCTCTCCCCTTGTCCCTCAATTGCATGTTCTATTTTTAAGAATTAGGGGCTTTTATCTTCCAGTGTATGAATACACTGGTGGGGGGAGGGCGAAAGACATTTCCTGCATTTAAAAAAAAAGATGGATTCCCTCTGGACGTTCACTCAGTAAACTGAAACCAAAAATAGCAGAGGGAAAAAAAAAGTATAGTACATATATATATAAAAAAAAATCCTGCATAGAAAATCTAAGATGATGCATATTTACAGAAATGTAAACACTAAATTCGTTCCATGATAAGTGTCATATAACATACTACACTAATCATTGTTTATACAAAATGTTATATGCTTAAACATGCTCACAATTAAACAAGTTTAACACTATTACAACTTGACTCAAAGATACTCCCCCCCCAGTTATGTATTTGCTTAAGTAGAACCAGTGAAGAACACATCAACAAAACACATATTCGTAATGAAATAAACGTGATTTTATACTGGGGTACATATGTCATTTCACATTTCAGAAGCAGGTTTTCTCCTACAAAAAGTGAAGTCAAATGAAAAGAAAGAGAACCTGTTTTATTTTCTCAAGTCGATTAGAACAGGGACAATCTCAAGGTGCTCTAACAGGGACCCTAACAAGCTGAGAGCATCCCTAGATGTACTTAACATATACACACAGTTTTAAATCTCATTCACAAAACAATCATCATTTACATATGTCTTTAAGCAGCGGCAGTAATTAAAAAAAGACTAAAAGTCTTGTTTGCTATTAAAAGCAGGATCCAACCCACACAATGTTAGAGTTCTGAAGAGGACCTGGACTGATGTGAGAAAGTTAAACACCTCTGCTTTTTCAAGCCTGCCTTTCCTTCAGTCACCTTTTTTACACGGTCACACAATCATAGCCTTAAAAAAACCAAACAAATCAAACCATTTATTTTGCCATCTAGCTTGGTGCTTTTATTTCTAAATTCTTGGGAGATACTCAGGATACTCCAGTAAGGAGAAATAGCAAACAACCCTGGTAAACAGAAAAAGAACTTCATTAATTCCAGTACGAAAGATGCTACAATAAATAGGAAACATTTAGAGTGGAATGGAAGGTATTCATAGAAGAGAGATGAAGTATCTGTAATATGACATGGAAATAATTTAAATTAAAGGTGTTTTTCAGCCCTATAAACCTAAGCAGTGGCCTAGCTTTTCTGCCAAGGTTTGTCTGTCTCAAACTGACAGAACATTACGGTTACGAAAACAAGTCATAAGCACTGCAAACTGCATCTGTTCTAAAAGACAAATGTATGTGAGGAAAACTATCAAATATCCATAGCAGACTGGTAATGCACATTTCGTATTTCCAATTCAACACACCCATTAAACTCTGAGTTACACAGAATCTTCAAATTTAAAAGCCAAATACCTTCAACTGTTTCCAAAATGAAAGGGCACAGAGTATTTAGTGCCACCATCCAAACCAAGCAGTTTGTGAGAACAGTAAAGCCCATTTTCCAGCAGTTTTCATTCTTATCAAGAGGTAACTCTCACCACCTCCATTATTCTCCCACCCAGTCACAGATGTCTAAAAACGCGGTTAAACTTAAGAGCGTAGCTTCTCCCTTAGCGGGGAATCTCTCTCTAACCGAATGCTATCTGCATGAACTAGGAACTTCATCTTATCTTTTAGACCTCTCCCTTTCAAACCAGTCAACCAATCAAAAAACAAAAACAAAAGACCTGACAATACAATCATGTAGGCCTCACTCTGTTAGGAAATCAAAGCTAAAATTGGGTACAATTTCCCACTGAGGAACTTTTTGGTAGACGTGCAAGAGGCATGGTAAACTAATCTGACAAGCTGATTCTCACAGAGCCTCAGGTTTGCAGACTCCTACTGAGGTAGGGAAGTTTCCACACAGACACAGAGGGACCATCCCCTGTAGTGATGTGTAAGACACAGGCTTTGTCCCAGAATTAGAACACCGCTTACGCAGAAGGAAACATAAACAAGTATTTCCATTAACTGGACAGAAAAAAAAGGCATAACTATGAGTTTATAGATTACAGGTTCTCGCCACTTAAAGGAGAATTGTGGAACACGTTTTGTTTCCCAAGCAGCAGTAACTTCTTAATCTCTTCCCACATCATCTCAGACATCTGATTTACAAATTGACTGTGAGCTATAACAACCCAGAGTTCCTTTAAAAGAAATACCGCAGGTGGGCTTAAAAACTGAAACCCAGGAAGTCCTGCAGTCAGGAGTGACAGATGACATTTATCAGCAAAGCAGCCTGTTCACAGGTTAGCAGATCCAACTCATCAGACTGGACAGAAGGTAACGGGAGCAAGTGAACGTACCTACTTTGCTAAGCAGGCCTTGCACACTAGTTATGCACCCTCGCAGCACCTCACACAGCCGCACCTCCCCGCCTGTCAGAGCTGGCCGTGCCGAAGGCACCCGAGCACCCCATGCCCACAGCAGCCCCGCGGAGCGCCCCCCGCCGCTGCCCCGCTCGGCCAAGCCGGGAAACTGAGGCAGGGGCAGGCTGGGTTCACCCAAGGTCGCCCAGCAAGGCCAGTCTCCCCGGGGACCGGGCTGAAGCCCGGAGCCACCCGCCTGGCCTCCCTGGGGAGGGACGCGGCGGCCCCGCACCCATGCGCCTCACGGGGAGGAGGAAGAGGACCACCGAGGCCACGCACCCCCGCCGCCGGCGCCTTCCCCACCCCCGGCAGGGGATCTCCCCGGCGGAGGGTAGCGGGCAGGGCCGCCTCCCGGCTCCCTCCCCTTCAGGGCCGGCGTGGGACGGGCGCCATCCCCCCTCCCGGCCCTCCCCCGGGCCGGGCACTGCGCAGCGCCTACCGACCTGGGCGCCGCGGCCTGCTGCTCCCGGTCGCTCCCGCCGCCGCCGCCCGGGCTCATGCGGGGGCCGCGCTGCGCTCGGGGCCGGGCCGCAGGCGAGGAGGCGCCGCTACTGCTGCTGCCGGTGGAGCCGTCGGGGCCCCGGGGCGGAGGAGACGGGGCCGCGGCCTGGGGAGGGGGGAGGGAGGGAAGAGGCGGGGAAGGGAGAGGCGAGCGGCCTGGCGAGGCCCGCGGCGCGGCGGGAGGGCGGGCCGGGCCCGCGGGCGCGCCTTCTCTCGCGGACTCGCTCGCTCGCTCGCTCTCAGCCCGAGCCCCGCGCCACCATCTTGGGAGCAACGCGGATATCGGCGCGGCGCAAGCTCGGAGGGCTCGCGGCGGGCGGGGGTGGGCAGGAAGGAGGACCCAGTGCGTCCCGGCGTGCAACGCGGGCGGGGCGGGGGGAGCGAGCGGACGAGGCGGCTGCGCCACGCTACCCACCGCGCGAAACCATAGAGTTCCCAGGCCGGTTTTTTCCTGCCTTTTTCAGTGGCGGCGCCCGACGGAAGGGAGCCGAGGCGGCGCCTGCGCGTCGGCGTGCGTGAGGCGGGAGCCGCCATGTTGGAAAAGGGCAGCGAGGCGACCGGGCGGGGGGGCGAGGGGGCTCCCTGCCTATGGAGCGGCAGTCAGTCCGGCGCGCGGGCGGGGCGGTGACGCGCGAGCGGGGCGGAGCCCGGGGACGCGCATGCGCCTGCGCAGGCCCCGGGGGCGAGCCCCGGGCGGGATGGAGGAGGGAGGAGCGGGGCGCGGGGGGGTTGCTGGGGGCACGCGCCCACGCGCGCCTAAGGAAGTGTTCGCGTACACATACACGTACGTGTGCTCGCGTACGCGTACATGTACGTGTGCGGATTGACAGGCACGCGCAGGTACATATGCACGTGCACGCAGGCATACCTGCCAGGGGACGTACACATGAACACACGTACGGAGGCATGTCCGCAGGGGCCTGCGTGTCCGCAGGCACGCACGTATGCCCGTGTGTACACCAGCGCGCATGGTGTACGCACATGCGCGTGCATGTGCATCGATACACAGCAGGCGCGCAGGCACGCGTGTATACGCACACGCGTATACGCACACGCATAACATACCTTTGCACGTGCACACGCACACGTACAACCCCGCTCGCACGCACGCCCTGCTGCAGGCAGGCGAGCAGGCAGCCGTCGAGGCGCACGCACGGCCCGGGGGCGGTGGCGCAGCGAGGGGCTGTTGCTGCTGTGGGCAAGGAGAGCAGCCGCCGCCACCTTCTCGCCCCTCGGCGAGGTCTCCACCGAACCCCGCCACCGGCAAGCCCCGCCACCGCAGTGTCAGGCCCGTCCGGCAGGCCCCATGGCAGCCCGCCCAGGGTTTATCAAGTTTAGTGTGGGCAGGGTGCCAGGGCTGGCCGGCGGGAGGGAGCGGAGGAAGGGGAATGGCCGGTGACCTCTGGAGAGGAGCCCGCGCTGGAGCTGTATGTGGCCGCTGCTGGTGCCGCCGCCGGCCGAGGCACGCGAGGACAGGTGGCGTCCGGCCGGGCCACCCCAGCCGCGTCGGGCCCGTTGGCAGGCGAGGGAGGAGAGGGCGGGGAGAGCAAGGGCTGGGCGGCCGGCTCGTGGCGAGGCACGGGGAGGACCTGGCCATCGGAGCCCGCAGCGGCGGGCAGGTGGGCAGAGGGCCGCTACGGTGTAAATTTAGGTCACCAAAAGCCCGATGTTATTGAAACCCAAATCCCTGCGGAGGGCTGCACTGGCTGGCGGGGATGGGAGGGTCAGGGAGCAGCGAGGCCTGGGCGTGAGGCCCTAAGGGTGGGCAAGAAACCCGCTGGTCCTGCGCAGCCCTGCCTGAAGCCTGCCTCGCTCATCTGCCCCTACAAATAATTTTTCCCTTGCTTCCCGGGTCATTTCTTCCCTTTCCCTCCCCTACCTGTGCCCAGGCCTATGCGTTGCAAGTATGCTTTTTGAGGGATTTTAAAAGCACAAGTAAAATTTGCGTTTTGGCAGGTCAGTGTTGAAAGCAGGCTGATCAAATAATTTCAAAATTGGGCAACACGTGCAAAATTTGACCTTTTGGGGTTTTGACTTTTTTTAGGCATTACATATGTGGAGCTGCAAGCGTGGGGCGGGGAGGAGTAAGTAGAAAGAAAAAAGGAAAACAGATCTGAATCTTTTTTACATTATCCCTTAATAAAGGAAATTAAATAGAGGTGGTTCTACCCTGGCAAAGAGTATACATTTAAAAAAAAAAAAAAAGTGTAATCTAGAAGCATGAGAAGTTCTTAAATGCTAGAATAAGCTGTTAAAACCATAAACATAAATTCTCAAAAGCATGATACTGAAGCCAAGTATTTGTTCTGTGCCAGGAAATCTGCGTTTGAGATCTCTAAGAAGACATAGATCCATTACAGTTTTTAGCACAATTTTGGAAGGCCTAATGTGTATGTTACAGGGTAATAGCTGGTAAGACCAATGGGCTTAAACTGCAGTGTTACAAATCAGCGCACAGAGTCCTGGTACTCACAAGATAGTGGGCAGATGCATAACTGAAATACTAAGACTGAATGAAGTACTCTTGTACTTCAGTGTGGTCTGAAAGCAGGGTACATTGCTGTGCTCAGATGGACATCATATTAATCTAAAAATAATCACTGAAATGAACGCAGACTTCTGATCCAGAGGCTCTCTCCCACACAGTAGCAAAACCTGCCAACTTTGATGTATTAAAATTTCAGATTCAGGACGAAATTTATTGTGCCATGAGCTTTCCTGTTAGAAATAACAACACTGAGAAAACTGGATGTGGAAGGTGCACTCTCTTGCTGCTTTTCCCTTGCTCTGTTGCAGAGCCCACATGTCCAGTCCTTATCTCCTGCTTGACTGTAAGGATGCTATGGGGAAGCACATCACAGGCTAAAGTCCAAGTAAGCAACATCTTCTGCTCTCCCCTTGCCTGCAGAGCCAGTCTTCTCATCACAGACGTGCTCAGGCCAGTCAGGCGTAATTTGCTTTGGTAAATCCATGCTGGCTGTCCCCAGTCACCTTCTTGCTCTTACTGAGTCTGGAAATAAGCTCCCAGAGCTTCAGGTGAAGCTGATCAGCCATAAGTTCCCCAGATCCTCCTCGCCTCCAGCCCTTGGGGAGCTCCCATGAACACCATGATCATTCAGAGGTGACAGAAGGTGGCCCCACAATGACATTGGCCAGCTCTCAGTGCTCTGATCCCATGGCCTTACATATGTCCAGTTTATCTAAGTAGTCCATAACTTTATCCTCCTCTTTTGTGAGCAGCACCTTTCTCCCCCAAGCTTTGCTACTACCCATAGGGATCTGGGATCCCCAAGACCACACCTTGCCAGTAGCGATGACAGTGACATAGTCTTTTGTGTGTCCTGTGCCACTAGGTGCTCTGCCCCGTTAAGCAGCAACGCCGCAATTTCCTTAGTCCTCCTTTTGCTGTTGATGTACCCACAGATGTTGTTATTGCCCTTCACATCCCTCACCAGTTTCAACTCCGGCCTAGCTTTGGCCTTTATAATTTCAACACTGCATGCTTCCATGATGCTCCTAAAGCCCTTTCTGGAACATACTCCAGTCGATCATTGCATGGAAGCTGTCTCCATAACTTTTATCAGGACATTTGGTCATCTTCTTGCATCCTTATAGGAGGAAGGACCAGGACTGCTCAAAATATCCAAGATAGGGACACTGTGGATTTATGCTATGATGGTCTTTTTTACCCCTCTTTGTTTCCAAATAGTAGCCTACACTTGGCTTGGAGTTGGGTTTTTGGGCCCTTGCAAAGGATCAAGCGCATTTTCTTTCCATGGAACTATTGATTGCAATCCTGAGATCTTGTCCCTGGTTGGTAATGGGCAGCTCATGGCCCATCACTGCTCTGAGGTCATATTGCTTAGACACGTCACAGGTTTTCCTCTGAAGAAACCAATGCAATTGTGAGGAAGAGGCAGATGATAGCAGACGGAGGAAATGGGCAGGATGGATCCAGCTAATGTGGATGCTGGGGTTTATGTACTGCACTGGCTGGATGCAGGGTTATGGGAAGGAGACTTCTCCGAATAGGACACAGCTATGGAAAGAATCAGCGTTCCTTCTGTTTTGAGAAGGTGTGGGACAAATCACATTGGCTGTGAACATGCGAAGAATGATACGTTAAGGAATATACCCAGAGCAATTTGCTCTATAGCAGTGGTGCACGGATGACCAAGCTGCGCTATGGATTTCACTTTGATTCTGCTGGGGATAAATTGCTATTTTGGAGGAAGTACTGAATCACTTTTAGGTTTTGTATCATGTGCTTGCAACTTTTCTTACACGGAAGTAGCTTGACTAGCTATAGATTAACTGTGGCCGTTGGTGTGCCCAAGTTGTTTCTGTTACAGTGGGGGTAATTGTACTTTCCTGCTTCATTTAAATATGTTACATATTCTGAAGTGCTGGCGTATTAGGGTGCAGAAATGCTTTTGCTGCCTTGAGTGCTTTCAGCTACTTTACATTGGTATAGCCAGCTGCTGGAAAGCAACTGGATCTGCCCAGCTGAGCAGACTCTGAATTTGGAGAAACCTGATGGAATTCCCAGTGGAAAAGCCACCACTCCCTCCCTGCTTGCTGCAGTTCTAGGGCCTGGGTGTGGACTGCTGCTGAGGAGAACAAGTGGTTAGACTGTGTTTTGCAGCAATCCCCTCCACAGAGCAGGCTCTAGTGAGATGCTTCAATTACGTGACTGAAGTAATGCTTGGTGGAAAACTGAAAATCAACAATTATAGCTAACAACCTGGTCACTAAGTAGAAGCCGTGCAGAAAATCTAAGCTTAACATCTGGAAACAAGTGTCTTTTTTTAACTGCTGAAGGGAAGCAAATACAACTTGCCTCATATACAAGTTGTATGGAATAGGCAGCGGTTTCCAGGGGGAGGGAAAGAACATTAAAAATAGAATCCCAAGCCTCGTTCACTATTTACTTGAGATGCTGGAGAAATGCCATCATGAACCAAGTCTGCTGCATATTAATTTCAGTAGATGTTGATGTCTCACTTCAGAGCTTTGTAGAAAATAGTTTCCTCTGGGGATGTCTTTGTAAACACACAGAGAATGCTGCGTGTGTCCTGTTCTCATTTGATGTGAAAACCCCAATACAAATGACCTGATAATACGGTTTTTTGGTGTTGATTTCAGGTAATTATGTGAGTGAAAATTAGATTGTGAAGCTCTGTAAGTGTAACTCCTTAGATGATACATCTTTTTGTGAACAATCTACCTTAGTTAATCCTCTTTAGACAGAAGGAGTACACTGAAGCGTTATGAGCCTTTGGGAGCCGAGCCAAGCCAAACGCTTTGACTTGCTGATAGCTGAAGCCTTTATGCCTCCCTGTGCAGATAAAAAGATAAGGAAGGGAAAAAGATCATCAGCAGTGTAAGGAAATACTGAAATTCTGAGTTAGAGCTTAGTCTGGGCAACTGGGAGATAAAAAATCCGTGTAGTGACTGGGTGATGATGATGGACTGTGGTGGTCTGTCCTCTCATCTGTTCCTTTTTTTTTTCCCTGGTAGAGATTTGGAGGTGGGGATAACACTCTTGACTCAGATCTCCTCATTTTTACTGCAGACAGGGGGACTTGAGCTCCTAAGGCTGTCCATAGGGGACTGAAAATCAGTTGGCTTAATACAGTGTAATCCTTATCTTAAGCAGGCGGTGAAGCTAAGATGGCGTGGTGGAGGCTGCATGGGCAGGCCTTGGCAGGCAGGCGAGATGCTTTGAGCTCAAGCCCTGGATGTAGGAGAAGGCAGGTCACAACTGAAGTGGGCATTGCTTCTAACCTTTTCGTCTCCCATTCCTGTCATGATGGTGAGGAGTTGGCTAATTTAAAGTGGTTAGTAATGTGCCCCTAAAATTGTAAAACCTGTCCAGCCCCTTCTGGCCACTCCACCCTCCCTGTATTGAGAGCCGTGGTGAAACTCTTAGTGGAGTCAGATATGAGTGAAGCAAGTGGAAATAGGGAAACGGGCACGTCTCTTTTCAAAGTCCTCTGGACATGGCCCAGATATGATTCCCCCCACCTCCCATATTGTTTTATACAGGTGTGGGGTTTTGCCCATGTTGATTTTTAATGTCTGAAACAACTCTTGGGTTTTGTCATTGGTTTGGTGTGTAGGAATAGCAAGGAGAAGACTCTACCAAATTACTGCTCTTTTTATTCACAAGACAGAAACGCCAGTTTGAAAAATACAGAAGCCAAATGCAAGCAGTACTCAGAAAAGTTTATTTCATTCCTTGACTAAACTTGACATTGACTTTTGTCAGGTATGCCTCCAATTAACTTAAATTCCCGCCGGAGAAGGGAAAGGTGATGAGTGATCAGTCAACATGCTATTGAGAGCAGTTTTCAACATTTCATTCTAGGATCTGAGCTACTTACCTCCCGTTCTTCACTTTAACCTGAAGAATTGAATTTTGCCATGGGCATTTCTGAAGTGCCATGTGTGCTTCCGAGTCCTGTTCTCCCCTTTCCGCACATGAAGAGACGAACTAGTCTCTTGGTTAAGCTGTGACGTGGAGGTTCATGCTATCTTGAAGCAGTTCCCACTTGTGGCCCGAAGACCGATCTTGATCGAGTGAGGATGTTTCAGTTCCTCCCTGTGAGCTGAGGGAGATTTCCTGCTGCGTTTTGCTGAAGTGAGCCTGTCCAGGGAGAGTCTTATTTCCCTGAATGCTTCACCCGGCACGGTAGCCTCTGAGAAGAAATAGGGTGAAAGGAGAAGCAGCTCATGCGCACCCCTTCATCTCCAAGTCTCACGTACCGTCTTTCAGCCAGCCTTGCACTTACCTCCTCCAGTCATCCTGAGGGAGCAGAATATAGACATCTGTGCTTTGCTGCAGGTCTCCATGTTATTTCCTTTGGTCACCTCTGCAGATGGACTGGAAATGCTCCCTTTTTTTTGGCCATTCTGCATTCTTTCCAGTTCTGTGCCGTGAGGATGCCAGCACTGCAGGGATTTTCAACCCATTTTTTTTCTGCCTTTTTGCTCTCTGCTGTGCTGTGTCGTGTGCTTTTCTACATTCACAGCCTGGTCCTGGTTCCTGACATGGTGTCTGGTTTCAGAAAGGACTCTTGAGGAGTTGCTGTAGTTGTGAAAGATGGTTAGGAGAGATGCTTTTGTTTACTCGGAGATTTCATGGGGACTTCTTGGTATGTTCTGCAGCATGCAGCGCAGCTAAAAACTGCCTTACGTCACATAGCTATGCAGCTTTGGGTTAACTGTTGTTTCGGTTGTAAAAGAGAAGCCTGACTGACAGCTGTTTTTCTGACCAAATGCCTACATTATTTTTCCAAGGTATATATAGAACTCTGGCTTGCTGAGCAGAGGAAGATGACTTCGTGCAATTAATGTGACATGCTTAATAATGCTTGGAAGGTGCAGGTATCTGCATTTATCAACCTGCCATGGCTAAAAATAAAATCTGACAAGAAATCCCAGTGCAAACACAGCACATGTTTTTCTAAAACAAGGGACCGCACAATGCCCAGTTGGTTATATTGCTTTTGAGATGAGACAGTCTATTTTTTCAAGAGAAACTTGTATCATGCCTGAAACTCAATTTACCCTACAGAATGACAAATTCAATTTGCCTCTTTTTTTTTTTTTCCCCCTTTGGTATCTTAATGGTGTAATTACTTTCCTATTTAAACAGCTCGTTCCTAGAATACAAAGTATGGTTTGGTTATTAGCGCTGCAGCGGCACCTTGGTGAAATCAGGTCCAACCAGCTATCCATATTTTTTCCAGTCAATAAATGATTTTTAAAAGGTCATTGTGACATAATTCAGAAGTTGTAGGCTCAAGTAATTAGTATACAATATGCAGCTTTCCACACCCAGTATTTTTATACAGCTGCATCAGTAATACTGTTGTCTGGGGAGGTTTTAATTTGAAGAGGAGGGCAGTCCCGAGGGATGTCCGCTTGAAGATGAAACCTTATTTAGCTTGAGAAGAAAAAGCATCAGCCACAGCTCCAACCTCTCTTGGATCAGGTGCTAGAAGATGTTAGAAGAGAAGCCAGCTCCCCTCCTTTCCTCAGCAGCAGTACTCATTTTACTGTAGCTCTTGCTGCTGCTTACTGTAGCTATTGGGACCTATCCTGCAGTATGCCCTTACCCGAAAGGTAGAATATACAAGTCACAACATTTTTTCATCAGTATATAAACACCAGATGCTTGGCTGGCTGCCCCTCGCAGGGGCAGGAAAACACAGAAGTAAGAGGGGGTGGAGGAGAAGAAGGAGGGTTTAAGCTGCCTCACATGCCTTGTCCCAGTGAATTGCCTGGTTTTAGTATAAGGTGGAAATTTACACTCTGTGTTTTGGGCCTTGCTCCCTGCCTTACTTCCAAGGAGCATCAGAGGAGGGGGCAGAAGGACAAGGACGTGGGAGACATTGACCATTGAAGAGTGTAGCTGGGGAGAAGGGGATGAAAGTGTTAATTTATTACTAAAGTGGGGATGAATTGTGTTTGAACCCAGAGGTTAAAAGTACTGTAGCTTGTTTGTCTCCTGAGACAACGACTATCCCCAGTGCTGAGCTCACCACAGAGGCGTTGGATTGGGAGACGCCATACAGATATCTGCTGGAGGATGTAGTTTTATGCTTGGGGCCCTGCTAGAGTGTGTTGCAGGCTGCATCTGACCCATGTGCCTGCATTGCCTTTCTATGGAAACTACTATATAGTCTGTCTCAGCCCCATGTGACGTTGGCATGTGGCCATGTCACACCTCTTGACCCCAGAGCTGAAATATACTCTGGACTGGTAATACCCGTATTGCAGAAGAGATCATCCAGGCCATTATGCACCCAGCAAATGCCTTCAATAAGTGTTTTGTCTGGAAAAGCATTGAACATCTATCCCATACATGTCAATCCGTCACTGCCCAAACATAGGTCTAGGGTAAGGGGTCTTCTTTGCATTTGTGCTTTTGCTTTCACAGTTTTGCTTTCTTAATTTTACATGTTGTAGTATTAGAAAATAATACTTCCTGTCTGGCATGCTGGAGAAATGCAGATATTTTCACTGAGGAGGTGAAATCCTACATGACAGAGGAAAATCCAGTTGAAATACGTGGGAGTTTTGCCTGAATAAGTGCTGAAAGGTTTGGCCCTTGGGATCGAAATAGACCTTGGAGTTTTACCAAGGTGCTTCAGAGCTCCTTGTTCCCCTTGCTTTTCTCTTTCAAATATGATGACTGGAGCTGTCTGGATGCAGAACTCATTTGAACTAAGAATAAGTATCTTTTAAAACAGGATCTTCACGCTCTGGTCTCTCAAAAAGTCTGCTCAGGTACAAAACAGTGTATTGCTTTTGTTACTGATTTTCTAGGCTGGTGTTTAATCTGTGTGAACTGTGAAATACTGATTTTACTTTACTTATATGGAAAAGGCCAAGCTTGTGAGAGCAAATTATTGTGTTGCTAAAGATCGGACAAGCTCCTTTGAACTAGTTTCTTTACTAACCTACAATGATCATTTATTGCAGGCACTTAAAAATAAAAAACAGCTACTTTGCACTGTTTAGAGACATTGAAGAAGAAATATAGAGCTCTTCATGCACATGGGAATCAGATTCAAACAGATACAATAAAAGTTAATTGTGACTTCTAGTCAGGTTTTCCTTTGGAAGCCTGCAAGTTCCCTGACAGCCTTGCAATTATGGAAAGGAATGTTAAAAAAAAAAAAATTAAAAAAAAAAATAATCACAGAGCAGATGTGATTCTGTGCCCAGGGATTATTCTGTAACCCTGAAAGTTTGAACTGATACTGCTTTTGCAAAAGGAAGCAGCGGGTGAGTGCCTATATGCTTTCTCACAAGTGACATCTGATTTAAGAAGTACCTCACCCGGTATCCGCACCATTCTAGAGAGGATATTGAAAATTAATATACAATCTTACGCTTCTAAATTGATCAAAATTGGTGGCATTACAGACATAAAGGCATTGTAAAGCTGGATGAGCACTCACAAGGCATAACTTCAAGGGCAAGAGCTTTATACGATGCAGATTCTGTAACAGCAGACATCACGGCGTAGTCTGCTGGTTTTCAGTTTCTTGTTCTTACTGTATAAGAAAGACTGGATGCTTGTTTGTTATTTAGGACTTTTTACCTGTAATGACCATAAAGGAGGTGAAAAGGTACAGTGAATTTTAAACTGGTGTGCTTTTGGAGCCAAAGTCATAAGAATTGCATCTCTGAGACTCAATCACCAGTGTGAACTTCCGTGTTGGAATGGGCAGTTTTCTTTCAAGGCACAAATTACCCTCTCCAGCTTGGAGTGGACAGCTGGAAATTGCTGAAGGGTCTGTCCTGCAGAATGAGGGGAAATGTGGTAAGATGCATTGCGTAGGATGGGGGTTTATCTTTCATTAAAGTATCCGCACTGATGTTTCTACGACTGGCATGTTATGCTCCAGAAAGAACATCCTTCCATTTTCATCTTATAATTTTGGTTGATTCCATGCTTACAGACACCGCCGTGCTCTCCACTCTTCAATTAAACGAATGAGCTCCTAAATGTAGCCAGTAACACCCCCCGCTTTTTTTTCCGTTCACCATAAAAACACTCCTACTGAACCTGAAAGCAAGATTTACGCAAGAAAATCTTTGCCCTGAGCGTGAATGCTGTGGTTTGATTTCTCTGCCAAGACTCCAGGCTTCTCAAAAGCTTGCTTATAAAGCACGTAGGATCCTCCGCTAAGGGTTATATAGCATAGTAAGTGCTTGTAATCGTTTATGAACTAGAAATAGAGTTGTGGAGTGATTTCTAATGCTATAATGCTTGTAATGCTGGAAATAGTACTTTCATACTGTGTGTCATAAGTGCGTCATACGCTTAGTTACTAATTAAGACATAACTAGCCAAAACATTAGCTGTCATCCCTAAATCTTCTCTCTGCCCCCCCTCCCCCCAAATAAAGTGATGCCAAATCTGTAAAATCACAAACTGAAAGTAGTTGAAAATAATATCAAAATCGGTGTCAAAATACTCAGGACTAGGTATGAGCTCTGAAGTTTACCACCAAGTAAAGTTCTGATCCTTGGTCTTACTGTGGCAATACGCAAATATTTGGGTAAGGAATACATAAGGAACAGCAGCTCTATACTTCTTGTTGAACTTTCCTTAGAAGAAGAAAACACCTCTCACGCTGTCCCATCACAGACGCAGAGGGCATGCAAGCTTTATCTGCCTTCCACAGACACATGCGTTTTTATGGTGAGGGAGAACTGGAGAGGCCATCTCACAGAGTGACCCCCACTGACGACTCCTTTGTGCTCATATTTCAGTTTCCACTCTCTTAAATTTAAAAAAAATTATATATACTTAGCACAAGAGAAGCCCACTTTCCGTGCTGTTTATGCCACAGACTATACGCAAGTCATGTGAATGATGAAATATTCGAACTGCAAAGTCTTTTACATTACGTTTTCATTAAACAACATCCTAGGCCAAATCTTCCCTGACCTACTCGGCAAATAATTCTCTTGTGTACAGAGACCATGATTTGTCTCGTTTTCAAGTGTCTGTTGCTAGCAGTGGTTGGGCTAGAAAGTATTTTATTTTCCTTAGCTTTTCTGTTTGTTTGTATTTGACTGTGTGTGTGTGTGTGCGTGCACATTGATACATGAAAAGAGAAGGCAAATGTATGATAAAGGCTAACATTTGAAAAAGTTGCTTCGGAGTATTAAAACCTACCTGTATTGGGATATCATACACCTATGACAAAGACTATTTTTTATTACCCTGATAAGGAATTGGTAGGAAAACAACAGTGGTGTATTTTTAATGGAAAAAAAGTTGCATGGTTTGAATGATGCCACATAGTGTTAACATAAAATGGGGATAAATGGAATAAATTGCTAATTATTTGTATAGAGGCATTGTAAATCCAAATGAGCATTCATAAGGAATGACCTTACTGACAAGACCCTTATGTGATGTAGATTCTACATCAGTGTTTATCACTGTGTAGTCTGCTGGTTTACAATTTCTTTTTTTTTTACCATATGAGGAAGACTTGATGTTTGAAAAGATGTGTGATATTGTTAGCGTTGTGGCTGTGAAAATGTTTTCAGTCAAGGCAGCATAGATAAAAGGGCTGCAGGGAAAGCATCAGGGAGGGATGTCTTTGCTCCACGGGTGCTGGCAGAAGCTGATTATTGAAACAGAGCTGCTCCCTGGAAGTTTGTGCCAGGTTCTGGTAGCTGGAAGGAGTGATGATTACTGTAGGGTTGCCTGTGAAAAACTAAATTTTATCTGTAGATAAAGCAAGTACAAAGGTACCGTATGCACTGCTATCGCAACACTAATTTCTCACCCACTTGGGAAATTAATGCGAGAGGCTTTGGACAGCCCCTGTTGTTCACAGGGAAGGTCATACAAGGCAGGATTTGCAGGTTCAGTTCTTCGTACCGTTCTTTGCAAGAAGAGGGATCGTAATGTGGGGAAACCTTGCTGTAGACCCAAGTTCTCCTTCAACTACCTTGTGATTTGAGTTCTGAAATCTGATTTTTCATATATGAATTCATTAATACAATTAAAAAGATCTTGTATCTTCAGTAGAGTTCCTTATGATGGTCTTGTAATGTTGTATTTTCTCCCTACTCAATGGAAGGCATCTCAGGTGTCCATCTCAGCTGGAATTTCAGCTTCCATTTATATTGTAGGAATATGGTTAAAATCAATATGATGATTAATGTTATTATTTTGTCCTTTTATGTGATGCATCTATATACCACCTCCAGATACACTTACACTTAACACAGGTATAAACTGAGCAGCAAAGTTAACTAGCACAACATGTAAGGAAGTATGAACTAAACGACTAAAATACCCTTCAAGCTCTCTGGTCTTCTCAATAACACTCTGGAAATGGTCTGGTTAAATAACTAATTATCCTCAAAGCATCCTCTGAAGTTGGTTAAACTTGGTCTTTGCCAGTGAAAGGAACTTTGAATGGTATATCCTCTGAGACATGAGGTATCTATCTGGGCAGCCATGGGGATGCCTCCGAGCTGTCGTACCTGCACCCACCCTGACAGCACATTAGAGAGAGAACCAGCATGCATCTCTCCTCCCCCACTGCCTACCCTGGCTTCCACTGGAAGAAAACCTGTAAGAAACTCAAGGAAGAATCTGTGGTGGCCTCCATCAGTGCCCTCATCTGGGCATTGAGGGACAGAGACTTTGGGACACAGTGCAGAAGGCATTGCATTTGCCCCATAGTAGCATCAGAGTCCTCCAGCTGATGAATTACTAGGCTGAAAATGCCTAGTAGTGGATTTGGGCTGGAGAACTGAATTTGAAAGCCAACGGAGTTCATGCAACATGGGAGCCGTGTGGCCCCAGGGGACAAACCTGTGTAGCTGCCTGAGATCTGAGTTAAGCACCGTGACAGCACCTGGGTTTTGTTCTAGCAAAGTCCACACCTCCAAGAGAGGCTTCTAAATCCTTAGCCAACTGGACAGGCAGCAACAGCCCTGGCTACTGCTGCTGGCAATCACATCCTGAAACGACATGGAATTCAAGCAGAAGACTTTACATTTGGGGATCAAATTCCTGAGGGGATGTAAAATGGCCCCCTTGTGTCTTCTGCACTGGGGAACAGATGAGTCATCCTCGCTGCAGAGCATTATGCACCGAGCAGGGATGGGATTTTTCAGTGCATTCAGTACTGACCTAATAACTTTCTTATTGCTGTCATGCAGAACAGAAGCAGGCCAGAGCTAACAATTTATTGCAGCTATTTAAGTAAATGGCGCAAGTAACACCTCATATGTGAAACTTGCAGGAAGTCCGAGGGCATCGGGGTGGATGTCTGAGCCATGGGGAGCAGGGGCCACAGAGAAGGATTTTTCTTCTCAGCTCCCCTGGCTTTTGTTCTCAAAGATTTAAAACAGGTTTTGCCTAGATAAAACCCAGTGGCTTTTCCCAACTCCCTCATTTTAGTCTATGGTGCTCAAACTGAATGGCCTTTAACGTTAGTCTTTGAATCTTTTAATGTAGTGATTAAACTTGACAAGGATTAAGTCCCTGTCCAATAGCAGCTCACCTGGGTGCGTTGTTGGTTAGATGCAAAGCACAAAGCCAAATGCTCTTAAGCACCCAAGCATACTCCTGTTTCAAAACGTAGCAAGCTCTGTCATGTCTTGTGATTAGGAAGCATTTATTTTTTTTATTGAAGATAGAGTGGAGCATAAAGCTGATAAAAAGAAAGTCCTCCAGAGCAAAAAAATAGATTGTGGACAAAGGTTAGAACAGAAAGTGAAGTTTTTTATCCTAAGTATTTTTAAATATATATATATATAGGGTATGGTTTAGATATATTTATGAGGTACCTAGTCTAATGGAAAAAGAACTTCAAAATTCATAATTTCCTCAAGTATCCAGACAAGAGACTAAATTACGCATACAAGGCAAATCAAACAGAGTTTGACACAAAACCCATTAGCTAATAAAAACATTCTTCTGGTTGCCAAGTTGCCTAAAAATCTCCCAGGAAATGTCAGAAAGAAGGTGCCTGTGTGAGCCATGAAGCCTTTAATTATCTCAGCACACAGCATATTTATTCTTGCAGGATTTTTGCCTCAGTGTGGTTTTTTCCCTCCTCCTCATTTTACGTGGGTCTTAAGGTTAACACACAGTTCATGCATGATTTAAACCGTGTTCTGGAGACAATGATGTCCTTTGTTTCCTCATTGGCCTTTTCCTATGATGCTAATTACTACAGCAACTGAGTGCTTCACATGGCTTTATTTTCATAACATCTCAAAGAGATTAATAGGTAGCATTACTGTGCTTTACAGATTAACAATAGAAAGTAAAAAATGAAGTAAGTTTATTCATTTATTGAGGGAAAGTGCCATTTCAAGAAAATTAAATTGTCCATTGATGGGTTTTGCTTTTAGCTGGAAACCCCTCCGGGAAGTGTGGTTGTGTCACTCTGGAAGTGTGATGCTTTTGTTTTTTCCTCCAGAAAAATAAAACGAAAATGTTTTCCTTCCACGGGCTTGAGTTTAAGAGGAACACATTTGGGTTTTTTGCACTGGCTCCGAATATTTCATTTGAAATCTCTTCTTTTAAAAAGAAATAGAGTCAGTCAGTGGAGCAGAGTCCTTGGCGGGTTGTGTCTCCTAACGTGTATTCTCTGTACAGGGGTTACATGATGCTACATGCTGCGGCGGATGGAATCAAGATTGGGAGCCTGGGTTTCTAAAAAGCAAGGAAAACACATGGATTTATCATATTGTTGATACCTGCAGACATGCCAACAGCCAGGACAAAAATGGGAGTTTCCCTACAGGACTGGTGCCAGGTACAGGATGAAGAAGGTGGCAGAGAGCAGCTGCCAGCTGCCCTGTGCAGGGTGGCTGAGGCTTTTGGGAGAGCTGGGACACTCTGTCAGGAACTTTCATAGGCATTTCTGGACAGAAAAGGGAAAAAAAAAGGAGAGCTCCAATGCCTCTCAGCTCCCGAGCACAGAAGCTTTTGCTTTAATCTTTCTACTTTTTCTTTGTATAATGTTTTGTACCTCTCCCTCTCTCCTGATGCCGCGTGCTCGCCTTTCTCCACATTTCTGGTTCTCCCCAGGCCTCTGTGCTTCTTGTACCATGTTTTATTTATATGTCGCTCTTCCTACTGCCTTGCTGAACACCAGTCCCTGCTTTGCTCTTTCATGCTCTCACTACTCAGCCAGTCCCAGTTTTCCCTTTCTACTCCCCCTGCACGTTGTTTTCCTCATGGTCTTGCCAGCTTCCAAACTTGTGTCCCCCCCCATTTTGCCCTCCTCATCTTCTTTGCCTTTTCATGCTCCAGCTGCTGGTCCTCATCTGCTCCCTGCCTCCCCCAAACCCAGATCAGACTATGCTGATCCCCATCTACTCCACATCTGACTCAGGTGTCTTCTAACACGGTGCTCGGATGGCTCCTTGCTCTTCAGTTTTGGCCACTGCTCAGCCTGAAGCATCCCAGAGCTGTGGAAGTGCGGCTCTGGGCAAAAGGGAGCAGATCCAGCGTGTGACAGCACTGGCAGTCACTTCGAGGAGACCTTTCTGGGGCCAGAGGGGCTGTGGACATCAGTAAGGCTGCTTGTGGATGAGCAGGATGTGTAAAAACAGGATCCCTCAGCAGGCCTGGGGAGGATGTGGCGGGGCAGAGGGGTAGTGGGGAGGGAGCGTGGGTGGCAGGCAGGTGGGAGACCGCTCCGTTCCTTCGAGGTGGCATTTTAGACAGCCCCGTTATTGTGGCTCCTCTCCAGGGTTTGCTTTTCCCATCCCCTCTGAGGGAGCAAGAGTTAGCGCAGAGGGTGGAAGCTGGACATGGGCAAAGCCTTTGGCGTGCCTGCGTGACCTGGCCGCCGGCACCTGCCTCCTTCACCCTCCCCGGCCCGGCACCTTCCACGCACGGGGCTGCCTCCTCTCTCGGGCAGAAAGGCGGCGTGAGGTGGGTGCCGTTGCGACCTTGCTCTCTTTTTGTTGATGCACAGTGGCATCATCCGGCTAGGATTTTGTGGGGAGGAGGAAAGGATGCTCCGGCCCTTCACAGAATCCCTTGGCATGAGCTGCTGCTGGAGGGAAGCTGCCCTCCAACTGGGAGAGATTTTTCTACACGGGAGGTTATTTGAAATAATGTGAGTGAGCAGGGGTGGTCAGAGCAGTCTTCCAGTTTAGCTGCTGCCTAACCCTAATTTCGAGGTTGTCCGAGGAGGGCTGAAGAAACGGGGAACTGGTGCATAAACTGAGGGCAAAGCACACTGGAACTGAAAAGGCTGCGCCATAATGAGGAAAGACATCATCTACATGGCAAAGAAACTGTAGTCTGTACTTACTGCTGGACTTCTCTGTACCTTCCTTCTGAAAACTGTTCATCTCTATGGGTTATACAGGTGAGTTAAGTTTAAGGAAACAAAGACTTTGCCCAAAGGTATTCTCTGTCCCAGCAAATGAACAGAAAATATAAAACATATGGGGCAATCTGAGTTTTAACAATGGTTAAAAAAAAAAAAAGCTTTTACTGTGTATTTTAAAGAGTTTCAAGGACAGCAAAAATCACTGGCGTGATTTAGCTGTATCCAGAGAACTGATGCAATCCATATCAGCAGGGAATTGCTTAACACGTCTGGGCAGGGTTCCTGCTGGTGGCGTCTCCTGGATGTCTTTGCAGTGTAATAGGCTATATGTGGGTGTGTTGGGGCCCCTGCTCCAGATTCCTCTCTTTGAGCTTGTCATTTCTGTTTCCCTTGTTTGCTGATGGCCACCAGCTGGGTCCTGACTTTGGGGCTGGGCTGTCCCAGCAAATGAGCATGCACATTTGAGCCCATGGTGCTTCAGAGCCCCAGAAGGTACAGGTAGAAATGGTAGAGGCCTTTCTGATAGCTTCAGTTGGTGTATTTTGCTATTATTTGTATTTCTTTGGGGCTGAGAGGCTACCAAAAGTGGATTTAAGTCCCCTTGCACTGAGCTTCCCAGGCAAAATAATCATGAGCATTGAAAATAAAAGTGCCTGTGTCGTACCCTCTACAGAGAGAAGCCGGAGGTGAAGACAGCAGATGCCTTGAACACTGCTGCAGTGATGGTCATTGCGGTAAGCAATGGTCCCAGGAAGCCTGTAAGGTTTTTTTTAAAACCTTTTCAGCCCAAATAAATCACTGCAGCTTCCCTCTCACAGCTGACCAGAGACTTACTCAGTTTACATTCAGTTTAGGATCCTCCCAAAGCGCTTACAGCCTGTTCTGAACTCCTCCGCATGAATAACCCCCGGCTCCTGCTAAGTGTCCCTACAGTCCAAAAATAACTCATATCTCTATGCTTTCAAAGATCACTGTTGCTGAGGGGAATTCCCCACTGTTTCCTCCTCAGCTTTCTCTTTCCTGCTCTCCCCCTTGCTGGTGAGGATTAGGCTCAACCGCAGCTGACTTTGCTGTCTCACTCCCTGCAACAGGGTGCCAAGCGTTATACGGTGACGCAGCAGCTTTTCCCCCCATTCCCTCCATTTCCCCTGGCTGCCATCGCTCTCTCAAAGTCCCAGGGCTGCAGTTTCTGCCCAGTGGAGGGAGGTGATAAGGCTTTGAACTTTTGCTGGGGATTGGCTTACTGCGGTGGGTCTGAAGGGCGCAGCGAGGTGAAGCAGCAGGCGAGGGGCCAAGGCGCCAGCCAAAAGCTCCCAGGTGAACGATGCCAGGCTCACCTTGTTTCCCTCCGAGTTTTGATCCGGCAGTACGTCCCGCCAGGTCTGGCCCTGCGGCTGGGCTGGCTGCAGTCGTGTTGGGAAGCTTGAGCCTTTCTCTTCATTTTCATTTTTATTTATTGAACCATTTTAAGCAGTTTTGTGGGAATGGAGCTGTAAGATTTTCTTTAATTTTCAGAAGAGTGTGGACTTCCTTTTTCAGAGCTGAATTCTTTGTTGTCAAAATATGTACATAACCTTGAGATCCCAAAAACCTGTTTTAGGATCTGTGAATGGGCTGCACATGATTCTCTTACAAACTGTCACTTTAAAGCACTTCTCTTTCTTCCACTGGATCTTAATGAACCTCACCCAGAGTGAGGGGTGAACCAATTCAGTGTTTACTAATTTTCTGCATTGGTAAAACAATACAAAACCACCTTTTCTTTTTGTGTGTGGGAGGTAGGAAATTATTATGAAAAAGATGAAAGGATGTATGTCTATGCGTGCATGTGTGCACACATGCTTGTTTTGGTTCAGAATTGGAAGCGATGGCAACTAACGCTGACAAAATGCAAGCATATTTTTTACTCTGGTCAGGCTTTTTCATGAGCCTAAAGCACTGTCACAGGACTCTACTGGTTATTGATTTTCAAAAATGCAGTGAAGCTATGATCCCATTGAAATTTCTATGAATTTTAATGGATACAAGTTATTAAGACAGTGGATAAAACCTGAAAGACCTAGCTTTTCTCTTGCCTATTTGAAATACGGTGGCTTGTTATTATTGTTGTCATCCTTGTTGCCAGTCTGAGGTGCTGATGCTGAATTTCAATATTTTTGAAGACTCTCCTGGAAAACAAAATAAAAAGAGTCCTGCATTAGTGTGGACGACTCACATTCCACTCTAATTGGTACATTATAATTTTCCCTCTTCTTACTTTCCTTCTGGTTTTCAAAAGTACTTTTTAGTTTCTCCAAATCACTTCATAAATTTACATTCTGGCTTAGCTGTTCTATTTTTCTATTTTAGAAAAGTCAAGTTGGCTTGGCAAAGCAAATTAATTTCCTTCAGATGAGAGGGGTTTTGCTGAAGTCTTAGTCCTTCAAGATACACAGTCCCCTAACTGCTGAGCTGCATTTATTGCCACAGATGCAAAGCTGTCTGGCTGGAGGAGTTGCTACTTGTAAAGGCATAGGTAGGGAAGGAAGTATTTCCCCCCTTGTGTTACCTGTGTGTCCAAGGCCAACTGCAAGTCTTTGGGTGGGGTGCCTGCAGGGCAAGCCTAAGGATGAGCAGTGATGGAAGGGATCTTACCTCTGCTTTTCCTTTCAGGTTTCACACACGTGCCTACGCTCTGCCACATTTGCTTTGGTCTTCCCTGGATTAAGTTTTTAACTCGAGCTGCCCATCTCAGCTGAACTTCAAAAAGCTGCAGGAAAGCACATCATCTGTTACAGGGAGCAGGGGTGCAGAACCAAGTGATATGAGAGCACCTGTGCAATTCCAGCTGATGCCATTCCAGAGGCTGAAGATATCAGACTCATTCTGTTTCTCCTTTTTTTTTTTTTGTCTTATATTTATACTGTATCCCCCCGGCATCAGCAAAGAAGCTTGAGCTGGAGATGGTCACACAGACGAGCTTGTCCTTTCTGTTTCACTGACTTTCATCATCTGTTCAAAAAGTTTTATACGCTCTGAGCTGCTTAAAGACTTTTGACTTTACAGGTCTTTTTCACTGAAATCCTTGTACCTATCTCTGATTGGCTTGAGAAGTGTTATGCAGACACAGAACCAGACTGTGAAAGGTCTGTGAATAAGTATTTCAACTGCCCGGTGCTGGACAGCAAAGTGTGTCTGTATGTATTTAAATGCCAACCATTCTAAGCACTGGTTCAAAGCTCATATTGCTAATTGCAAAACCTCATCAACTTTCTGTGTACTGGAACAGCCCCTCTACACAAAAAATAAAAATCAAAGAGCAGATCAGGTTGTTGGTGTTCTCAGCCATATCTGTTTCTGTCAGTATGCGTTGAGGGACCGAAAGAAAGAGGTGCATGGAATTGTTCCCAGGCCGTCCTTGGCTGTGTTTCCCTGCTGCTCTGCCCCACTCTCCCCTTTGGCTGTGCTCAGAGGATGAACTCTTGTGCAGAAATGGGGAAAATCTCAGAGAGAGTGCATGACCCTCAAAACAGTAGCTTGTCCTTTATAGAAGAAAGAACTTCCAGCAAGTAGTGATTTACGTATCTTTAAGGGAAAGGAAAACTACTTGCAAATGCATTACTTTATCTGCAATGGAATTTCAAGTTACTAATGCATGGACAGAGGCATCAAGTGAATCTTTTCACCTGGGCTTTTGGAAAATGCTACCCAAGAAAAAATTAGTTGTGTAAAAACTTCTGTCACGCTTAACTCTGCAAGCAGAGTGACTGCGTAATTAGCCCCACTAGCTGGGGAGGATGCCACATTAGATCAGGTGAGAGAAGCAGAGTTAAAATAGCACAAAAATAAGAACCATGGGGCAGAACTAATGCTAGAAACTGCCATCTGCACACGCAAAGGAGTATCTGTTGCATTTTAAATTCAAGTCATAGCAGACTTCAGAACCTTTGCTATTTTGGAAGAGACAGAAAATCTCTAAAAACATGCTGAAACAAGGAAGAAGGTGGAACATTTCTGGAATACTGAAAACTTGTGTGTGTTGTATTCCATCTCTTTTTGGTCATGAGCCTTTGTTCCTAGGTTGGGCGTTTGGCCCACCTCAAGTCCCTCAATAGGCAGTGGAGAGAAAGGGACTCCTGCTTGGTATCTCCAAAAGTGGTAAAGCAACCCTGCTTGTTCATAAAATCCCTGAGAGCAATGCAGTGGGCCTTACTGAAAATTTTAACACAGAAGATGCTGAAAGAAGTGGGATATTGTGGACACATATTTAGCTAACGGTTGCAAGAGCATTCCAGATGCCTTTAGAAGACCTTGAACAGAATAAAAAAGAAGACAAAAAAAGAGAGATGCCAATTAGAAGAACACAGGTGCGCATTCCACGATAAAGGGAACTTGGCACAAAGAACCTCAATTCGGCAGTTTATCTTGACCAATTAGACTGAGACAAGTTTCGTGTGTTTTAGTTGATATAACCAATTATGTCCTATGTTTATGCGCGTGTACAGAGTTAGTATAACCAATCATATCTTATGTTTATGCGCGTGTACAGTGCTGATATAACCAATCATATTTTATGCTTGTGTGCGTGTACAGTGACTTTGCAGAATATGTGACTATAAGTATGTGTGTGTTTTAGCAATAAAGGGTCGTCTGCTTTCAAGATTACAGGCGTCCGTCTACTTCAGTCTCCTCAGGATATGGCACATATGCCAAAACTGGTCCTAATTTTCTATTTCATATTTTCAAAAAAGGCCAAAAAAGATTCAGTTTTAGCCAAGCCACTAAGAAAAAAAAATGAAATGAATGTATCTGTTCTTACAGTGTGTTTCACAACACAGGAAACTGTCAATAAAAGCAATAAATGGAGTGAGTATGAGTTACCATGTAGGACCGCACAGAGGTGAAAGTGAGACTGGTTAGGGAAATATAGGTGTCGTGGTTTCAGCCCAGCCGGTAACAAAGGACCACGCAGCCGCTCGCTCACTCCTCCCGCCCCCCTCCGGTGGGATAGGGGGGAGACGGAGGAGAGAAAAGGAAAAAAAAAACCAAACCGGAACCTCGAGGGTTGAGACAAGGGCAGTTTACTGGGACAACACAAAAAAATAGAAGTTACAACAACAACAACGGTACTAATGAAAGAATATACAAGAAGAGTGATGCACAGTGCAACTGCTCACCACCCGGAACCCGACGCTCCGCCACTTCCCCCCACCGAAAGTCCAGAGAACTCCCCCCAGCCCGCTCCCCATTTATATACTGAGCATGATGTCACATGGTATGGAATAGCTCCTTGGCTAGGCTAGTTCAGGTCAGCTGCCCCGGCTATGCCCCCCCGCCTCCCAGGTTCCTGTAAAAAATTAACTTTATCCCAGCTGAACCTAGGACAATAGGGTATCTGTGCTCCTCTCCAGGCGCAGAGACACTATCTCCAGTTTTCACTGGGACAACTGCTGTCTCCTGCTGCCCTTGGTGCTTCCTGGGTTACTCAAGGCTCTTCTGCTTTGCACAGGTGATGAAATTTTCTCTCAGTGGCTTGTGTCAGTTTAATAATCTTTCCTGAAAAGCCTGTGCTCAGAGCTTCTGTCTGTTTTCCCCTGCTAGTTTCCAAGCGGGAGCATTACTCTCTGAAAGTTTGGCTGTTTAGGAACTGAGCTGAACTGTGGGGCTGGTTTTCATTTTTGCACTGTTGCAAACTCTGTCTCTTTTTGTCTCCCTGTGGCCACATTTAGCTTCTCCCAGTTTTTCCTATTTGCTGGTGCAGTAGAACAGGACCTGCTGCTCCATAACCAGCCAGTTCTGCATCTGCTCCAGCATCTTCTCTGGGACAGTGGGAAGTGCTGGGTCCAGCAGTGAAAGGTCTGTGAAATGGTGGAGCAAGGTAGTTTAAAAGAATCTCATCTGAGGGGAAAAAGTTAGCTCTCGCCCACCCTCAAAGACTGCTTTATGTCCTGCAGCCTACACAGGAAGATAAGCTCCATTAAAATAAAACCACAACTTTATTTTTAGCACTTAACATATTCTCTTTTTTCCACGCACATTTCCATTCCCTTTTAATTTGCAAAACTCCTGGCCTCGGTTGCCTCCAGTGGGAAGGAACTGCGCCAGGCAGTCGTATGCTGTGGGAAACAATTGCTTTTCACCCTCTGCCTTTCATTTTCAGCAGATGCCCTCCTGCTCGTGTATGATGGCAAATGACGAACAGGGCTCGCTTTCTTTGGTGCCATTCATTATTTTGAACACCTTTATCTTTTCCCTTCTCTGAAGCGAACAGGTTTGATTTTACTATTCATCTAGAAGCTTTTCATGCCTCTAATTATTTTCATTGTCATTTCTGAGCTCATTTCATTTCTGCTTTGACCTTCTCAAGGTACCCAGAACTGATCATGATGCGCTAAGTTGGGGTAATAAAAAGTATTTTCAGTATCACTTCTCTGTTTCATTCTTTTTCCTTCCTAACTATTCCTTTTTTTAGCCCTGCAAGACATCTCCAACAAAATGCCTACAGTGACACACAAGTGTTTTTATGACTCTTGACAGTTAAATTTAGAAGCCGGAAGACATAGTTCATATTCTTCCTCTCAGAAGGCACCACCTGGTGTTTGAAAATGCTGCATTCATCTGTGATGGCATCTTGCTTCGTTGGTATCTCCTCCAAGCTCCTCTCAGTTTACTTAAAAGTTTTTACCTCCCACCATTTTCACTCTCCTGTTTCTTTATTCATTTTCAAACTTTCTCAGCAAAAAATCTTTTGTCACTTGACTGCCCAAGACTGTTTTGTAGCTGCGTTTTATTCGTCTCCATTCCCAGAGCCTGAGTTTATCCGTACTTGTTACAAGATAACTTGAGCTATCTTGTACTTTTTAGTATTGTCCATTTTTAAAATACTTTAAATCCAGGTCAGATCAAGGCATTACCGTGATTTATTAGTGAGTCTGAAAATATTTGGCTCGAGTAGTCCGTACTTATGGCAAAACCACTTCATCAACTAGGCTAAATCACTGAGGTTCACTCGGAAGCACAGGCGTTGATCAGCTCATCCATCACACAGGCTGCAGAAGGCCATGGTGCAGCAAATAATAATAATTGGTTGATAATTTGGGGGCTTTTCTTCTTCATTAGACATACTGACCTACAAACAAGGAGAACAATGTAGCTGTGTATTTTGTGGTTACATCAGCACCACAGGGGCAAATTGGCTGATCAGAAAAGAAGATTCCAAACTTTTTTTTTTTTTAATAAAAATGCTTATCCAGGAATTGCTTAAGTGATTCTCATGACCGAAAAATAGTAACAGATTAAAAAATTTAATTATGTATTTTTAAAACATTTGGAAAAAAACCCCCAGAAACCCCAGTTTCTTCTCTCTGAATTGCCGGTTCCTGACTTGGGGATTCTGTTTCCAGGGCAACAGTTGATAACATAACAAACACTGAAGGAAGTACGCAAGAGAATTCCCTTTTCTATTTTAGGTGACAGTTATGTCCCTCCATTATTGCTAAGGAAGTGAGGAGTATTTTGCACTGAAAAGTATTTATCACGCCTCTCTGCCTGAAGTATGAAGAGCCTTCACAGTATGTTTGTTACCTGATGTTTGCCAAGAGATGGAGCTGCAGAGTCAGACACCTACCACGTCTGACACCCATAAATCAGGAGTCATATAATAAAACCCTTGGCAGCAAAAGCCTGTAGCCTCTCATACTGATGCATGCTACTCTTCCCCCAGTGACGACAGGCTTGAGTTGGGCACTTAGCCAACTCTGTCCAATCTATTCCAATTTATTTCATTAAGCTGTGGTTCAGAAAAGCCAAGAAACAAGCTATATTAATCTTGGTGGATCCTGGCCTCTGCTCAGATAATATTATAGAAAATGCTCAGCAGTCCCACAGTTGAGCAGTAACAGGATGAAAACAACTGCCGGAGATCCGAGTTTGTCAATCTGCAAAGTGTCCCACCCCATAAGGATTTACTGGCTTAGCTCTGGAAGCCGTAAACCTGTGTTAGTACAGAGCAAAGCCAAGTATTTTCAGAGCAGACCTCGGGTTCAACTCCAGGTTAATGCAGTGATCTGGTACCTCCAGGCCAGCTCCCATCCACACTGTGCTCCCGTCCTTCCAGTCCCAGCACCCCAGTGGGTGGAACTGGTCCAGGTTTGTCTGTACATGTGTCCTGGTTTCAGCTGGGATGTAGTTAACTGTCTTCCTAGTAGCTGGTACAGTGCTATGTTTTGAGTTCAGTATGTGAAGAATGTTGATAACACTGATGTTTTCAGTTGTTGCTCAGTAGTGTTTAGACTAGAGTCAAGGATTTTTCAGCTTCTCATGCCCAGCCAGGGCACCTGACCCAAACTGGCCAACAGTGTATTCCATACCATGTGACGTCCCATCTAGTTTAGGAACTGGGAAGTGGGGGGGGAGGGATTTCGCCACTTGGGGGACTGGCTGGGTGTCGGTCGGCGGGTGGTGAGCAATTGCCCTGCGCATCATTTGTACATTTCAATCCTTTTATTACTACTGTTGTCATTTTATTAGTGTTATCATTATCATTATTAGTCTCTTCTTTTCTGTTCTATTAAATCGTTCTTATCTCAACCCAGGAGTTTTACTTCTTTTCCTGATCTTCTCCCCCATCCCACTGGATGGGGGGGGAGTGAGTGAGCGGCTGCGTGGTGCTTAGTTGCTGGCTGGGGTTAAACCACGACAGTCCTTTTTGGCGCCCAACGTGGGGCATGAAGGGTTGAGATAACGACAAACCTGACCGCAGCTTGTTAAAACAAATTTGTCCTAAGCATTCATTATGTTGATTTATGCATTCTTAGAGTTGTTGCTCTGGTTTTTAAGGCTCTGTTATGTATCACCTCGCTTGCTGTATGTAGTTCCTCTTCTACTGCTTATCATCCGTGGGAGGTGGATTAAGGTTTTCGCTTTGATGTATGGTATAACTCTGGTTTATGGTATGATAAAGTCATCAGCTGTGGGATTAATCCGGTATTTGCACTTAGCATTGTCACCTTTATACTGCGGGAGCCATCTGTGGGAAACTATTAATAATTATACCATTTACCTTTCCTCCATGGAAAACCAGTCTGTGGGTGGGGTACCTTTCTTCCCCTCTCCTTTCTCCTTCGGTCCAGTTACAATGGTGTTTGAGAATTTTGAAAAATTTGAATACTCCTGGAATGTTGGGACTAGCACGGTCCTAGCCCTACTGCTAGGAATTAGCATACTTCTGAATGTGGTTCAGCTCTCGTTTAAGGTTAAACAGCTATTTAAGAAGATCACCCAGAGATGTGCCCCAAGGCTGGATAATTATGAGTGGCAGGGTGTGTGGGGTAGTATGGGCAAATACCTAGAAAAGTGGGCACCTCCGACGTTTTGGAAATTCACCCCTGAACAAGTGCAGGATCCAGAGGAACTAGTAAAATATTTGGAAAAGGTATGCTGTCACCCCGGCAGCTCCAGAGAGATACAAATCACTGCAACGTGCTGGGGCCTGGCCCATGCCTATCGAGCCCTGTTTGACACCACTCAGTACCCTCAAGGGGAAGAGAAAGTCTCTGGACCTAACAACAAAATGGTGAGCACCGCGGCCACCCAAACCTTGGCAACGGGCGCTGCGGCCCCTCCAGCCCCGGCAAGGAGCATTGCAGGCACCCAGACCTTGGCGACAGGCACCGTGACCCCTCCAGCCCCGGCGATGAGAACTCGGGCTACCCAAACCTCAACAACAGGCACTGCAGCCCCTCCAGCCCCAGTGACGAGCACTGCTGCTACCCAAACCTCGGTGACAGACACTGCGCTTATCCAAAACCCGGCGAGCGATACTGCAACTGAACCAGCGGACCAACCTGCACCAGCATCAGTTGCCCCCGTACAGAAAAAGAAATATACAAAAAAATCAGTTCGCTTAGCGAAGGATGAAGGTGAACCAGGGTCATCACGGGAACCGGAGGAAGAGGCAGAACCAGAGGTAATAACCCGGTCCCTATCCTTGAGTGAGCTGCGGGATCTACGAAAAGACTTTGGCCGCCGTATAGGTGAGCATATTATCACCTGGCTCCTCCGATGCTGGGACAATGGGGCTAATAGCTTGGAATTAGAAGGTAGGGAAGCCAAGCAGCTGGGATCGCTTGCCAGGGAAGGTGGCATTGACAAGGCAATTGGAAGAGGGACACAAGCCATCAGCCTCTGGAGGCGACTCCTGTCAAGTGTGAAGGAAAGGTACCCCTTTAAGGAAGATGTTATATGTCAATCAAGCAAGTGGACCACCATGGAAAAAGGTATTCAATATCTGAGGGAATTAGCTGTGCTAGAGACGATCCATCATGACCCGGACAACCCACAATTACCCAAAGATCCAGACGAAGTCCAATGCACACGACCCATGTGGCGGAAGTTTGTACGGAGCGCACCATCATCCTATGCCAACGCATTGGCAATAATGGCCTGGAAGGATGAAGAGGCACCGACAGTGGAGGAAGTGGCTCGCCAACTCCGTCAATACGAAGAAAATCTCTCCTCCTCCCTACAAGCCTGCATTGCAGCTGTGGAGAAGCTGTCCGAGGATGTCCAACAAACCAAAGAGGATATGTCCTACTCCACACGTGTAAGGACCAATGTCTCAGCTATTAGGAGTGAGCGCTCCTCTTCCCAAGAGAGAGAATATAGAAGGTACACACCGCGAGGTGCCCTGTGGTTTTACCTATGTGATCAGGGAGAGGACATGAGGAAATGGGACGGAAAACCTACCTCGGTCCTAAATGCACGGGTACGTGAACTGCGAGGAAAAACCACCACAAAAGGGGATTCTACCAGGAAAAATGCTGCTCCAGTTTCCAAACAGAGTAGAAGGGCTGATTTCATTTCCGATCCTCTTGAAGGGACTTCTGAGCCAATTTTACGAGAAGTGAATACTGAATACTCTAACCAGAATTAGAGGGGCCCTGCCTCCAGCCAGGTGGAGGAAAGGGATAACCGGGTCTATTGGACTGTGTGGATTCGATGGCCTGGCACGTCAGACCCACAGGAGTATAAGGCTCTAGTAGACACCGGCGCACAGTGCACTCTAATGCCATCAAGTTATAAAGGGACAGAATCCATTTGTATTTCTGGTGTGACAGGGGGATCCCAAGAATTAACTGTATTGGAAGCTGAAGTAAGCCTAACTGGAAATGAATGGCAGAAACACCCCATTGTGACTGGTCCAGAGGCTCCGTGTATCCTTGGCATAGACTATCTCAGGAGGGGGTATTTTAAGGACCCGAAGGGGTATCGATGGGCTTTTGGTATAGCTGCCTTGGAGACGGAGGGCACTGAACAGCTGTCTACCCTGCCTGGTCTCTCTCAAGACCCTTCGATTGTGGGGTTGCTCAAGGTTGAAGAACAACAAGTGCCAATTGCTACCACGACGGTGCACCGGCGGCAATGTCGCACCAACCGAGACTCTCTGATTCCCATCCACAAGTTGATTCGCCAACTGGAGAGCCAAGGAGTGATCAGCAAAACCCGCTCACCCTTTAATAGTCCCATATGGCCAGTGCGGAAGTCTAATGGGGAGTGGAGACTAACAGTTGACTATCGTGGCCTGAATGAAGTTACACCACCGCTGAGTGCTGCCGTTCCAGATATGCTAGAACTTCAATACGAGCTAGAGTCAAAGGCAGCCAAGTGGTATGCCACAATTGACATTGCTAATGCGTTTTTCTCAATCCCTCTAGCAGCAGAGTGTCGTCCACAATTTGCCTTTACTTGGAGAGGTGTCCAGTACACTTGGAATCGATTGCCCCAGGGGTGGAAACACAGCCCCACCATTTGCCATGGACTAATCCAGACTGCACTGGAAAAAGGTGAAGCTCCGGAACACCTGCAATACATTGATGACATCATCGTATGGGGCAACACAGCAGAAGAAGTCTTTGAGAAAGGGAAGAAAATAATCCAAATCCTTCTGAAAGCCGGTTTTGCCATAAAAGAAAGTAAGGTCAAGGGACCTGCACAGGAGATCCAGTTTTTGGGAATAAAATGGCAAGATGGACGTCGTCAGATCCCAATGGATGTGATTAATAAAATAGCAGCTATGTCTCCCCCGACTAATAAAAAGGACACACAGGCCTTCTTAGGTGTCGTGGGGTTTTGGAGAATGCATATTCCAAATTACAGTTTGATTGTAAGCCCTCTCTATCAAGTGACCCGGAAGAAGAATGATTTTAAATGGGGCCCTGAACAACAACAAGCCTTTGAACAAATTAAACGGGAGATTGTTCATGCCGTAGCCCTTGGACCAGTCCGGGCAGGACAAGATGTTAAAAATGTGCTCTATACTGCAGCTGGGGAGAATGGCCCTACCTGGAGCCTCTGGCAGAAAGCACCTGGGGAGACCCAAGGCCGACCCCTGGGGTTTTGGAGTCGAGGATATCGAGGATCCGAGGCTCGCTATACTCCAACTGAAAAAGAGATATTGGCAGCATATGAAGGAGTTCGAGCTGCCTCGGAAGTGGCTGGTACTGAAACACAGCTCCTCTTAGCACCATGATTACCAGTGCTGGGCTGGATGTTCAAAGGGAGGGTCTCCTCTACACATCACGCGACTGACGCCACGTGGAGTAAGTGGATCGCACTGATCACACAACGGGCTCGCATAGGAAACCCCAGTCGCCCAGGAATTTTAGAAGTAATCACGGACTGGCCAGAAGGCAAAGATTTTGGAATGTCACCAGAGGAGGAGGTGGCACGTGCTGAAGAAGCCCCGCTGTATAATAAACTGCCAGAGAATGAGAGGCAATATGCCCTGTTCACTGACGGATCCTGTCGCATCGTGGGAAAGCATCGAAGGTGGAAAGCTGCTGTATGGAGTCCTACACGACAAGTTGCAGAAACCGCTGAAGGAGAGGGTGAATCGAGTCAGTTTGCAGAGGTGAAAGCCATCCAGCTAGCGTTAGATATTGCTGAAAGAGAAAAGTGGCCAGTGCTCTATCTCTATACTGACTCATGGATGGTGGCAAATGCCCTGTGGGGGTGGTTACAGCAATGGAAGCAGAGCAACTGGCAGCGCAGAGGTAAACCCATTTGGGCTGCCACGCTGTGGCAAGATATTGCGTCCCGGCTAGAGAATCTGGTTGTAAAAGTACGTCATGTAGATGCTCACGTACCCAAGGGTCGGGCCACTGAAGAACATCGAAACAACGAACAGGTGGATCAGGCTGCCAAGATTGAAGTGTCTCAGGTGGACCTGGACTGGCAACATAAGGGTGAGCTATTTATGGCTCGATGGGCCCATGATACTTCAGGCCATCAGGGAAGAGATGCAACATATAGATGGGCTCGAGATCGAGGGGTGGACCTGACCATGGACACTATCGCGCAGGTTATCCATGAATGTGAAACATGTGCTGCAATTAAGCAAGCCAAGCGGTTAAAGCCCCTGTGGTATGGAGGGCGATGGCTGAAATATAAATTTGGGGAAGCCTGGCAGATTGACTATATCACACTCCCACAAACTCGCCAAGGCAAGCGCTATGTGCTTACAATGGAGGAAGCAACCACCGGATGGCTGGAAACATATTCTGTACCCCATGCCACTGCCCGGAACACTATCCTGGGCCTTGAGAAGCAGGTCTTGTGGCGACATGGCACCCCAGAAAGAATTGAGTCAGACAATGGGACTCATTTCCGAAACAACCTCATAGACACCTGGGCCAAAGAGCACGGCATTGAGTGGGTGTATCATATCCCCTATCATGCACCAGCCTCTGGGAAAATTGAGCGATACAATGGACTGTTAAAGACTACATTGAGAGCAATGGGGGGCGGAACTTTCAAACACTGGGATACACATTTAGCAGAAGCCACCTGGTTAGTCAACACCAGAGGATCTGCCAATCGGAGTGGCCCTGCCCAATCAGAATTTTTACATACTGTAGAAGGGGATAAAGTCCCTGTAGTGCACATGAAAAACATGTTAGGGAAAACAGTCTGGGTTACTCCTGCCTCAGGCAAAGGTAAACCCATTCGTGGGATTGCTTTTGCTCAAGGGCCTGGGTGCACTTGGTGGGTGATGCGAAAAGATGGAGAAGTCCAATGTGTGCCTCAAGGGGATTTGATTTTAGGTTAAAATAGCCAGAATTAAACTGTATGATATTAGTTGCTATATAACCCTGCTACTGTATGTTATCATTACTATAATTGTTATATGCTATATCCATAGTACTATAGTAAGAATCAAGCAAGAAAGAACTGTGATAAAACTGAGCAAAGCGCAGTAGAGGTGGATCCAGAACTGACTCCAGCATGCAACAATCCAACGGTGCACACCATCCTCCTGCTGCGCCAAATGTCATCTGCTCGTCACACCGCACTGAAGCCCAATTCTGCTCTACCGACTGAGAGGACTTTGCACCATCCCTCCTGCTCAGACAGACTGGTATGACAGACGGAGCCCAGAGTCAGAAACTAAATGAACTCAACAAACATTTTATGAACATAAAGAACTAAAGAACTGATATCTCTGTGTGTGTATACTTATATATATATATAACATTGTTCATATGTCTCAAAGGGATGGAAAGGTGGTGATGATTGATCAGAATGTAACTAAAGGTATGGGAACTGAGCATGACGTCAATGGTATAGAATAAGGGGTGGATACTGTCCTGGTTTCAGCTGGGATGTAGTTAACTGTCTTCCTAGTAGCTGGTACAGTGCTATGTTTTGAGTTCAGTATGTGAAGAATGTTGATAACACTGATGTTTTCAGTTGTTGCTCAGTAGTGTTTAGACTAGAGTCAAGGATTTTTCAGCTTCTCATGCCCAGCCAGGGCACCTGACCCAAACTGGCCAACAGTGTATTCCATACCATGTGACGTCCCATCTAGTTTAGGAACTGGGAAGTGGGGGGGGAGGGATTTCGCCGCTTGGGGGACTGGCTGGGTGTCGGTCGGCGGGTGGTGAGCAATTGCCCTGCGCATCATTTGTACATTTCAATCCTTTTATTACTACTGTTGTCATTTTATTAGTGTTATCATTATCATTATTAGTCTCTTCTTTTCTGTTCTATTAAATCGTTCTTATCTCAACCCAGGAGTTTTACTTCTTTTCCTGATCTTCTCCCCCATCCCACTGGATGGGGGGGGAGTGAGTGAGCGGCTGCGTGGTGCTTAGTTGCTGGCTGGGGTTAAACCACGACAACATGCCTGAAACAACCTGGGGCTACTTTGGAGTTAGGTACAAGCACGGGGAGCCTGCTGAGCTAATCAGGCTCCTACTCCTATCCAAGCCCCCGGGGATTCTCAGAATAGACCATAGTTCCTGCAAACCAAGTCACTCCAGCCTCTGGGTCTTCCCACAACACGTCTGCCACATCAGCTCTCATGCAAAAAGAGAGCCGGGAAAGGGCAAAACCGAACTTATCGAAGTACCCCCTTGCACCTGTGAGCAGTCGGGGCATTTCTCGGTTTTAAAATCTACATTCTGCTTCATTTGCTTCATTCAAAATCCTTGTGCGTACTGATTCTTTTGGTGAGAACCAGCAGATTATCACGGGATAAAGTCTCCCTCAGTTGCGCTCCTGGATGAGGAAGGAAGGGAGAGAGGGAGGGGAGCGGAGGGAGGCGAGTCTGCCTCTGCCTTTGGCTTCCAGTACGATCTTCAGGTCTTGTGCAAGCCAGTTTTGAACGTTTCTTCCAATAAAGATTTCATTCATTGTGTTGAGCGGTGTGTCAATAAGAGAGAGACTCAAAACCAAATAGATTAGAAAAAAGGCCACTTGTCTATTTGCTAAACAGGATTGAGAAAAGTCCTTTTTCCCTCCCTCTTTTTCCATGGGAAAAGGCTGACCTGGGTATATGCATAACTCCAGCAGAAATATCTTGGCTGGGAACACTCTCCAGAGTGAGGGGTTCAAATACTTTTGGGGTTAAGTATCAGGCAGCGTGTGTCTAGTTGGTATTTCCTTTTGGGTGTCAGAGGCAACTGTTGGTTGCTAATTTCTGAAATTGCTGTTCTTCTGCCTAACTTTGGGCTATGATTGGCCCCGGCTGACAGATAGCCTGAAAATTTAGCATGGCCACCCTAAGCTCCCTTTGGAGTTTTAGACTACACATTGCTTGGTGAAGAATTTTTTAATCTGACTTCCCAGGGAAAATCCTGTTTGTCAATCAGTCTGGTGTTTGGTGGTTGGGTAGGGAAGGAAATCCAAAATTGGTATGGGAGAGAAATGGACTATTATCCATGCTTGTAGATGGCAGGTGGCTGGTCAAAATACATGTGCCTTTTGGCCATGTGCAGATCCACAATGGCATACCACACATCGTGCCTTCCTGTGGTGTCAAAAGGAAGAAGAGAAGAATTTGAGTTTAAGAGAAAAAAAAATCTATCTGCTGAAAAGCTGACTTCGGATAATAACATCTTGAAATACCTGTGGGTTTTTTGGTGAGGTAAATAAATTATGATTTTTTTTTTTAAACCATAATAACCGCCTTAGGATTAAGGTCTTCTGACACATGGACCTACAAGTCCATATGCTGCACTGGAGCAGTGACTCCCAGTTTTCACAGCCGTGTCCCTGAGCCCACCAAATCACTGTGGAGCCTGCGCTGGACTGGTGGGTCTGCTAGCTTGGGCACTGGGCTATGGTTCAGGTGTAACATGCTCGTTCCTCACCTCTGAAGCCCACATCACTGGTTAGAAACTATAGCTCTAGGCAAGTCCTGGTAACTAACTGAACCTCTCTCGGTGCCTCAGCCTCCCTGCGTTGGTAAATGGAAACGTCAGTAATGGATAAACGTAATGATATGTTTTGTCATAGCTCGGAGATTTTCTGCTAGGTACAGGTAAGCAATGCTTTCTTCCTATCCCTGGTTTAGAGCTGTGGTTAGTGACTGAGGAGTGGGAAATGACGCAACATGGAGCTCACCAAGTTTGACAGAAAGCTCTTAGAGATTTCACTTAGCATTGGAGAAAGGCCAGTAATATTTATGTACATATATCAGCTGATGAAAATACAGCCTGTTTGGCATTTTTGCTCTGTGAAAGACCTGGGGAAATTTGGTCCTATCTCCTGTGCATATTTGTCTCAGTTTTCAGGGAGTAGGTCCATGCACTGGAGAGCAGACAAACCACATACATGTGAGCTGAGCTGTATTTTAATTAGGCAATTGAGAGCAATATTTTTGCACTGCACAGGTAGTTGATATTCTAAATGATGTAATTACGTACACATACTTTGTTTATTAAAGATAAAGTAGCTCTATTAAAGTGCTATAGTTAACTAACCACATTTTCTTGGAGCAGCTCTGTTTTCTACATTGTAAAACTGCTTTCCCCCAGTACAAAACTTATCCCAGCACTCAGTTGCCCCCTAAGGCCATGTTAGAAATTGCAAACGCTCTGCCCCACCTTAACCAGGAGCTGGATGGGTCTGGCGGTCAAAACACGCCAACTTTCAGCAGAAGAGGTAGGCTTTGGTGGTTACTTCTGGAGGTAATTCTTGAGACCAGACAAAGCCTTTAATCACTATTTAAATAACAGCTTTTCTCACTCCCTAGCTGAACTACTATGTTAAGCTGATGTTAAATACTTAAAGAGTGTATCAGGTCAAGCAGACATCTCATGGACGCTCCAGTTTTGCTCCTCTGCTAAGCCATGGGGTAATGTGACTCAGACTTTAGGAATTTTAGAATTCATCAGATGCTGGGACTATGTGAGCCCCTGCTACTTCCTGTGATTCCCTGTTTGTGGAACAATGATTCAGTGTCAGTTATAATGGGATTACAATGGGATGAGTAGACACCACATTATTTGAAAAAGATTTTCTCTGTGTATTGTTGACTGATGTCATACACAAGATTGAAGAGTGGGAAAAGAAAATCATAGCACATTTGGGCTTCTAAGATAGAAGTACTAATGAAGGTGCCTAGAGTGACTGGACAAAGGATGGCAATGGTCCATGTGCTTCCCTTCAGCTGGCCAGGCATTTTCCAGTGAGGCATGCTTCTGATAAAAAATGGTTATTTGAACGCAGAGTATTTCATGGACACATCTCAGGGTTGATGATAATTCGGTGTCCATAGGCAGGGGTCTCCCAGCCATAGCAAGTCTTGGAAGCAGGTCCCTGCAAGGCTCTCCAGACGTGGCTAAGTGGGGGGAAAAAAACCCAACCCAAACCAATACTAGCTGGTTTGATGGCTACACAGCACTGACTAGTAGAGGTGAAATGACTGATGCTAGAATATTTTTCACAGGACACAACACCTGCCGGTGTCCCAGCTTACGTCAGTTTTGCCATGGAATAGGGATATGGGAAATACCTGAACACCTGGGGTTGATAGTAGTAGGTCAGGTGGACTAAGATCCCTCCTACTTAATGTCTGTCAGATTATTTATATTAAAAGTTTTTCTGTTTTCTTTAAAAACCACTTCTTTTTCATTCCAAGTATGCGATTACAATGGGGATTGTAGTCTACGTCACAAGAAGTCAGTTATCATTGGCTCATATCCAAGACATCAGAAAATCCTGCTAACTGCGTAAAAAAATGACTAACACTTGTGTAGGCATGGAGACCTAATTCCTGCCTTGGCTTTTTGGGCATTCCTTCAGGACAACGTGAAGAACATTTTTTAGGGTAATGTGTGTAAGAGCAGTTTGACCTTTGGGAGGCTTGGGATGAATGTAATAGCTCTTGGAAAATTTGAGTTCAGCTCTGTTATTCCCATGTGTTGGGGTGAGCAGCTTGAAGGACCCGCAGGGATTGTCTTTCCTCTCAGACATTTTTCTCCGACATTTGTTAACTTCACTTCTATTCGGTTTAAGGCTTATGATAGTATATGGGCTCCCAGTTCAAGGGTCTCTTTGTTTACCAGCGGGGGGGTGGGGAGGGGAGTGGGGTGCTGGGTGACGCGTGTCCCACTGTTGCTAATGCCAGGTCCTGGAAAAGAGACGTAAAGCCCTTCAGGTTCTGGAGCTGTAGTACTTTTCGCAAGCAGCCTTTCTTCTGCGCTGATGGCTCAAGCTGTTCCCTGCGAGCCTCCTGCACTGTGTGTTGATACAGCAACAGGCTGCCAGATTTTACATCAAGAGCAGTGCCGCAGCACTTCCTCCTAACAATTGACGGTTGTTGATTCAAGATACCTGAGCACTTTCTTCACTGCTTCCCTTACCTCTCCGGAGCTTCAAGGTCAATCTATTTTTCTTCTTACAAAGCCATCAGGTTATTTTCTTTCGTACTGCGTTCTCCCCTGGAGCACTCCCTCCAGTGCAACATACACCTCTGTAGAGAGGTATGGGCAATGCCTGGCTATTTTTGATGTATATTTTAGCAATGCCAAGTGCTTGCAATTCCTGGTCCATTAAGCTGTTGGAAAGCCTAGCTCCAGTGGAAATCTGCCTGTTTTCCCACCAGCTCACAAGCTCAGGCTTCTGGTCAGTGGTCCTGAGGCAGCCCTACCTTTCTCACAGCTTTTGAGTTATATAAAGTGAGACAATGGGTCCGAGGCTCCCTGGCACAGATCGGGCAAGGGGGCACTGCAGGAGGTGCCCGTTAGCTGGGCATCTGAGCTATGTCTGTGCTCGTAAGGGTCGGGGCATAGGTTTGAGCAGTGCCCTGTGGTTTCCCACACTGCTTGGCTGGGTTAGTGCAGCTGCTGGCATGGTTTTGGCCGGTACTGACTACCAGCTGCAGACACTGGGTGCCGTGAGGAGAGGGGCATATGCCAAGGACCCGTCCTGCCAGGCAGTCCGTATACGACCACCCTGTTTTTGGGAGGAGAGGGAGAGATACAGGGGAGACCTGGGCTCTGTTTGTCCTCAGAGTCAGCGCACAGCCCCTGGCCTGTCCTATTTTACTGGTGCAGACAAACTAGTAGGTGACTGCTAAGTGACTACAAGTGCCCTGGCTGCTCCAGGGCAGGATGGTCCCGTAGCAGGTCGGGCTGTGCAAAGCAGTCCTGTTGAGATGGTTCAGGGCTGTCTGCCTCGAGGGCAGGCTGGAGGCAGCCCCGTGGCACAGCTGCTGGCTCTGCGATTGTCGCCATTGCTGCTTCTGCTGTTATTGCTGTTGTGACGATGATGTGTGACTTTCTGAGCTTCCAACCTTCAAAATGGCCTGAAGGCTCCATTCTAACCTACTGCAGCAATGCTTTAATGGAAGGAAATGGAGGATACAAGTTTTGTGCTCGGGGCTGCGGCATCAAAGCCTGTGGGTGCGTGTGAAGGTCAAGAGCGGGCTGGGGTCATGCTGCAGGGTGGCAGTGGGTGGAGAGATGCAAAGCTGGTGCGACTAATTCCAAACTGCCTGGCGGGAGCTGCTCCTGGAGCCTACTGTCACCTGAAGACAGGAGTGAACAAATATTTATCCAGTGTGGAAGATCATCAGAGCCCAGGGCTGAACTGGAGAACTGAGGAGAGCAGAGGTGCCCTCGGGGTTTAAACTAGCAGTCATGAAGCCCCAGCCCTGCAACTTCTTATGTCCTCAGAGCCTTCAGGGCTGCCGACCAGGGGTGCAGCACTGTGCCGCCTGCCCCCAGGATTTCTCCCAAGTGTGCTGGAGACTTCCTCGAAGACTTGCAACTGCCCTGACCTGCCTTCCAGTGGCTCCTCGGGAGTCTCGGGGCTGTGAATATCAGTAAACAGGGAGAGCAGCAGGCAGGTCGGTTGTTTCCTCCCCAAGACTGATGGGCGTTGCATATCTGATTATTGTCTGTTCTTGTGGGATGTCCAAAATGGCATGACTGCACCCCTAGTTTGCAGCCCCAGTTACCAGCACAATTTGTGAGAGCTCATACTGGGTGCTTCCTGCTCGAATACAGCCATTTTATCATTCCAAGTAGCTCAGTTCTGTGTGTGAGAAATATGTGTGTGTCGTGGTTTAACCCCAGCTGGCAACTAAGCACCATGCAGCCGCTTGCTCCCCCCCCCCGCCCCCAGTGGGATGGGGGAGAGAAACGAAAAAAGTAAAACTCGTGGGTTGAGATAAAGACAGTTTAATAGCACAGAAAGGAAGAAAATAATAATGATAATAATAAAAGAATTGGAATACACAAAAGAAGTGATGCACAAAGCAGTTGCTCACCACTCGCCAATTGATGCCCAGTTAGTTCCCGAGCAGCGATTTCCCCCCCCCAAGCCAACTCCCCCCAGTTTATATACTGGGCATGACATCACATGGTATGGAATACCGGTTTGGCTCAGCTGTCCTGGCTGTGTCCCCTCCCAACTTCTTGTGCCCCTCCAGCCTTCTTGCTGGCTGGGCAGGAGAAGCTGAAAAATCCTTGACTTAGTCTAAACACTGCTTAGCAATGACTAAAAACATCAGTGTGTTATCAACATTATTCTCACACTAAATCCAAACCAGAACACTATACCAGCTACTAGGAAGAAAATCAACTCTACTCCAGCCAAAACCAGGACAACGTGAAAATTCCTTTTTCCTAAAAGAACATAAATGTTTTCGTATAATTTGACAATTTTAAGAAATTGTTTCTTTTAGTTTGAGGGATGAGGAAACAAAGTTTGGGAATATAACAGAGCCAACTTGGTTCAGTGAACCAAAGCTTCAGGGACATGGTTTTTTATTTTAGGGTGACTAGTTTTACAGTCCTGGGGGAATTTGTCCTTTTAATTAAAACCAAGCAATTTTCAGAACATGCTACATGCATCTTGAATAAGAGCTATTCTAGGACTTGCAAAACTAAATCTGAAATAGTTATCCTTAAACCTAAATAGGTTATCCGCTGCTACGGGAGGTCAAGAGAGGGGGTAAACCTTTCCACTGTGACTCTTAAGTGCAATATCCTTGTTCAGCTCCTTTTAATTGATGGCAAAGACAGTTCTTGTACACACCAGCACTTTCCAGCTGGTGCCATGCTGAATGACTACGCCTTAAAGGGGAGAAAGGAATTCAGAGCTAAAAAGGCTGTACTGCTTCCTGAGGTATTGTTGTCTCTCTGATATTATCATCATTTAAAGTAACAAAGCATGAGTAGAACAGTTGCTGTTTCCTTGCTGTTGTGACTCCCTATATACTCTCTGTTTTATACCCGTGCATCATCTTAGCATGGAAGGAGCTAGTAATTTGTATGTTTATTAGTCACGCTCCTCAGCCTCATGGTCATACTGGAGCTGAACCCATGAACTATTTCGTGGTTAGCTTCATTCCCACATTTGAAGAACGGGAGCTCATGGGAGCATGAGTCCGGAACCAATTATGAATGATAACATTGCTGAATTTCCTAGTATTATTTGTTGCTTTAGTGATACACTTTTTCTTCAGGATTGTCTAAATAAGGATAAAAATGCATTTTTAAAAACAGTTTGAATATGTTAGCTAAGAAGTTTTAGTATTTAGACCACAGAGGGGTAGCTGAACATTGTGTCATTAGTTGGTTGACAGGGAGTCTGGTGTTAAAATACATCTTCAAGGAAAGACCGGGCTCTAAGTATTGCCATGCCAATATATTTTCAAAAGATCTTAAAGGATTTTTTTTAGCTCTTTAAAGAGACAATATCGTCTCTTGTGATTCATAAAAGTAATATTTCTTGAAAGACACAGTAAAACCATCCGTCCAGTCATTAAAAAACACATACCAGTTGCACTAGTTGCCAAACTGGTAGAAGTCACGGAGCTTGCAGTGAGTTATATATCCAAACAGGAATAAATATATCAAGCTAACTTCTGTTACTAGAGTCCAGGGTGAAGAAGGGAAAGAGAGGTGACATATTTTGGTTGACCTTTATTCCCATCACAGAAAGTAAGATCTATGAGTCTCTTTCCAGTCTTGGATCAATAGATGATGTTACATAAGTGTGCCATCTCATGCTCACTTTGAACTTCGTGGGATTTCCTGAAGGAAAACTTACCCTACTTTGTTCCATTTTTTAAAAATTTTTTTATTCTGCATTTTTTTTTCTAATTAATAGACTGAATTTTTCATCTCTATCACATTGATAATGAACTCGAAATGTAATCGTCCTGCATTTTGATTTTCTATTTCGTTATGGAAGTGATGACTCACTACTAATAAGAGGCAAGCCCTTACTATATATATTTTTAGTTATTCTGAGTTTATATTTCATTACTTGAGTATGAAAGGACTTTTAAAATCTATTCTTATTTTTTTAAGAATATCTGCCAGTTGTTTCTCGCTCCTGTCCCAACTGTGGTAAGGGTACATATTAATCATACCTAGGTATGACTCTGGAGATACCTCCAGAGTTGGAAAGCCATGAGAGCATCCAGACCTATCATATATGGCTGTGCTTGGGCACCCGAGTGGGAGCAGAGGAAGAAAAAGGCTAACACCCCCATGTTATTTCATTACGTACAGATAGCCACAACTCACACTTATACATATGGTTTTGCCTTTAGCTTGGTAGTCTTTTTCCCCGTGCAGCTCCGTGTCACTCTGCATCACATATTATCAAAGCTGTTGAAAAACATATAGGCTGTTACAACAGGGATGTTTCCTCATCTAAGTACCATCTGCTCACGAGCACTCAAAGATGAATCTACCAGTTGAACTGCTTGGAGGCAGCAGAAACAAGAAACAGAAACATGATCAGAGGGGGCTGCTTGATGCTTCTGCTTCTTTCTGGCCTTTTGGTGAAACCGTGCCATCCTCCTGGCCCAAGGAAAACAGGAGCCTGCCTGCTCGTGGTTGTTTTTAAAAAAAAGTGTTTGGTCTTCTTAGAAGTTGCTAGAATCAAAGCAAATGCCTGTGTATCTGTCATTTCATTTCAAGAAAGACTCTACCCTGCCTCTTTACTGGAGAGAGTTTGAAGACATAAAGTGGGTGTTTGATAGTGGCAGAGAGATCAATGAGACTTTCCCGTACCTGTCAAATTCAAATACAATGACCCTCAATGAGGGCTTTCCCTTCCCTTCCCTGAAGGTTATAAGGTCTTAGATGCTGATACCAACGCAGCTCCTTGTGCCTGCTCTTTCTTCTGAAGTTAGGTCAAGAAGAAAATGGAGAGTGTTCGCCACTCCTTTAGGACATTCTGTGTGCATTGGCCCCATAGTTTAAGGGGAAAAAACCCCCAGCTTGGAGGTCAACAACAGAGGAACTTCACTTTGAAAAGAAGAAAGCCAGCCCAGCCAGGCATTCCCTTATGAAAGGAGGCGGCCGAAGAGAGGAGAGGGAGAAAATGAACTCGTTACTGCAAAAGCCAGGCTTGACTCCGTGCCTTGCCATTACTTTCCTTGTTTCCCTTTATCCAGTCTGCTCAGACAGGGTTAATGTTTCTAACAGCAGTTTTTGCAGTGGGAGTAAATCACTTTAAGGCTGCAGCTCGTTATCTAACTTCTCCTTGTGGGAAGGATAAAATCCCTGTATTTCAGAAGGCCGTAGCGCTGAGTGTTGTACACCGAGAGGCAGAGCTGAGGTGCTTGTAGCTGTGAAGATTGAAGAAGCGCCATGCCTGTGCTGCGTCTGGGCGTCCCAGCTGGGCGTGCCGGGAAGCTCCTCTTTTGGTACTTTTTCAAGGCTTGTTTTGCATTATTTATCATGGTGACTGGGGACAATGCAACCCCTTGGGAGCAATGAAGGTGTCATGGCCAGGACTCACATCAAGCTACTGCTAGGGACAATACTTAAGGGATAAGGCATTCTTAGTGTGGTGAACTATGGATAAGGAGATTCAGTATGAGTACAGATACTGCTCACAGACTGTAAAAAAACCTTTGAGCTTTCACTTCAACCAAGCAGTCTCCTGAGTGCTTGTCAGCAGTAGAGTAGCTCTGAAATTTAGAGGAGAGAGCGAGCCTGTTACACTTTTATTCCTAGTTTCTGGACTTCAAACATAGTGAAGCAGAACATAAAATAGAACATGACCAAGCTGTATTGAAAGTTAGACGCAACTGGGATTTTGCAGATAGCACAGCAGCCTCATGTAAATCCTTAGAGGTTGCTCCTTTCACAACACAGCCTGGAGAGGCTGGCCAGGAGTTTCTCTTCAGGAGCTGCTAATTATGACAGAGGAGAAACATTTAGTCCCTATTTCACACCACATTTCAGAAGTGCAGCTTTCTACCCTTCCACTTCACTTTCCTCATGATGTCGCTTTGTGTTTTCTTCTTGTCTATGAACAGAGGACGCTGTTTATTGCTTCTGTCTCTCTGGTCCTTTGGTGAACTTACTCCTGCTCTAAGAAGGAGTAAAGTGTGCCATTTCTTACTCTCTGGTCACCAGCTTACAGTGCTCAGTCTTTATAAAGCTGCTAGAATCAAAGGAAACACCGGAATATCTCTTGTTTCAGTGTAAGAAAGAAAGTTGGCCCTAACTACCTGGTGCGAAAAGCTTGAAAACGTGAAGAAGGTATATATGGGAACGGCACAAAGAGCAGAAAGAGTCCCCAGGCTATTTTTTGAACCTCATTTTTTTGGTGGTAACTTCAAGATTTTGACTGCTTGGCTGTAGTACTATTGCCAGTATGCTAAATTGGAACGCACACCCAAGCACATACATATACAGTTCTTTGGGGCTCAGTTACTCGCCTCCTCCTTGGTGCAAGGCTGTTTAGTAAGCGTTCTGCTTGCTTTAAACGCCAGCTTTTGCCTAGCAGATGCATGGTGATTGCTGTGCAGCAAGAGAAGATAGTCCTGCCTGTGCAAAAACATGTATTTACTCGTGCTTTCTTAACCGCTTTGTTCAGTTGTCTTCTCCTTGTGAGTCCCCATCAGACTTTCCCCTGTATCAGTGCATGAATGTGAAAGGGCTTCCTGAAACCCCCATGGCAGCTCCAGCTCTGTGGTCTAAAACAAGCAAGTCTGTGGCTCTGGGTGTCCCAGCTTTAGCTCTCAGTGCTGTGAGCTGGGTGTTTACTCTTCTGAGTAAACTGGTGATTCACATAAGTGTGCTTAGCTATGTGGGAAGAGTCACAGAGGAGTAATATGAAAATGATTTTTTTTTTTTTTCCCCAAAGAATCTTTTGCAAGGTTCTACTTTGATTTCTTTCGAAATCTTTGATTTCCTTCTCCAAATCACAAACACAAAGCCAGATGGGTTTATTTTTATTTATTTGGGTTTTTTCCCAGCTAAAACCTATAGTTTCATGTGCAATTTCAGGTGAAAAGCTGCCTGCCAAGTTAAGAAAATAAAAAATAAACTTTTAGACTGCCCCAAATTTCAGTATTTCTTTCCTTCACAGTCTCTCTCTTCCCCAGTGTCTCCAAGGTCTTCCTCTCTACTCTATCTGTCAGCCTCTCCCAAAGTCTCTCACTTGCTTCCCACCTGCTTCTCCCCAACTTTGGACATTTCACTGCACCTTGTGGTGTTTGCGTCATTGCAGACCTTTCTCAGTAGCGTCTCTGAGGATGTCCCTCAGCTTTTTTTTTTTTTTGCCTGTATCCTCCACAAGACCAGAGCCTCATGAGCAACACCCTACGCAATGAACCCAACCAGCATGGGAAGGAGGTGGACAGCAGCACAGGGATAGAGCATCATTCTGGATACGTTATCTATATACATATCTGGACAAAGCATATGCGTGCTGGGGAAAGCTGTATTCCTCCAGGGCTGGAAGCAGCACCCTGCCAGAGTCCTCTGCCGAGGAGCCTGTGGGGGATTGCCTGCTTCTTCCTCCTCGGCCTCAGGGATGTCTGCCACTCGCTTCAGCCCCTGGGGGCCAGGGGATGGTGTGTGGATTGTCCAGCTCATAGTGCACAAACAAGTTTCACCATGTCTAGGGCACACAGGTGAGTCATGGGGGGGGGTTACAAAAGTGCCCCAGCCTTGGGTTGCCTTGAGGCCCTGTCTCTCTGCAGAGACGACTCACGGGGAGCTGTGTAGACAGCTTAGCCCTGGGTTGTCTGATAAACCCTAAAGTAAACAGGGCAGTGGCTGCACCATTCAAAGAACCAAAACCTGAACTGAGCCTTGAAATCCCTTAACAAATAGTATGCCCTGAGTCTCAATCCAACCACTATTCAGTTGCTGAGGAAGCAAGGTAAAAAAACGCCAACACCTGGAGGATTTCAGCTTCAGTTTCAAATGACAACCTTGTGTATTCAAACAATCACAGACCAACAAAGGAAAGATAAGGGGAAACTCCACTCAGATATACATAATCCATTTAGGCATATATCATAATCCACTCAGACATAGTCATACACACCATTCCACAAGTCGGGGGATAAAAACTCTAAGATTCAGGTTGGAAATGGGGGAGTCACTTCTCCCAACTATACAGTTGGCTGGCAAAAGAAACACCCCCCCCCCCCCCGCCTTGATCGGGACGCAGGTTGAGGTAACTTCCCTGGGACTGAAAGCCCTTACCTGGAGGGGTAAGTGAATATTGTTTATGCTTTAAGTTTGTAAACGCGTGTGTGCTTGTGGTTGTCTGTGAATCACTTGCGGTTGTAATAATGTACTACTCTTGTCTTAAAAAATTGCAATAGTGCATTCCTCCATTGTATCTGTAGAACCTGCAATAGTGGCATGTTAAGTCTGTAAGTGAAGTTCAAATAAATAATTTGCTTGAACCTTGCAGTTGAGTCTGTGAGTGAAGTTCAAGTCGTTTGCTTGAACCTTGCAGTTGAGTCTGTGAGTGAAGTTCAAGTTGTTTGCTTGAACCTTGCAGTTAAGTCCTTTTCCGTCACAGATGCCATCCATCGTCAGCCGGGGGGGTGCCGAGCGCGACCGTGCTCAGGTGTGGGAGGGCCCCGCAGCGTAGCAATTGCCCACGTGGCACACGCGCACAATCTGCCATCGCTTCTTCTGCTTCTGTGATTTATGGCCCGGTGAAGGGCTCCAGCTTCACACCCTGTGTTTTGTAAGGCCTTCTTTTCTCTTTGAACAGCATCTTTGTATCGGACCACGTTTCCTTGGGCAGCAGGCTGATGCAGAAGAAACATGATTCCTTGAACTATTTTAACAGGGTGAGGTTAGCAGGGCTCTCAGGGAGGAAAGGCTGAGGCATGGGAGCTCTGGATCAGAAATCCCTGCTGGGATTGTGATGGGGGCAGCTGGGCCTTGGGACGGGAGGACGGGGAGTGCTGGGACCTCTGGAGAGGACGGGCTGAACGATGGGGCTCTGCGGGGGGAGCAAGACAGCCTGAGCTGAGGGCAAAGTTGGGCTTAGCTGCTAGTACCCCGTGTGTTCCTGCAGCGAAGCAAGTTCAGGTGCACTGTCTTTTCCTCTTCCTCCAGCTGAAGGTGAGCGCTTCTTGCACCACATTGTTTCTATGCCAGAAGGAGCAACCCAGTTCGGGGAGCAGCCCAGTTTCCCTGCAGCAGGATGTGCTTAGGCTCAAGCCATGAGCGATTTTCTTTTTTAAAGTTACCTAATGATCAGCATGAGCTGACGCTCTTAAATTACAATAGCTCTTGTGTTACCAGTAACATGGGTCAGACGACTTAAATGATACATGCAAGGTGTTTCTTTGTGCCTAGCGCTGGGCTCGCACCCCCATGCCTCTCTCCTTGGGCATTTCAGAAATAAAAGGGGAAACGGGGAGACAGAGCTCTTGCAAAATCACCTAACCACTGCCGTACAGTCAGAGGGCTGCTGGTGTCTGGATCCTACGTTTATGCATTTTAACTTCACAATAGTATTTTGGAGAGGAGTATCGCTAATACCTCAGAGAAGCCAAGGAAGTGCGCAGCTTGCCACATCGCAGGCCCAGTGCTTCACTCGAAGCAGCAGATTGTACTTTTCCTAATGTAAAGCTCTTTTTCTGAGAGGGGGAAATTTTAAAGAGAGTGTAATATTGTGCCTTTTATATGGGACATCAGACACATGCTGCACTCCGGCTGAAGAGGCACCCTGGTGCCTGGAGTAACACAGCCATCGCCACCGGTTACTGCTGGCAATTCTGCCAGGGCATTCCACTTTCAAATAAGCTCTATTGTAAATATAGTACAATAAAAGGGGAGGCAGCGGGGAAATCAGAGGAGTGCTGAGTGGGAGAGAGCTGGAGGACCAAAATGCTCAGCGAGACACCTGGATAGAAGCTGCGATCGCTCAGCCACTGCATGCCACAATCCCATGCCCGGCCCCGCAACCTTTAGCACTTGAAAAAGCATTAAAAAAATAGATATGTACCTAGCAAATTTTATCAATTGCTCATTGATACAGTCAGAGAGGTAATTATTGCATAGGCTTAATTGTTCCTATCCAGAATCAATGGTGTGCAGCTAACAAGCCCTGCGGGCTGTGGAACAGCCCCGTCCGCCCCTGATGGCAGGGGAGAGGAGGGGCGGGATGCAGGGGTGCTGGGCACCTCGGTAGCCCCGTCCTCCTCCCAGGGACTTTCCCAGCAGATGTCACTGTTCACCCATCAAATAAAACCACTCCCAGGCAGGAAAAGGCCCTTGGAAAAAGCCACCGCAGGCTACTACTCAAAAATGAAATACGCCGCCTCAGACCATTTCCACTTGGGAATAAGAGTGAGAGCGGTTTATTTTCATAAAGGTGGCAGGGGACAGAAATTTGCAGCAAACCTGGAGGAGGGTGTTACTGCAGGATCTGTGCTGGCAGCAGCCCCCCAGCACCGCACTGCTGTACCTGGCACACAGCTTTAGGGTGGGTGACAGGGGTGGATGGGCACCTCTGAGGGTGGAGGAGGCAAGCTTTAGCTGGTCTCACTAGTGTTCCTGCACTGCAGGGTTTGGTAGGATTTAATCATGACATAACTTTGTGGGATTAAATCATGACTAGCCCTGCCCACGCTTTATTTATTCAAAATATCGGTCCTTATGATGTTATATAGATACAAAATTCATATTGAATATCAGAGGAGCTGACCATTTTTTTCCTCAGTACATAAATTAGTCATGAGCAATTTGAAACTAGGCAATTTCTACTAGAAGCAAGTTACATCCTTACTCTCTTTTAGAGGTTTTTCAGGACCGCTCTTCAGTCTGGAGAAAGGCTAGGAGGGCTTTGTTCTCCATGTGGTCTGGCAGAGCTGTGCCTGGCACGCAACCGAAATATCACTGCAGAGATATGCAGATACTACGATAAAGAAGCGCAGACACCAGAGTGACAGGCAAGCAGAAATGCTGCACTGCCCACAGGAGATGATGAGTAGCCGGGATCTTGCTGGCCTAATGACGATGTAAACAGGATAATGGGCACCTTCAAGGTGGGACATCAGAAATGTCCACAATGCTACCGTTGCAAATTTCATCCCTGCTGATTTTGCATTTTAAAACAGGTGAGAAAGCGTGCATGAAGAGATAAGTAATCATCTTACTGCTGGGATAGCCTTAGCCTGTAACATGCTGACACTGGTAGGGGCACACGGCGCAGAGCAGGAACGGGCAAAGCTGCACACTGTGTTGCTTGTCTCAGCCCCCCGGCTTGCAGAGCATTCCTGACGCTACAAAATGCCTTGAAGAAGGGCTTCTCCACCTGAAAACGTGTTCTATTTTTCCGTTCCAAAATCCTGGCTTTTCCTGCCAGCCTAACCTCACTCGTCTGCTCCCCCCACTGACACACTTGTGCTTTCATAACCGCAGCAGGCTCCAGCCGAGAAGTTTAGACTGTTTCCCCCGTTGTCCTATGGGAAATCTGATGCTGAATCTCACCTCTCGATCTGACTGAGTTTCCAGCCTGAATTATTCATAGGCATTTAGCCTTGTGCCAGCATTGTCTTTTGGGGTAAGGAGTGCCTCTGCCTCCTGGCAGGCACTTCTAGGAAAGCAATCGCATCTCCCTCTGCCTCTCCTCCGTGGGATAAACAACCTGGCCTCGCTGGGTCTCCGCTTGTCAGGCTGGGTCCCCATCGCTGGTCCTTCTGGCAGCCCCGCACAGGATCTGGGCGTTTCACGTTTCTCCTTGTGAGGGGGGATGAGCAGAAGCAGGGTGCTGTGCTGGATGAGGCTCACCAGCACCCTGTACATGCACACAAGCCAAGCAAAAATAAGGAATTCATTCACTGCTTCCCCAGCCATCTCCAGGAAAGCAGGGCTGCATCATGCCTAACGGTGACTTGGGAAGACAAATGCCATCACTCTGAATGTCCCCCCTTCCTTCTTCTTCCCCCAGCTTTACCTGCTGAGCATGATGTCCTATGGTCTGGAATCTCCCTTGGGTCAGTTGGGGTCATCTGTCCCGGCTGTGTCCCCTCTGAACTCCTTGTGCCCCCAGCCTGCTCGCTGGTGGGGTGGGGGGAGAAGCAGAAAAGCCCTTGGCTCTGTGTAAGCACTGCTCAGCAGTAATGAAAACATCCCTGTGTTATCAACACTCTTTCCAGCACAAATCCAAAACATAGCCCCATACTAGCTACTATGGAGGAAATTAACTCTATCCCAGCCAAAACCAGCACACCCCTCCAAATCACGCTTCATCTACTTGCCATGTCCTGACAGTAAACTCGATTTCCGACATTATGAAACAGCAATGAGGGTGACTCTGTCTGGAAGACGAGGTGTACAAAACATACCATGGGTGGGCTGAACCCATTGCTGTTTTTTCCACTGCTCATGAAGCCTCAATACAAAACCAGTTGGTTTAAGCAAAAGAGACCTCGGGTACCCAAACCCTGTAGAGCCCATGTTCACCCATGGGGCTGGATTCCTGCTACGGGCTCTGACCTTCCCTCTAACTTATATGGTGTTTTCATTAACTTTGGCAGGAGCAGGAAGCGTTTGTTAGAGAAAATATTCAAGGCCGATGGTTTTGGGATGGGGAGGAGATGCTCATGAGATTCTGCCAAAGGGGAAAGAGCCAAAGAGGCTGGGGCTGGGTTCCTGCAAAGTAGCGGCAGGAGGAGCAGGGATGCCCTGGGTGGGTTCGGGGTCCAGGGTGACTCCCCTCCTACACGTGCCTCTCTGGATAGTTGGGACCACTGCCAACGCCAGTCACATGTTGGAGTGAAGAGCCCAAGTCAGCAGCCCACATGAGTCACTTCAAAGGTCTTCTTCTTGGAAAGTGCCTGGGTGTTTTCCTAAGGCTCTGAAGTGATAAGGTAGTCCCTCATCTCCTGAGTCTCTCCCTGCCTGAAATCAGATTGCCATACTTGCCGGCTCTCAGCTCAGCCAAGAGCCATTATAAATTGCCCCTCATCAAATGCAAAATGCTTCTCTGGCAGAGTTAGAGAAGACATATTCTGTTCTTTGGCTTTTGCTGTGACTAAAATATAGTGCAGCAAATAGATCAGCGCCTGGAGAGCACCTTGTCTGGGAGAGGAATTTATCAGTGTCAGTGGTGTAAATCAGGTGTGATGCAGACCTGGAGTAAGAGGAGAGGGGAAGCTTAGCGTCTGCACATCATGCTGGTGCAGCGTGTGCTCCTCCGGCAGCACCAGGAAGAGTTCGGCTCCCCAAAGAGGCCAGACTGTGATTTGCTGTCTGGCGCTGTGGCCCCAGCATCACCCAAATAGAGCGTCACAAACATGGGCATTAGCAGCAGCATCAGATCGTGTCTAAATAGCATCGGACTAAAGGCATAGCATGGGCTTCAGCTCCACAGTTTAGCGATTTTTAGGTAGATGTGTACACCGGCTGTAAACCAGGTGTCCAAGCCCTCTTCTGCTCAGTGGAGTTCAGGGGCTTCATTCAGGCCCCTCAGTACAGGTATCTGATATGCTAAGAGGTCAAACCAGGTCACAGTCTCTCGAGGTGATAGTTTAAAAGTCTTTTTTACAAATGGTGTGGAGAGACAGAGAAAGGTCACGTTCATTGTTCAGGGACAGATTGATGGAATTAATGTCCCTTTGCTCTCCTGCTGTCATAGTACAAGAAGTGTTTTGGGTGTGTGATACTGTTTTACAAACATGTGAACACATAAGTAGACCAAAATAGAAACGGAAGCTTGCCTATAATACTTAAAGTGAACAGTGTTGCTACTAAATATTTGCTTTTGAAAATGTTCATAGTACTGACACAAAAGCCTTGTCCAGTATTTAACACTTGCAGATAGTAACAGCTGCATAATCTCAGTAATCTAATGCAAACAACGTTCTAATGAAGCAAACACAATTTAGCTTTCCCCCATCCTTTCCCCCATCTAGAATTTGATCCTTTCAAAACTGCAATGACATGGAATTTGCCTGGAATCCACCTTCTTCTGCAGACAAGGGCAAACGTTACTTCTCACTGTAGGCTCTGGAATGTAACATATATCAGGATACAAATATATCTCAGATAAGAAGTTTCCTGGTAGAAAACCTAGGCTTAGTCTCATGCTTATGGGACTATTGAACCAAAAGGCTAAGCTGTTCTAGGTAACTCTTCTTCCAGAAAATGCTTTCTGATGTTCCTGGTAGCGAGGAACATCTTCTTTAACATAGGAAGTACCAGACCTGAGAACAAACTTTAAGATTGAAAAGCTTAATATTTCAAATTAGTTTCTAAACTTCTTAAATAACCCATATGGCAAAGGTGTTCATGAAATGACTTCTGTAGGCTGGATACACTCCAGCAGAATGCAGTGAACTTTAAGAATCTGGAAATTCAGCTGTGCATGGTCCAAACCAGAGAAAGTTGCCTTGCATCTCTTTAAAGAGTAAAAATGATTGTCTTCCTTGATAGGTTTCGACTGCCCACTGACTGGAACCGGACCTGCTGTGGCCACGCGTGCAGACCAAGCGATGGTAGGAGGATGTTGTCCTGTGCCTTCCTCTCCCAACAGTCCTGTGCCCTGGGAGGACCTGTGTCAGAGAGGAGCTGCAGAGCACCGTCGCTCCAGCATTTAACACTGATAATAGAAAAGAAAGGGAGGTTCGAGGTAGTCATCTTTGGGCACCTTGATCCTGTGCTGTTACACCCCAATTTGCAACCCGTGCGAAAAACACACTGCTCACTCTGAGGGTTATGCTTGTTGAGTCAAATCTGCATTTTACTGGTAGGAGGGGAAATTCTAGATTAGATAATTCTCACCCTGCACATCCAAAAATACTATGGGCATTACTCGCCGATAGCGGCAAATTGCAGCTTCTTATTATTTCTGTTTACAGCTTGAGCTTGGCACTTTCCAGCCAGCATGTCCCCAGCTCTGTTTTCATTTGCTTTGTTTTCTTTTGTTCACATAAGTGTAAGATTTGTCCCTTCCTTAAGGCAGACTCTAAGCTCGCTGAATAGGCCCGTCTGATCCTCTCCCGCCAAACCACTTTGTGCTTTGTCCTCCAGATTCTTTTACAGTTGAGCAGTGTGGATGTTGATATATGCTGTGGGAAAGATTCTGTCATTTTTCGCAGTTGGAGGTAGTCATAATTCAAGTTTTGGTGACAGGGTGTTGCCTTAGAAATGCAGGGTGGCAATATGGACTTCCAGTATTTGTTGTTTCCCATTTAGAGCTCTTACCAGTAAAACAAAACCACTCATAGGTCCTTGTTGACAAACACCCTCTAAATCTATGTGATGATATTTTCATTTACTTTTTATTTACTAGTTAAAAAATGCCACCTTCTGTGGTTTATGTCTTGCAGTGTTCAGCAGCAGCCCTTAAATATATCATAGCAAAGATTTATCAACATTTTCAACAATTCCCTATTGGAAGCAAGGTTTTGTGTGAAAAATTAGGAACTACACCAACCTCTGCCACATCAGGCAATAGCCTCTCACTAATAAATTTTGCACCCAGACCATATTTACCAGTTCTTTAGTTTGTAAATGATTATCATGCTTCTTAATGGGGCAGTGTTAATAATAATAAAAAGAAAAATAGACATAAATAGCTTTCCAGAATCTGACTAAATAGGACTGAAGCTTTGTTCCAGTGTCCAGGACTTTGTCAGCTATTACCAGGCAGTGAATGAGCATTTATTCAGGTTTGAGAGGGCCACAACAGATAAATGATTAAGAAGACTTTTAATGATAAGCTTCCAGCGTGCAAATGTCGTAGTGCTGTAGCGTGTCCTTGGTGCAGTGCCCTCAATTTGAGCTGCTGCTTTTCCTCTGCCCATCCACATGTACTTTCTTTGCTCGTTGCAGAGCCCAGTACTATCCGAGTTCAAAGGAGAGTGGCTATAATTTAAAACTCTTTCGCTTTCGTTTGTTAGTCATCAAGGTGAAATTAAACACAAGAAAAAAAATCGCTCAGAGGACTGGCTCTGACTTGGCATGCCTTAAAATTAGGTACTGGAGCAAGACAGACTCCCTGGGCAGTGCCGCTGCCCTGCTAGACTGTTTCCGTCATCGAGGGAGAGCAACAGGCAAGCCCCAACGTAAGGTCTGAACGGCTTTTGGAAGTGGCTGCAGTGGGACCTGGGTGTGCTGCGTTTCCAGCACGACTGTGCTAAGTGAGGTGAAACCATGCCTTGCTCGCCGTGGTTTTCAGGCCCGTTCCCTGTTCAGCCTTTTTTCCTCGTTGTTGGTACTCTACCTGGCTTCAGCTACGCTTTGCTGTTTAGAAAATAGTGCCAGTCTTTGCTCAGTTTATACTAAGACCAAAGTCCTCAGAGCTTACTACATCTGATGTTAGGAGATTTTTTTTTTTTTCCCCTTTCCAGGGAAAGGTGCTGGATTTTGTCCCATCTGCAGCTTCCCAGTGCAAAATCACACCTGAGCACGCAAAACAGAGGTAGTGTTCCTGAGGTCTCGTGTGGCAAGCTGGCTACAGCCAACGCACAGCATCCAATCACCTTTACAGCTCATCCAGCTCTGCAGGTACTCATGCTTCCAGACCAAAAAAGGAATTGATGACAGTCTGTAGGGTTTAATCCTTTCAGTTTCCCCCATTGGAAATCCTTTCCAAAATGAAAGTATCATCAGCTCATAATTGCAGTTGCATAAAAAAAGACAGGAAAACAATCCAGCTATATTTTTGACTGTACCACATGAGCCAAGAAGAACCATTATACCATAGACTAATAAAAGATCTTTTTCAACTTCCACGTGCCCATGACAGAGGATGTGTAAATCTCAGCTATGGAGCTTGTTGTTCTTTATTGCCTAAATTGCAAGTGAAGAAATTGGTGCTAGAAGAGTAGCCACCTATGAAGTTGGATTAGTTGTAGGAGTATGGTTGTCTGTAGTAGGCTTGTTTATAGAACAGGCCGGGATTTTTTTTGTTTTGGTTTGGTTTTTCCTGTTCTTTTCTAGCCAGTTAGATTCTGTCAAGCTCTTACTTACTGGGTCTGGTTGGGATGAAGTTGGCTTTCTTCATACCAGCTTGCACGGTTGCGGGGCTTTGCATTTGTGGCTAAACCAGTACTGATAATACACCAGTGTCTTGGCTACTGCTGAGCAGTGACTGCACAGCATTGAAGCTGTCTCTCAAAACCCTCTCACCCAAAAAAAGGCCAGTAGGCTGAGAGTGGCAAGAGGCTGGGAGAGACAGCTGACCAAAGGGATATTCCGTATCATCTTGATGTTGTACTCAGCCATAAAAGCTGAGGCAAAGGGGGAGAATGAGGAGACACTGTGATTATGATGTTTGTGTTCCCAAGCAAGTGCTACATGTACTGAGGCCCTGCTTCCTAGGGAGTGGCTGGATACCTGCCTGCTAATGGGAAGGAACAAATAAATTCCTCTTTTTGTTTTGCTTCTGCGCAGAGCTTTTGTTTTCCTTATTACACTGTCTTTATCTCAACCCATGAGCTTTTCCATCTTATTTACTCCCCCTGTCCTGCTGAGGAGGGGGAGTGAGAGAGTGGCTGGGTGGATGTCTGGCAGCCAGCCAAGGCGAACCCACCACATCTTGCCGGCACAGCGTCGTGCCAACACCTTCAACAGCTTTCAGCCTTTGTGTGACTTTCTGATTGGGTGTTTGAGCTTTTAACCACTGTATTGCCGGTGATAAATTGAAAGGTTAAGTTTTACTGTAAGCTGTGCTGGGCCTCAGTACGGGCCATGATGACAGTGAGAGTAGCATGGGGCTTAAAAGGGATAGGGAAGAGAAAGCAAAAAAAAAAAGGCAAATGCTGCTTGTGATTAGAAACAACAGGGAATCAATTCAGAAGAACTTTTTCTCCTTTAAATCGATGTTAGTTACTCTGAATCTCCTTCCGTGCCAGACCCCCAGCTGAAGCTGCACAGCTTGAGGGCTGTTGGATTGCCCAGGTGCCCATGCCAGCATTTGGACTGTGTCAGCACTCTTCTCGACCTAAATATATACTCCTTACAGAGGAAACAGAAAGCAGAGGAGAGCCTCCAGGAGAGGGCTGGGGGAACGGAGCCTCAAGCTGGGGTTTTTAATGACATCATCTGTGAATAGCCTGAGAAACAAGATCATTGAACTTATTCTTGTAGGGATTTGCTGTTATATTTTTTCCTTTCTTAGTTTTCACGGAACCTCAGTGACTCACCTGAAAATTTTTCCTCCTCCAACAGCAGTCGTGTTTGACATCAGAAAACTGGTCTTTTCCTTGTCCCTTTCCAGGACAAGGACAGTGTTAGCTGGAATTCAGTGGGTGAAGCTGTGCCCACCAGGTTTTCCCGTTCGGCATTTTGGCCATCAGGACAAGGAACAGTCAATAATGCTTAACATGCTAAGAGACGCTGTACTTTTATGTTACTTGTACAGACAGCAAGCCGTCCTTATTCATCGATCAGATTAATAAGGCTATTTAGGCATCTAAAGATTGGGATTTATCGAACTCCTGAACAGGCCTCCAGACCACTGCTGCAAGGGGCTGTACTGCAAGAGCTGGTCCTGCGGGAGATTCTTGCTCCTGGGGAGCCAGAGGTGCCGGCAACCATCGCTGCTCGGCCGAGAGCAGTCCCCGGGTGGGAGGTGAGGTTGTTCAGCACGGCAGGCAAAAGCCATACATCAAGGCACTTGGCTCAGCCGAGGGCAGTGCTGGCTGGTGGCTGTGCCCTCGCAGCGGGGACCTGGGCTTCACTATGTCCTTATCTGGGTGCCGTAAGGTTGGGGGTCCTGCCTGCCTCAAACACACACCATAAACCTAGTCTGGCTCTGCAGCCTAGGGCAAGGGATTCAGCGTAAGGCATGGGACTTCAGCTCCTTTTATTTTAATGAATTTTAAGCTTTTTAAGATTTAAGCAATGACTGTATTAAAAAAATCATATCGTTCTGGAGCAGGGATCTATCTATCTAGATAGTTCTGGAGTAGGCTTATGACTTTCATGTCCAAGATAAGCATCTAGCTGCTGGGACATACAATCAAACCCTCTCCTGTCATCTCTCTTCCTGATGAATCTTTGCTAGGCAAAGCAGAGGGTGTGGAGAGGAGACCCTTCCTCAGGACCACTACTCCCGAGGGACCGTCCCAGGGGGATTAGGAGGTGACAGGTGGGCTGGTTTTCCAAAGGAGGGAAAATAACCTGGGACCCCATCCCTTAGGGGGCTACTAATGTAACTACAATAAATCAGCAATATTTGTACACCTTTTGAAGCTATCTGTTTTGCATTAACTCGGTTAGCTACAAAAACTGCCTCAAGTGTAAAAACTGTGGACGTAGAAAGAAGAAAGAAAATCGGAACAAATTCTCAGACTTATGAAGTACAATTTTAACTTTAACAAAATTCAACCAGTGAGAAAAAGTCATATAAAACTATAAAGCTACAGAATTTATAAGTCTGATTAGCTATTCATTTACTCTCACCTTCATTAAGCTGACCTCAGATGGTACATTCAAGCCACTATCTCAGAAGTACTACTCTTGGGGGAGTATTTTTTCTCCGTAAAAGTACTGGTTTTCAGTGAGTTTTACATTTTTCTTCCACCATTCTACTGACAGAAGTTTACACTGTCAGCACTTTCTTTTGTCTTCTTTTATGTGTTTTCCCTCCTCATTATATGCTGAATATCTGTGCTTTTTAATTTCTTATAATTGTACATAAATGTATTGCCCTGGTAACTGTTCCGATACTTTAGTGCTTCATTAATTTGACACACACACAGATTTTTCAGGCTTTTAAAACTAGTAAACATGAATATCTGTGTTTTGTTCCCGGGATTCATTAACCACACAGTCCTGTGATTTCTGAAGAAAAATCAGCTGATCCACGAGGTGTCACATAAGTAGAAGGTGTGATTTGCAGTAACTCAGTTACTCCCATAGTCATAAAGATGTACTGTCAGACTTAGTGGTAAACCTGGCTTCTACTGCCTCTAAAGCCTAAATGCTCGGGTGCATATCTTGCTTGCTTAAGCTGAGAAAAAAGAACTCCTACGTTAATTGCAATTTCTTTTTTCGACTGAGCTTTTCGTAATTTCCTCTGGACTCTGCAGTTTTACCCATCGTGGTATCTGATAAATCTGACTCTGCTAAACTGCAGAGGTTATAATCCTGTAAAACAGTGTGGCCTCAGCAAAAGTGCAGTAGTGAAGGCTGGGAGAACTAGAAGTTTCACAAACAAAATGGAATTTTACTGTATATGCTAGAAAGAACGTAAGTGCATTGCCTGGGACAAGGACTCCCAGATAAGCCGAAACAGCAAAGCAGGAATCTTCATTTGGTGATCAGAGACATGGAAGAGTTTGCAGGGAAAATTCTGGCAAGACTAGTTGCTGGTCGAGATTTCTCTGGCCCCAGAGCTCCCTGATGCTTTCCTGAAGTTTCACGGGCTTTCACTGAGCTTCCCATAGGCAGAGCATCCCACAAGATGGCCTTAAGCCTTAACGTATAATTCCTCACCTTATGTGGGCCCGCTCTCTGTTTCTCAGCATCCCCTTCTCATCACACACTCTTACATTTTGTCCCCTCAGATTTCCCCAGCTTTCAACTCAGAGACCTCAGGATCATGTTGCCAATGGGACAAAGCCAACATGCGTCAACCCAACTCAGTGCTGGTCCCCTCCGGTGCAGCAGGCTGCTTCTGTTCACGTTATATACTGTTTGGCCTTGGATTTTCCTTGAGCCACATGGGGTAACCCTGTGGCTGTGCTTTTGTGGGTGTTTCCCCCCTTACGGTGTCTGGGGAGGCAGAGGCCATGCTGAAGCCCACCAGAGTGATGCTTTTAGAGCATGAAAGTGGTGCCTGTGTGGCAGGGTCTGGGGAAGAGCACAAGAGTTTGTGGGTGCAAAGGCAGCTGAGGTAGTGCAAGACGGCTGCGTGGGCTGGAGAGAGCCAAACCTTGGTTTGCCTTGTCCTTTCTGTCTTTTTTCAGCAACATCTGGAGTGCAGTATCCCTGTGAGGTTACTGTGGCTTTGTTTCAGGAGAAAACAATGAATTGACCCCGAAGGAAACCCCAGGAGCAAAATAGTATTTGTGCATTTGCTTCCTTCTCTGCCAGTGGTGAAACAAGCATATTCATAATGATTTGATAGGCTGATAGTCACTGAATTTCATGTAGCTGAACGTCAGGAAACTGAATCTCTAACTCCAGGGAGCTGTGAACCGGACCCCAAACCACCAGTGTGGAAACCATAGTCGTCATAAATGCATTAGGGTGACAGTCAGAGTTAGGTTAGACCCAGTGCCCTGTGCACGCTCTTGCCAGTGGCTAGCAGCCAATGCCAAGGGCAGATATAGAGGATATTATATGTGGTATTACCTGGCACACTTTTCAGTCTCTGTGGCTGAGGGATTTTCCTCAGTAAGTAGTTGCAGACAGACCGTCATGTTTAATAGCCTTCAGTGCTATTTCATGAGCTGATCTAATCCCCTTTTGAAGTGATTGCTATTTCTGCACTTCACATTATCTTGTGTCACGGAGTTCAGTGATACAATTATGTGGTGGGTGAAAAAGTTCTTCCTGTGCTTTGTTTAAACCTGCTACCAGACCATGTCACTCTTCCCAGATAAACAGCAAGTAGGGAAACAGACATTCCCTATTTGCTTTAGCAACAGCACATTGACTGTGGAGCCCCGTGTTATACACCCCTTCAATCATACCATTTCCAAAGTGAACTCCTAGTCTGTTCAGTCATTTCCTCATATGGAAGTCATACCATCCTGCTGTCCCACCGGTACTGCTTCCAATTGTATTATATTTCTTTTGAGATGGCATGACTCAATATTCAATGAATATACACTCTGGGGATTTATGCAATCGCGTAACAGTTATTTTCTGTCTTTTTTTTCTATTCTTTTGCTAGTAATTCCCAAAACGCCTTTTTAACCACTGTTGAACACTGAGTTACTTCCAGAGAACTAACACATGGTTTCAAGATTTCTTTCCTGACTGATTATACCTTCTTTAGACTCCGTCAGATACAGTTTAAGGTTATGGGTTTTTTTCTCCATGTGCATTACATTGGAGTAACTGACACTGAAATTTGCCTGCCATTATCTCCATGTTGTGTAATTCCCTGCAGGCCTGCACCATCAGCTTGGACTTCAGCTTTTCCTCGCAGTTGGGTCTGACTGCTCTGAATCGCTCTGCACCCCCTGTGAACTTTGTTGCTTTAGTTACTCCCCTTTCCAGGTCATACACAAATATGGTATTTAATATAGGTCTCAAATCCTTGCTGGATCCTGCTGGGAAAGTCACTTCGCAGTGAACTTAGACCATATCTGTATCCTTTGTGTTGTATCTTCTGACTAGTTACTAATTCAGAAGAGTGTATTCCCACATATATCCTGACAACTCAGATGCTTAACAGTCTTTGGTGAGGAGCTTGTTCAAAGCCTTTTGAAAATCCGAACATGTACGTCTCCAAGATACTATGCCTTTGCTTGCATACCAATGTCTCATTTCTTTGGTTTGACCTGAATATTTCTCATCTTACGCAAGCTGTAGAAGGATTCCTGCATGCCTATGTGGGGTTTGAGGGCCGTTACTCATGTATAAATGCCAGAGAAGACCATTGGCAGAGAGTGCAGCTATATGTCTATTTACTGAACAAGTTTAAGTTAACCTACATCAGTTGGCTTTGAATTTAGTTGATTACATCAATGTGGTTTATTTGGCAAAAGGAAGAGGTAGAGATTCCACTTTCCCTTCACTGTCTGATAATGTGTGTTTTTATCAGAGAGGTAGCTTCTTGATGAAGAGAGCAAGGCAAAGGATATTTCCAAGCCCTCCCGTGTCGTATTACCACCAAACAATTCACTTAGTGACTGCACCTGAAGAAGTGCTACCTGGACCTTGAACTCTCTATCTGTCAAAACAGAGACATAGGCACCTCCAGCCCATCCGAAAGATGCCACGATGAGCAGACAAGACACAGTCCTTTTACTTAATAAAAGGGCACATGGGAGGCTTTGGCAAACCCTGTAACAAAAGGTGATTATATAAATATTTCAGTTTCATCTTTGTCATGCATGCATGGAGTAATTTACAGTCCGTATTAGGGACTGTATTTTCATGTTTCTGTGTCAGAATGATGTTTGCTTTGGAAAGACCTCCGTGCCACACCTTTAGAACTCAAATGTCCCTCGGTCTGCCAAGAGCCAGACAGGAAGGCAATTGAAGATGACTGCCATTAGAAAGACTTCTCACTTGTACATTGCCTCACTGTTTTTCTCTTACACAAAAATATCATTCACTAAGAAGTAAATTCTATAATTTTATTTAAGGACAATATGCACACATCTTAGATGGCTGTGTGTTGAAGTAAATCCTAAATCAAAAGAATTATTAGGATGCATACTCATCTGAAGCAGTAGAGTTTGCCCTGGTTTAAAAACAGAAGCTCTAACTTAATTTGAAACATGGCTACTCAGAATAGGGCTGGTTTTGGATCGTATCTGCAGCTTTGCCTTTTATTGGTCACTTAACTGAACTGTTCGGTAGACAGAGCAGGACAATCTTTAACTGTATGGCTGTTTTCGCAGGTGAGAAGAGGCAAGCTTTGAAGATCCTGGCTGGCGTGGACAAACGATCTGGGCACTCCCCTGTGCTGCTCTGTTCGCTGCCTCCCAGGGAGAGGACAGGTGGAGGGATTGAGGAAAAGAGGCAAGAGGCAGCAGAAACAATCTCAAAAGAAAAAAGAACTTGATTATTTGAGAGATACTATTTTTTTAACCTAGAACAAAAAAAAGGTAGATGCTAGCTGCTACGGAGGAGGATATTTATTGTTAAATATGCCCTTGTTAAGGCAATTTATTTTATCTTTTTATAACATTGTTCCATGATTGCATATCAGTGTTTTAAAGTAAACATTTTATTCCTAAATCCTGACTTGTGTTAAACCTGACTCAGGGTGACTTGGCAGGCAGCAGGGCACTCCTCTGGAGATCTGGCACTGGTAAACCCAGGGACTGGGAGCCCTGGCTAAGCGCCCAGATCCCTGCGGCATTGCTTCAACACAAGGGTTGCTCCTACTGTCATTGGAGTAGCATGGCTCTGGGTTAAAAGTTGGAATCACAGTGGGCTGGAAAAGAAGAAATTTGTTTTAATCAAAGGGAAAATTAGGAAGTTCTTTGGTAAGAAGGAAGATGCTTTTTCCCTGAAGGTCTGCAGGGAGTTAGTAATGTACCAGCAGACACCTGTGGACTTCAAAAACTGTGTCAAGATTGTCAAAAGCCCTTTGGAGGACTCTCTTCGCTGATTCCCCAAGATATTTAGAAGCAGAATCCCCCGTGCCAGACCTCTGAGTCTCAGGAACCAGAAAAATGAAGCCTTCCGTGTCTGCAGGAAGCATATCAGAAATAATGTGTCAGAAATAAGCCTCTCCTTCTCTCAAGAATTTTAGAAATAGATGACATGAAGAAACTCGTCCATTGTTAATTCATTATTATATGTATTTTGGACCACAGGAATTGCCTATTTGAAGTTATCGGTTGCCAGTTGAGTCTCATAAATACTAGCCTGGGACACACTTAGCTCATGGTAGAATTTTGAACTTACTACCAGGTGCAAAATGCACTGCTCCTGTTGATACAGCCAACCTCCACCTGTACTTGCTGCTATGGTTCTTACTGCTCTTCATGTTTAAAGATGATTTTTATCCCTGGGTGTCGTGGTTTAACCCCAGCCAGCAACTAACAACCACGCAGCTGCTCACTCACTCCCCCCACCCAGTGGGAAGGGGGAGAGACTAGAAAAAAGGTAAAACGCGTGGGTTGGCATAAAGACAGTTTAATAGGACAGAAAGGAAGAAACTAATAATGATAATAATAACAATAATAAAATGAGAATAATAATAAAAGCATTGGAATATAGAAAACAAGTGATGCAATTGCTCACCACTCGCCGACCGAGCAGCAATCCCCAACCCCCCCCAGTTTATATACTGGGCATGACATCACGTGCTATGGAATACCCTTTTGGCCGGTTTGGCTCAGCTGTCCTGGCTGTGTCCCCTCCCAACTTCTTGGCCCCCCCCCCCCCCCCAGCCTTCTTGCTGGCTGGGCAAGAGAAGCTGAAAAACTCTTGACCTAGTCTAAACACTGCTCAGCAACAACTGAAAACATCAGTGTGTTATCAACATTATTTTCATACTGAATCCTAAACATAACACTGTACCAGCTACTGGAAAGAAAACTAACTCTATCCCAGCCAAAACCAGGACATGGGGCTATGTTTATGTTTCAAAGCATTTGAAGACATTGGTTTCATGGAGATTAGCATTATTATTAGAATGGTGCTTATTTTACTAATCTTTATTATGCAACTGTTCAGTCTTGATTATTGACAATCATTTCCTTTTGATAGAAACACTTCCACAGCAACCAATTATAGTGCTTTGTGCAAACACAGGATTATGAATTCCAGTGGGATAAGCAACAAGAGCAGTGGAATTTTAAAAACAAAGAACTTGTTTTCATGCAAATGCCTCAGTGCTAAAAAATGGGGAAAAATTATATGCTGGAGAAGCAGACGTTGCTTCCAATTAGAATGTTTTTCAACAATTTCCATAAAGTGCCTAAATTAAGAACTTCGCACTTGCTGGAGCAGTACATCTCATGTGGTGTTCTCCCTCCAGCAGCAGCCAATGTCAGAAACATGTAATCACAACTCCTACCCAGATTCAGTTTCCCCAAAAAGACTCAGCGGATGTCAGGTCTGGTCCAGTCTGCCTACTCTGTTCATTTCCATGCGGAGTTTTTTATTGAGCAGATACAGCTGACAGAGGATGCCCTGATTTTGCAATTTGTTTAGTGGCTCTGATACCGCCTATCCTCAGCAAGATCAAATGGTAGGTATATGATTAATACTGAACACTTGACCAGAGTTTTTGTGTCTAACAATAAGCAGAGGGCATGGAATTTGCAGAACCTGGCATGTGGCTGTTCTTTGCTCTACAAAGGGTGGTCTGTCTTTGAGAGGAGAACCTTGCAGTTTCTTTTCAACAGCTGATAAAACTTAGGCTTACACTGGAATTCCACATATATTAGACAGGTCAAAGTCTTCAGATTAGAATAGGACACGAATAAGACATACTTCAAAAATATTTTAAAACTGCTTGTTTAGTTTTTGTTTTATCAGTCAAGAAATGTCCTCTGCCTTGCATTTAGCATTTTTAACTCCAATAGTGGGATTTTTTTTCCTGAACAAATACAGCCTTGTACCCCTCATCTACAATAATGATTGCTTCAAATAAAATTTACTTTCTGTTTGTGAAAACAATTCCAAGAGTAAATAACAGTCTGCCAGCGTATACTTTAAATAGGCTTTATTTTGTTGATGTTGTATGTGATTATTTGGAAAAGACATTTTATTCCTGAGGAATTGTGCTGTGAGGAACCTTGATCACCTGACAGAAACAGACGTGGGGTTACCACATGGTAGAAAAAAGAGAATATAACTCTCTCATGGTCCTGTTTGAAAGACACAGATAGAAAAATCAGAGGACCTGCATCTCCCAAAGGTCAGCAGTGCTCCTGATGTCTGGAGAGTGAAGAGACACTCCTCTCCTGAGATGAATTGCCCTCAATTTCAAAAAACAATTTAGGGTGGTGAGGCGAAGCAAGGATGGCACAGCATACAGATGATTTCTTCTTCTTTGGGCTGGATGTGTGCATTTCTTGTGTGGTCTAATGCAAATGACTTAAAACAAAAGACCCCCCCTTCCCCAACTCTGGTAGGAATTGTGTGTTATGGGCTGTATGGGCTGCAAGTACAAGGTCCCTGGAGGGGTAAGCCATGAGCGGCTCAGCCAGCCCCACGAGGGCTGTGTTACAGGAAAAGCTGGCTGTTAGGTGCAGCGGAGACTGGCAAGGATGTGCCTGGGATTTGGTCAGTGCTGCTGGAGTGCCAGCCTTTGGCTGGGGTACGGCATAGCTCAGTGCACCCCTGGTTGAGCACGGAGAGACGAGCCTGAAGCAGTGCCTGGATGCTGCTGTGCCCCAAAGCATAGGAGTCGGACCGAAAGCAGGGGCAGGAGCATGCTTAGCTGGGGAGCGTATCAGGGCTAAGACACCCTGAGTTATTAAAGGCTGTGCTGTTGTGCAGTCGTGAACTGAGCAAAAATCTCATGGGTCCCATTTATTCCAAATGTAACATGGCTGAAGTCAGTGTGCGTGACCTTTTGCTTTGACACCCCACAAATAGCAATGTCACAGCTGCCTCGATTTTATCAACCTTGTCAGTTTTGCTCAGGTATCCAAAGAGGTTCAGGGAGCTTAAAAAGCAGAACTACCACTCTGGCTATAAAATATCTGCATCTTAACCTGCCAGTGCTATCCCTACGGGGGCAGACTTGCAGTTTCACGGTCACCTCTGTCTCATCAACGGACTCTGGTAGCAATAACGGAAGTACAGGGGTGCTTCCCCCCCAGATCTCCCCAGAGGATTGCTGTATTTTATCCTGTTCGATAGACTTTCTCTGCTAGGATGGCTCTGGCTTTCCCATGAGACAGCACCTGATCCTGCTCTAGCTGAAGTCAGGGGCATTTTTGGCACTCGTAGCAATGGGAGCAGATGCAGACTTGCAGAGAGTTTTGTCTGGGGACCTCGCAGTTCAGCGGGGCTTGCCTTGGGTGCCGTGGTGCTTTTGCCTCAATGGAGTTGCTTCAGTGATGCAAATGGTCCCTTCCATTTCTTCTAGAGCAGCAGTGTCAGTAAGGTCAACTCTTGTCGTTCCGGGACGTCAGGGGAGAAAACGCTGACTTAGGAGCAGGACTGGTCCCGAGGCACAGATGCTTTAGTATGATTTGCAAGCCCAGCACACATCTGCAGGTTGTGCCTTAACAGTAAGCAGACAGTGTGGTGGAAGTATAAAGCCAAGGTTCTTTTTCTTTTTCCTTTTTTTCTTTCCTTTTTCCCTCTCTTTTCCTATGAGTCTCCTAAAATAGGCTGCTGCTTTTAAGCAGGAACTGGTTTGGATTCCTTCACTGGAAGGCATTGCACCGTGAATGTCTGTAGCTATTGAGCTGGCCGATGCTTTTTTGCACCTCTGCTTGCTGTTCTGCAGTGGCCCTAGCAGTCCTGTGTCAGGCTCTTCAGAAATTCTTTTGGTTCTCCTCAAAGCAATTGCAGATTTTAACTTTTGTCTTTTATTCACTCATTGGAAAAATCCTTGAGTGCCCTAAAGCTCTGCCACCTCTTGCTATGTCTGGAAGTTTCTGGCATCTTGGGTGTGGTGATGGCTTGCAGAGCATGCTCACAGGACTAAAAGCCACCACATGTTCTTCTTCACACAAGGCTTCTGTCGGAGCAGGGAAATATCTTATGTACCAGGCTCTCAGGAAAACCATAACTGCAGGGGAAGAGGATCCTATGAGTACAGTTTGACCATCCTATCTTCCCTGACACACACAAAGTCTAGTGGACACTGTTGTCTAGTGATGAGTAAATCAGTCACTGTCTGCCATAATGACACTAAATCTGTGTCTTTACGTAGGGATGTGGGGTGGAGGAATCTTCTACTACAAAATGTTTTTTATTTAGTAGCTGTTTTTCAACACATTTTTATTATAATAATTATGCCGCAGTGTGGGCGGTGATCATTTGAACTTGAATTTTCAGCGGCAGGAAAGAGATCACATACTGGAGCTGGTCAGGAAAGCTGAAACTATGAACAAAGAGCTTGATATTTTCCCACTGCTGTAGCCTCTTTTTTTTTCTGATTCTGCATTATTATTTAGTTCCTGCCCTTCCGACTCTCGCCAGGGATAAACCTACTGACCTCATCAGCAGTTGTATTTTTAGGCGTATTGTTTCTTGCTAGAAGGTTGCATTGGAGAGCATTGTTAGCATATGTTACTTTGAATTTGTGCTTTTTATGATTCAGAATACAGTTAACTGCAGCCTTCAGTGCCTTTGAAGCGGATGGCCTTGCTGCTCTTCTGTTGCTCTTTTATGGACTCCACTGACAGGTCAAAGTTACCTCTGTCAGTGAAATAACCTTGGGTTTGGCTACTTTTGACCTGTAACATATTCAGTATTGTTAATAACACTGGTAAATAAACAAAATGCTTACCCTGAATTTGACTCCCTAAGAAACAGAAGGAAAGACTGTGTGACATGGAAATACACATTTAATAATTAGTATTTATTATGCAGCATCACAGACCCTTTCATCCTCAGAAGACACACTGACACTGCTCACCTGTCTCATGGTTTACCTGTAGACTTTCTTACTTGAGTGATAATGTCACAATACAAGAAGTGCTTGGGTGCCAGCTCATTCCTGAGCCCCATTCTTCAAATCAAAATTAATTCTGAGATACGTCTGTATACAAAAAAAAAGGTGGAAGAGGTCGAGGAACTATTACGGAGGGCTGTTTGTTTAATGCTCTTCTGCAACACGGTGGGACGGACCGCTGATAGCTATCTGTGCACCATACTCACCCCTTTTCTGCTGGCGTTGCTGACTGTAATGTGTGCCCTTCATTTCCCACCCAAATGCCACCACGTGGCTGTGTCTGTCAGCTGTAGGTTAAGAGGTGTTTCGGGTGGAGGAGAGCTCTCGGCCGCCAAGGCTCCCACTTTGAAAGGAATGATGTCTGTACGCCAGGCTCCCCTCTGGTAATGTAATTGTGGCCACAAAGTTAATGGGAACTAGGAGTAATTTGTTTTAAACCGCCAGGAACAATGACAGGACAAAAATTGTGACACAACCGAAAGAGAAGGACACAAAAATCGGTACCCATGACTTAGAAACTTAGGATGCTCTGGGATTTAGCCCTTCCTTGCAATTAATGTTTCGCTGACCTCTGTCCATGGGTTATTTACTTCTGGTATTTTCAGCAGTAAAACAGAGCATTTGTGTGGAATAGGGGCCACTTCAAAATAATGAGGGACAGCCCTCAAATAATTAAATTGAATGACAAATTACAAAGTACACTGGTTGATGGCTATGCAGACGCATGTGGCCAAACACATCCCCCTCTTCCTCTTCAGGGCACAGCCCCCCTGAGCTGGGTGACCCTGTCATCGACGTTTCAGGTGTATAATGTAATGAAAACACACGTGCTTTTGGGCTGTGCTGCCGGACACTCCTCTCCTCCAGCTTTCCCAAGGTTTAAAGGCAAGGCGATGGAGGATGCCTCAGCGGATGCGCTGCCACCTCCTGCTGGGCCAGCCCTGGGCGCTGGGAGCATCCCAACCCCATCCCTGCTGGAAAAAGCTGCTCCTGGGGCACAGCGGGGGGAAACTGGGTCTGTCTGAAACAGGAAGGCATGCCCTACACATCTGGCCCCAGTACTAGCCCCCAGCAGCCTTGAAAGGGAGGGAGGAAGCTCCCTGGGCCAGCTCTGCCTTGTCAGAACTGACCTGCGCTCTGGGCAGGACACTCATGGGGCCGCTGGGAAAAGCAGTATCGTTTTCCGTGGAACCTCACCTCCTTCTCATTACCCCCTGTCTGCTGCAGAGAGAAATTCCCTTGGCTGGTTTGTAGATGGTGTTATATATATAGCCCAAACACTTATTGCCTGTACCTATATGGATATCTATTGTGTAGCAAAAATAAACGGTGGAAGATAATTAATCCTGGAGCCCCAGTTCCCTCACAAAAATCAATAAAGAGTTTTCCTTGCTACGTTTCCAGGTAAGAGAAGAGAGGACAATCTTCATTAGGACTGACAGTCCCCTTCCCTGGAGCAGAAAGGTTTTCCTTTACATCTAGCGGAGAAAAATACAGCGTTTTGCACCTGCCCGATGCTGTTGCTATGGCAATTGAACGTTGCACTTATACTGGAGGCAGCAAAGCCCCGGGAGTACATGCAGAGCAAACACAGCAGCGAGGGAGCTGCCTCACCATTTCCCCATTCGAAAGATGGGTAATTTAACTTTTTAAACAATTTTGGAATGAACCTCATTTGAGCAAATTATGCTGGTTGGGAATCTTCTTGCCAGCAGGTTGTGTTTGGGCTGCTTGCCATGCTTCTGGGTGCGTGGGTCTGCAGGAGCTGAGCCTTTGGGGCCCCACCAGCCTGGGCTGCCCTGACACCTTCTGCTGCAGTGGGGCTGCCCCTGTTCGCAGCCTGTCCCCTCTCGTGGCCAGATGTATGGGTCACAGTTAGGCAGCTGTAGGCTTTTTAAAGTGCTCACCATTTCCCCGAATTCCTTCGCTGGTGCCTAAGTCTTCCCGAGGTATCCTTGTAGGTAGTCCAAATCCACTCCAAAGTGCCCAGGGGCCACATGAGCATCAGTGCAGTAAGATGCAGGCAATCTACCCCCATTACCTCACTTCCCAAATGTCCTAAGTAAATGCATGTTTTGGCTGAGGACTTCCACGCCAGATTTAATTCCAGAATGACTTTTCATTGTTCAAGCGCAATTAACAGCCTCGGGAGTGTGTGTGGTGGAATGAGCACCCAGAGCTCCTTCTTGGCTCAGCTACTACTTTGTTACGAGAGCACTGCATAAGAGGATATGACAGATTGACCTTAATCATGGATTGGTTCCCCCATCTTGCCAGGCATTGCCTACCTGAAGAAGGAGAGGCTTGCCCTGGAGAGAAATTCCTGTTTATCGGTGTATTTGTGGCAACAAGAGAGGGCTATGATGCAGTGAGAGGTGCAGCTAACAACTGCAGAGTGCTGTGCACTCACTGGAAGAAAGGAACTTTATCGTACAAAACAGTTATTCCCATTAGAAGATAATTTTCTATGGAAAATAAACTGCCAAAGCTCAGAGAAATGTTACAGGTGAGACATTGCCTTAGGAGAGGATGCCTGACTGACATTAAATACTAATCAAGCAAGCTCTGAAGCAGCACGCTACAGTCTTTAGCCTCTAGGACCCTGAATAACTGGTTTCCTTACCATTTCTACTTCAGGGAATAAAAAATAGATGATGGAAAAAGTCTTCTGCTTTAAACTACTTACCCCTAACTCTGCTAGCCCCTAATTACCTTGGGTGAGAGTCATCCCACTTAATGGCAGCGTCCACATCTCATTTAGCATGTTCATTTCAGCTACTTTTTCCAGGTTTCTCTTGCAGTTTGTGGAGAGACACAGCCATTCCTCTCATCTCGAGGCAGATAGATACCTAACCTCGATCTGATGAATCTAAGTGCCTGTTCCCCTCGCTGTTTCCCAGGTGGAGCTGGTGCCACCAGTGGGGATGGAGTCGGTGTGAACTAGGCGTTTCCAAGGTTTGATGCGACAGGTCTCACCCTCCAGGTCAGCAGAGAAGCAGCGTGGCAGACAGGGCTGAAACCCAGCCACGATCACCGTGTTGCCCTGAAGGGAGGTCGGCCTCGAATGCTTGTGGTAACACAGCATGAGATAAACAAAAGGAATAAGTGGGGGCAGAGGGTGCTGAGCTCTGACTACCTGAGCGAGCTACTCCAGCTCCCCCATAACACAGGTGAAAATGTTCCTTTGGTTCTTTTCCTGCCGTGTTGGTCCTGTCTAGTAACACAGTCCTTCATTGCACACTGTCTCCTTCTGTGGGTCTCCACAAAAAAAATTCTTCTAGTCTCTGATGGACACTGTCACAGAGCAAATAATAAACTGGTCTGCCTGGGTAATTAGAACAAAATGAATCCGTCAAATGGCAGGAAGAAGATAACATACACAATGGCTGGAGGAAGAGTCTTCCCTACTCACCTTTAGCTTTGTATTTCAAGCAGACCGCACAGAAAATTTGAGTTAGCTCCCACAAAATGCCATGGGAGCAGGGATGAACAAGAGAATAGTCTTAATAAAGGATCGGTCAAGAGTCTGGCTTCTAAGGGACCTCAGTGGGACTGCCACTTGTGAACCTTTGGTGCCCCGGCATCAGCGCACGCAGCAGGTGAGGACAGACAGGTGGACTTTATCACCAGTCCTTATTGAAGGGGTCAGACAGGCCAGTGAGGTATGTGCATTGAGAGAGGGACATGGATTTTTTTTAAAATCATTTGACACCCCCCCCCCCCTTCCCCCTGAGGTAAGTGTGGCTTACACTTCACCTTCCATCCATACACTGGTTTCCCTTCAAAATGAACATATTGTTCTCTGCAGAGGCGGACAATTTGCTGAATTTCATTTCACTCCTTCAATCTGCTTAATGAATAATAATGAGTTTGAAGGTTTCACTGGATTCCAGCACTGAGCTGAAATTTGCATTAACAGGTTTTCAGACCTCGCTTGCTTTTGGTTCTGCATGGATCGCCTTCCTCTTGCCTGTCCTTGCATGGCTAACTTCTGTGCTGCCAAACTAAACCAGCCCCTCCGTTTTCCCCTAAAAGGCAGGAACAAATAGTCCAACAGGATATTCTTCAAAGGCATTTATAATGCCAAAAGTTACTGCGTGGACAGGTTTCACTCTTCTGGTAGTTAATATGACTCATTTCTGAATTGGATAATTGCTATATGGTGGTGAATTCATCACTTCAAAACAAAAAGAGATGTGGGTGTGTTTATGTGTGTGTGCAGGGCATTAATGTGTACCAGCCGTCAAAACAGAAGATATCTTCCCTCTACTACTGACTTTGACTCTTTTCCAAACTGAAGTGGAGACCCTCTGTTCTACAAATAGTTGAGGAGGCACTTAAAGCCCAGTCAAGTGTTGGTGGTCTTTTGGAGCCTGTCCACCATTTGTCCTGGGCAGGTGAGCTCTGTTAGCACTGGCCAGCAAAGGGTAAAGGTCCCTGCAGAAAGGACCCAAATCCATGTGGCTAGGTGCATGGCTAGAGTGAAGATACGGTATTTGCAATGGAAAAGCCTACAGTCTGGCAAGGCTAGTTGTGGTCCTCCAGGCTGAATCTGCAGTGAAGACGTATGATCAGGGTAAAGGTGGAAATGGATTCTAAAATAATCCCTCTGCCCTCATAAGTGATTCTTAGGATTTCTGGTTAACCTGCCATTTAAATATGCTTAGATAATCTGATTAGTAAAAATACAGGTATTCATAAACATTTTTCATTTATACATTCTAGCAAACAGATGTTTAGAACTAAATTCCTGAGCAAGTTAGGACCAGGCTGCTTCAGACCTTTCCAATGGCATGGACTGGCTACAAGACCACCTGAACCACTCATAAGGTGGAGATGGAGGGGAAGACTTCCGTCCCGGACATGTTCCATGGGTGCAGGAAATGGCAATGTCTGAAGATTATGGGGATGCTAGCCTGCCTTCACTGAAGACCCAAGCTCTCCTAAGACTTAATCTAAAACCTACAAATCACAAATGAATCCCACTGAACTTGAGTCCTTCAGAGATAAAAATCCAATTTCTTCAGTCTTTCTCATATCCCAGAGAGACTGTAGAATTGAAAATTTTCAAAAGTGGTCTGGACAAGACCTTGAACAATGTTTTGAAGTTAACCTTGTTTGAAGCAGCAGTTTGAAGCAGATGACCTCTAGAAATCCCCCTCAAGCTAAATTTCCCAGTTAATCTATCTTTCTCTGCTGGGGAGTCTCCCCAGACAGTTTCCATCTTTCCTGAAACACAGTGTACATACTCAGACATTAAACTACAGCTGGGCTTTGAACAAAAGTTATTATGGATGCTTTATAGTCCTGTTCATGCACCTCAGTATTATCTTCACATAAGAGTTCTACCTCACGTTCAGCCTATGATGGATGCATCGCAACCCCTGCATCCTTTCCTGCACAACTCCTGCTGAGTTTTTCCCCACCCAGTAGGTCTCTAGTTGATTATTTTTGTATACGTGAACTAACTTGCACTTATCTCACCGAGTTCTGTGCTATTTTTTCAGCCCACATCTCCTGTTTGTTGAGATAGTTTTGAATTCTAACGCTGTCTTTTGATGTACTTTCACATCAAAGTCCCCTCAGAGCTTGGTATTTACAGATTAAATAACCAGGAGGTTATTAAGCACTTCCTGATCTCTCTCTCTGTTGCACCTACTTCTTACAACTAAGCCACAGAGGAAACATGAAAGACCAAAGGAAGATATTCTTTTGCTATCGGATACTACTTCTGAGCTACATTTTCACTGAGAAAAACAAAATCCTCAGTTATGGCCACCCCCAAACAAAGGCAGTGTCATACTCCAGATCATGAGGCTGTTGCAAGCCTACTAGGGTGAAGGGTCACATCCTGAACCAAGCCACTTAAGACATACACTCCTCTGCTGAAGGGCATGGTGCGGGGATAAGCCTGGCACTTGCAGCACAGTGCCGAGAAGTGTGCATTAACATCTCCTCTTGAGCTGCTGCTTTCCTTCAGAGCCACGCTGCCTACCTCCTCACACTGCAGGGTGTCTGGGCCATCTCTGTATCTCAGGCCCGTGGTTTATTGGCCTAGTGTTTTTATTTCACCCGTGCGGAAGAGCATCTGCCCAGCTATTTCATATTAACCAACGTGTGGTTCACAGTCATGGGGGCTGTCTGTGCTAAGTCCCGTTTTGACTGCTCTTCTGACGCTTCAAAGAGTAGCCTTGTTCTCCCTGTTTTTCAAATATTATAGAACCCCCAGACTATACGGCACATTTGTTAAGCGAACAGAATTGGTTCCACCCTATAGCACTCTCAGGGAACGCAGCTCTGAAGCTAAATGCTTTTGCCATGCGCAGATGTCAAGCCCCTAAGGCTACCATGAGCCAGACGTGCAAATGTCACCAGTCTGTTAAACTGGGGGTGGGGGAAAGCTTACATGATTATCTCCAATTAGCTGGAAATGTGAGAAGTATTTCTTTATAAAGAACTTTCAGACTTTTAATCACCTGTCTTTGTTGGCTCCAGCTCTTCCCATCTGAACGGCTGAGCGTAATGAGGCACAAAGTCCTGAAAGCAGATCTGTAACATTAGCTTTGCAAGGACCCTAGGGCTGGACCACCTCTGAACAAATAAATCTGCCACAGACTTGCATTATATACTTGCAGTGATTATAGACAGCTTTCTGTCCATGCAGTCAACTCATCACCATGTGGGGTGATGGGTCAGGAAGTAGCAGTTTACTTCCAGGATGATACTACTGGCCCTGAGCTGATTCCCTCAGTGCTGGCTGGGGGGGATCTTGCACCAAACTCCCAGTTTCAAGAAACTTCTTCGTTGTTGCAGGCCCATGTAAGCTCATGAAGGTATCTTTGCACAGGTGCACCATAAAAATGAATATGTGTTGCTGGACATGGGATGGACTGTTGAGGAGAGCAGAATGGATATTTCTGCCCCTTGGTGTTGCTTATCCATAAGCCAAATAAGCTACCTGTGCATAGGGGAAACCTAGCTGTACAAATAATGTTTTGTAATTGAACAACTGACTTAGATTGAGAATTTTGCTTAAAGTGCTTTGGTCCCATTGGCAGGGTGCCTATTCTCTTGCCATGTCTTCCTTCTTCCAGACCTGGACTGGAGGAAAGGCCAGGGAAGCAGTTTCGGCCAACATACCCTATTTGCAGAGGTCTGAAAGGGCAGCTCACATCAGAGGAGGTCCTGGTGTACTCCCAGAGCCAACTTCTCCTCTGGAGCGATGGACCTGCTGCTTGCCCCCATGTCCTGTCTTCCCTCTGATCCTCTGCCAGGCTGTAGCTCTTCCAGCTACGGTCTTCGACTAAGCTCATTCCACCAGAGAATAACTGTCGGATCATTCCCGTTCTCACAGACTCTGTTGTATTAGCAGCAATAGGCCGAATTTCAAATATCTGTGTAATAGAAAGACATATAACTCCTACTGCTGCATTAGCTCAGTTTACGGTAGAAATCCAGTTTGTGTATCCAAGTACAGGCTTAGATGTTCAAATAGCAGACCCCACAAAGCCTGTATGTGGAAACTGTGATCCATAAACCTACATGACTAATGTCAGGTGTATTTTTTACTCAGAAATCACATGTTTTCTCTCAGAGATAAGATCTCTTTGAATAACTGATAGGGTAGATTTAAGACAGTGTTTAAAGGAGGAGGTGATATGGACAAGTACAAATTCTGCTTTTCATGGTTAAGCCAGCTGTAAGGCTTTTCCTGGATGGCTCTCAGGGTAAAGCCTCCAGAGGGTGTCTCTGCACTGCTGAACTGGTGTGTACCAAAGCCTGTGTCCATACCTGCAGACTTACTGAGAACTTCTTTTGGGAGATTCAGCTCATCTAACATATCGATAATTGTAGGTGTCTTCATCTGAACTAATCACGCTGGGCTCCCTTTTATAATGGACCGAAATAGGCAATTTTAGGCTGTGACTCATCCGACATAACATCTACTTTAGGATGAAGTGCATCATGCTCTAGAGCTGTTCTTTTTTCTTTTCCTTTTTTCTTTTTTTTTCTCTCGAGGCAGCTAGGATTACTAAATTGGGCAGAGAGATCTACGCAGCTCCCTCCCCTGTCGACCTAGAATACATCCAGGTCACAAGAGTTCCTCTTAGCCTCCAAATACATAAGCTTTGCTTCAGCTTTTTCATACACCCAATTTGTGGTCTGGTCACTGCTTTGCTATGACTTGCAATATGTTCACTGGTGAAGTCCTTCAGGAGTGATCCCACAATGCTCTCTTCCTACATCTCCCCATCATTCTGCAGACGTTTCTCCTCTGTACTGCCAGGAAGCTGAGCAGGACATCATAATATCTCCTGTGCCTTGCAAATGTCTGCAGCCTGCGAGAAACATTTGTATTTGCCTAGGGCTGCCTTCTAGTCCTACTTTGCTTCTCCCTCCATGTTTTCATAGTGTCCAGCTGACACCTGGTTAGGTGGCAGTTAAGCACAGTCCCATCCTCAAGTTGAACAGGAAGAATACAGCAAACACTGTAGTTTTGGGAGAAGAAGCCGTATTTCAAAGCCACATTCTGCGTGAGACCAATCCCAAGTGAGCCCTGCAGAACGCAGGAGGAGCATTCTCGTGGAGAGCTCATTTATTGGCACCTGCAAGAGAGCGTGAGCGAGGCCTGTGTGTGCCATTAGTGCTCCCTGTGCAAGCTGAGAATCCCATTTTCTTGAACCTCGCTAGAATTTCAAGTATATCTGCAATGCTGATTACCCATAGATATATTACTTCCAAATTCCCCTACCAGGGCCTCAACTGGTAGCTTGCATCACTACATCATTTATCCAGGTACTGGAGGCTAACTAGGTTCCGGACAGCAGTAATCACTTGTTTATGCATTGCTATGGCATTGGGGCGATAGATGCCTGGGGCAAGCTCATGACACAGATCCATAGGAATTTGCTCCCTCCTGCAGAAATGCCGGCACCAGACTAAGACCCCACTGTGGTGTGTGAACCTGCTTGCTCCTGAAGAGCTGCTTTGCATGTGGGGTAAAGAGGCAATCACAGCATGCATCATGCTGTGCAAATATGTGATACCCTCTGCTCTTGGAGATCCCTGAGGATCCCTGCGAGTCCTAAAGTGTTCCTTTCCCCATCAGTCTCTCTGCATGAGGGCTTCAGCTGCAACTGGGAGGCTGGGTTGTTTCACCCTGCTATGAGATGCCTATCTGAGCAGTGCAGAGGGCTGTCGAACCATCACTCTAATGTGAGGCAACAACTTCCATCTTTCAGAGCTGCAGAGAGCAGAAGGCAGTATCCATTGCTGCTGTGCCAACTGCTGAGCAAGGCGATCATCCCCACGCTTAGAAAGGCTCTACTTTTATATCCACTGCACAAGGGTGCCTGCAGTAGCTCCCCAGACTGCACACTGGTCCCACAAACTGGAATGTAGAGGAGTCTGTCCTGAGCAATAAATTGACTCAGTCTGGATGGAAAAGGAACAATCACACAGGCTGAGCCGGAGGAATGCTGTGCTGACAGACACCTTCTCTTCCCCGAAAGGCAAAATTAGAAGATGCAGGAAAGCATGGGGTGGGATGCCCCTCCCAAGAGATGTCCAAGGGACTTTGGATCACAAGGTTAATTTAACTGACCAGGATTTTTCACTCTAATATCATGTAGGAGCTTTTGACATTCTTTTCTAATCCTCCAGTCACTTCCCTTATTTCTTACAATTTGTTTTGTTGTTGTTTTTTTTCTAAAGATGGAAGCAGCTATGGTCTAAAACACTTTTGGAGAAAAGGGAAGAAATAAAAGCAGAGGGATGGATTGTAATCTATTGCTGGTTTCAGAAAAAAACCCAGCAGTTCTATTACAGGAAAGGAATCTGTAGTGCAATATCAAAAGATAAATTTCTTTGGGAAAGAAATTACTCTGAGAGGGATGAATATTCTATTGCATGTGTGAGATTGGTGTTCATCCAGGAGAAAAAAGGGCCTTTTATAAGGTCACATGAAACATTTTCGGCAGTAGAAAATGTTACCCATTTACATTCCACAGTTTTCTCTTCTTTTAAATATTTTCTAGTGCAGAGAATGGTTTCAGGCTAAGAGAGCTCATTCACTAGAATTACTTTTCTCTTTGGTTTGCACACTATGTATAGGCAAAGGTGTAGTTCTGCTATCTGCTAAATCTGAGCAGTATTTAATGACAAAAGCAGCCCAGCTGAAACAAATTTTCTCCTTTGCGGAGGAAGAGATAATTCAGTGAAAAAGTGGCAGAGCTCTAACAAAAGGCTCAGTCCTGAGAGATGCTTAGCAGTCTGGCACTGATCCCCAAGTTTGAAAACTGCGGACCTAACCGTGTCTGTACTTTCAAGGACTTAGGCACACTGCAAGAGCAAAACACCCCAGATCCTGCAGGATACAGGCCCAAAGGAGAAGAAGACATAACCTGAGCACAGCTTCTGGGAATGACAGGCATTTATGAAATGCTAAGACAGCGGGTGAGGTAAAAAAGTTGACCTCAAGAAGTACCCAATTTATGTGCAATTTGTGTGTGAGCCAGGCAGTTTTTAAATAGATAATAACTGGTGAGGTAGCTCTATTCCAACCAGCTGGTATCGCGTTCTTCATCTTTAGATATAGGCTGGAAGCAATTAAAATTAATCCTATCATACATGCTACATGGAAGATTTGGGAGCCAAAAAGATTGCTTGGTACTTGCTGTAAAGTCTCTCTTTTTTTTTTTTTTTTTTTTTTCTGTGGGGGAGAGTCAGGATATTCCTTATCTTCTTTTAAACATTAACACCCTGAAGTTTTCATATTCTTGCGGAGTCCGGGATTTTTCTTTCTGACTTCAGTGTATTAGACACTATGTCTTGACTTCCCTGCCAGATTTGAAAATGATGACAACAACAATAATGATATTTGAAATCCAAGACTTTATTTTTTCAAGGATACTTCTCACTGTCTATTTCTGGAACTTTTAAATTCTCTCATTTTTTAAATTAATTCCTATCTTGATAAAACTGGAATGATAACCACAAAGAATTGTAAGACTACCCCATATCCATAGAAGTCTATCTGAATTTTTCAATTTCATTGGCCATTTAAGTAAGCTGCTTTCCGTGACCATTGACTACTTATTGCTTTGCAAACATTAAAACCTGACCATTTTGGGTCAGACCTTCATGGACAGCAATTATTCCCCAAGAGTGGCTAATCCTGGATGCCCTGGGAGGAGGACCAGGACATATTGGACATTTTATCTGATCTTCAGCCGCTCATAGCTGAGGGGCTTCCTACAGGGATGCTTCCTGGCATGGTTTCTTGGCCACCAGCCCTCTGAGGAGGACATGGCTCAGGACTTCCCTAAGCCTAGCAATCCTCAAAAAAACTTGTACCAGAAGTTTTCTGGAGGACTCTTCCATCTAATTTATCTTTGAAAGGTAGTATCCTTACCAAAATGAAAGCCAGGAGCCATTGCATGATGTGACTCAGAACAGATGCACATTTCTTGATCTCTCTGGGGCAGTCATGCTGGAGAAAAATGGACAGGATTAAATTGGGGTTTTGTTTCTTGCTACACATCTGCCTGTCAGCCAATGAGTCACGAGCTGGTCAAAAGCTGAGGGGATGTGGTGGCTGGAGCTGCTTTTGAGACACCCTTTTCCCATGCTCAGGATCGACAAAAGCAGCTAATGATTGTCGCTGTGTTGAGCCATGAGCATGCACATGGGTGTCCTGCACCCCTTTTCCCCCAGAAGCTGGGGCAATAGCTCCTGGTCAGCTCCATGCCTGGTGCTGCATGTGCAGGGGGATGCGTTGGCTGCCGAAGCATCATTTTTCTCCTGAACACCATCAGGCTCTTTGGGGAAAGGCAGGGGGCACATGGAAATATCCCATGATCTGTGGGCTGCCAGCTGGACCACTGTGAACAGAGGCTGATATTGCCCTGTGAGCACAGACAGAAAGAGGCCATCCCTCCTTCTGTGGGAAGCAGCAGAACGATAATTCTCTTTTCCTAATAAGGAGATTTTGCAGAGAATTTTAGTTTAGCCCATTTTTGTCGCACATAGCTATTTAATTGTGTTCGTCTCTTAATTAAGTTCATCTGCCAGGATTTACCCAGAGAACTGTATCTAAGAGCTCTTTTGTTGACTGCAAACACTTGTCTTTGAGAACATTTTTTCCTAAATTTTTGGGTTTGCTCTGTCTGGATTTATCAGTCAGAGTTGTCAAAGGTTTAGGACAGGATTTCTGATTCATTTAAGGAAGGCTTTGAAATATGTAACCTGCAAAGTTTAAGTTTACATAATGATATTAGAAGTTCCCACACACCCCTCCCCCTCCAAAACCCAAACAGCACAGCAACAACAGATCAGAGGGGGATATAGATTTGCTGAGCTTCATAATAGCTACCTTAGTGAACCTGAACCCAAATTCCATAACTTGAGATGATTCATCGTCTCGCAACAGAGTCATCCAAAACTTGGCTTTGTGTGGCTGCAAGGGAAAATTCCACAGCTTTGACATCTCTCTGATTTTGTTGTGCTTACACAGTTAATTTTTAAAAGGCAAAACAGATGCTACTTTGAGAAAAATCTGTGTAAAGAAATTAAAGGAAAAAAAGATGATTGCTGATTGAACTAGAACAAAGGGAACAGTATGCAGAAACAATTTTTTGGACTTTTTATACACTGCAAATATGTAAGAGCTCACACTGCGTTCATCAGAAGAAATACAGAAATAAGAATGATCCCTTACACTGGTAAATCTTTTTTTTCCTTTTCAGAAAAGTTTTGAGAAACCACATCGGTAACTTTAATTTCAAATGGTTGCTCTTTCTTAGGTTTTTGGAAAAGAGTCTTCTATGTAAAAAAAAAAAACAAACCCAAACTTGCCCCCAAATTATATTTAGTGTTTAAGTATATACTGTTATGAGATATAGCACATGCGCTCCTGTCCTTGTATTTCAGTATTCATACTCATCACCTCTCATTTTCTTTTTCCTGGGTCATGAAGAATTATCTGCACCTGTCTGGCTTCAGGAGAACTGCTGTCATTATTTATAAGATGTCTGCATCTTCCTTATATTTACCTCTACAAATTATAGGTAGTGGAAACCCAACATGATGGACAACAAGGCAATTGCTACAATGCAATTTCTCAGTCTGTGTCTATTAGGAGCAGCCTACTCCTGGAACACCAGGTCCAAATTTCCGTTGAACATTTCCAACAAATACATAAATGGTTCCAGACATTCGGGGTAGCGAAACATCTCTAATCCTGAACAGCTGGGAGACAACTCCCCAGCAATCTTAAATAAATCTTCCCCAAAGCACAAGAAACAGTCAACCTCATACTGCAGGTCTTGAAGCACCTAACCAGGAGACTGAAGCTCTCCAAGGTTCACTGTGTCTGTGGAGCAAGAGGAAGTGGCACAGCCAGGGAGACGGATCCCTGCATGCATTTTCCAGCCACGTTGTTCTGGAGAAGCCTCTTCACCTCCCTGTGCATCTGCTTAGTGTTATAAATCCTGTGGGAATTGTGGACGTAAGGACTGTCTACGTATTTGTACAGTGCTTGGTGAAATGGGTGGTCCTTTTTGATGTTAAAGGTAGTGGGCAACAGGGTTGAGAGACAATAAAGAAAAGAAGATGCCAGTAGGTGATGGCTAAGGAGGAGTTCAGTTCCTACCTGGACATTCCCAGCTTACCCGTAATAAAGTGATTTTTTTTTAATGTGTACATAAATTCCTAGGCAATCATTCAAGCAAGCGGCCTCATAAAGACAAAGGGCCAAGTGCAGTACTGCAGTAAGCAGGCATGTTGGCAGCAGGAGAAAAAATAACAAAAGAAAAAGGGAGTTGTATCCATTTACACAGACTGAATTTTCTCTACAGAATAAAAGGCGTTGCTAGTCTGTGGCAAATGACACTGTCCTTGTACCTTAAGCAACCACAGTCCCAACAAGTCTCTGAAGAGAACTCCAGAAAAATGAAAAAAGCAAGTGTCAGACATGGTCTTTTAAGGAGATTATTTTTCCAATCGATCTTTTATGTAGAGGGAAACTGATTCTGTCCCATCTCAGTCTTAGAGTTTGTTACAAGATTTGCCATTTTTCTAGTCTTCAGTGAACAGAATAATAGTCTGCTTTTTGCTTCACCTTGGAGTGAAATGCTGAAACCTAGAATTATTGCCACCAAACCGATGGGGATATTTCTCATGAAGATGAAAAAGCAAAGACCTAATAAATGAAGAACATTTGAGAAGAGAAGGTTAAAGCAGGCCCTGCTGCACTGTGTTTGGCATTACTATTTCAGCAATGTAGGTGGTTTTGCAAACTAATATTTTTTTTGTGTGTTTCAACTGCTGCAAAGCCTCTGAAGGGGAGGGTGCATAGTGTTCATTGTTCACCACAAAGGACCTACCTGACGCGGGTGCAGTCTGGTCACAAACCTGGCCATACTCCAGAATTTCAGAAATCCCACAGCTCTGTCTTGGCCAAAGGGGTGCAGTAGCGCCAGGTTTTCTCTGTGGCTTCAGCATCACCCTTTCTTGGGGGGGGAGGGGGTCTGTCCCCACTGGGACTGGCTGGTCCATCACAGTAACCATCCTGAGACTGGGAGGCAGCAAGCTCAGGGGTCTGGTCTCTGGCTCGGCTTTCCCCCTTCTCTCTGTACACTAAAAGATGCTGGTGGATAACGTCACCAGTGACCTTGCATTTGTGGTCAAGGGCTGCAACTGGTGCAAGTGTGTGAAAATCAGGATGAAGGGCAGAGAGGTGGGGTCCCAGGACAGCCCGTGCAGTATAGCTGCACCCAGGTACTCTGGATATACCCTGGGTGCCTACTTAGCTGTTCCCACCTAACTTCCTTGCTTGGTGCTTCTTCTCTTACTGAAATGAATAATCTGACTCTCTGTGGTGACACAGTCTCTGCTACATGAATTAGCCATTTTTTTTCAGTGTCTTTTTGGCTGAGCAAAGAGTCTCAACGGAGGAAATGGAATTGTTTTTGTGTGTGTGTGGTGTTTTTGGTTTTTTTTAAAGCCGAAAGCATATTTTATTCCTTCAATTTCTAGTCAGCTTAAAGTTTTCTTTCAAAATTAATATATGGGCAATGTTGTCCCCTGAGACCAAACATGAACAAACCCAGCAGAGAGTTTATCATAAAGTCAGCAGCCTGTGAAAACCAATGCTCTTAATAGAAATTTATAGATTTTAAAACCAGAAAGTACATTGTGAATGCATAATATGACCTCTTGTATAATATAATCCATAGGCTTTTACTTAAAAATTCTCACCCGCCTTAACTACACCCCATCCTTTTGAAAAGATAGCTGGTCTCACTTCAGCAATTCAGATTTAAAAACATACTCTGGTATTTGGGTTTTTTTCCAATGGGTAATTACTTTCACTGTGTCAATATTTTGCCCACTTCTGTCGTGAGTTTGTCATAACTGTGATACACATCAGTCTGTTCTGGAAAGAGTCTTCTCATAGCCAAGCTCTTCTCACAACTGATCAGCTCATACCCATAAACAAATAATTTCCTCCTCTTATCCTTCAGAGCAGCCAGAATGAGCTCCCTCCTGTTTGATGGAGGAGCTAGATTTTAAAGACCTTGAATCATTCTTGTTGCTGTGTAGTGGGGTTGGTTTTTTTATTTTTTTAGCTGGTGCGTCAGCATCTTGTTCACTTGCAGAGAAAGTGTTCTTTTCTCTTTTGGTTCAAATGGTCAAAAAGTATGTAGAGCATGTTTTGTGGGCCCAACCATCCTTGAGAATACTGATGCTGGCTAGCAGATCTGCTTCTTTTCACCAAGACCTTTTCTATTTTTTCCTGCACATGAGTAATTCCTTCAATCAGTGAAAATTTGGGGTGGGTAAATAATAAAGCAAAGACATACAGGGCCGTGTGCAGGGGAGGTCCTTTCCTTTATGGTCGCTGGAGCTATCTGTAACCCATACGAGTTATTCAGGTGCGCACGGTGCATTTTCTTTTTAGACATCTTCATGTCCTGGTGTCACAAGCAGTAAAAGTTGTCTTTGGATTTGGGGGGAAGAATTCATTGACTGTTTCACTGTATTTTGGAGCTTGTATGCCAAATTTAGATGGAAGAACTTGAAGGGCCTCCACATTATCTGTCTCTGTAATCAACTTGAAAGCAACAGAAGACACAGACTGGTTTCTTTATGGATGTGCATTACTTTTGGCAAATGACAGATTTGTAGAGCTACTTGCCACCGAATGGATGGCCCCCGATGAAAACACCATTCTCCGGCTAGGAAAAATCGTATCAGCTAGCTGATTTGAAATTTGCTATGTAAAACTGGTTTGAACAAAACCAACAGATTCAAGCAGCTTCAGATTTTGTGGATATTTAGATCCAATTGGGAATTTGCAGTCGAGGCCTCTCACTGATAACAAAGAAGGTTGCAGAAGTGTTCGATCCTCAGCACAAGCTTACATGTTACAGTCATGAGAACAAACATTGCGTTTCAGAGGATGCCTGTTACAGTGGTGCTGAGAGTGGATTTCTGTGTAAACTGTAACTAACCCTTTCTAAAGAGAAAGCAGCAGCAGCAGCATTTGTTTGTGTCCATCTATTGAAACGTATCCTGAAAAGAAGAATTCAGCAAGGTGCAAGCACTTGTCATTCTGTTTTATACTCCAGCCCTCATTTCCAGGTGGTTACGCTAGAAAAGCAAATTAGGGAAGACAGTCCAGTGACGATGAGCTTGGAGTGAAGAGGAGCAGAAAGCACAGTCCTGCCAGCACTTTGTGGAAACCAGCAGAAACTTGGAGCAGTCCAGAGTTTTCCCTTTCGTGGCTGATCAAGAGGCATTCTTCACTTTATTGCTTTAGCTTTTATACTCTCTTGCCCTTCCTCCATCTCCTTGCTAGTCTTTGGAACTAGTTACTGGTGTGTGGGGAAAGGGTAGCCCCCAGTCATTGGCAGATTAATCTGCATTGTCTCTGAGTGTACTTCACCCTTCTGAAGGACCAGGCCTCCTCCCACTTTTCTTTTTAGACTTTGGTGATACTTTTTCTTATGATTGTATGTATCACTTTAGACTGTTAATGAATGACAACCAAATGTCATTTAGCTCTACAGCAGCTTTACAGAATGTCATGTTTTTATACTAGATTGTCACATCCTTATTGGGGGTGAGCAGACTATTACTTCACTAGAAATCTCAGTGATTTCATTAGGACCACTGGTAGAGCAGCCCCACTGACAGCTCAGCCTCCTCCTTGCTCCTGGTGAGGCAGTTTTTAGAATGAATGAGGACCCTTTGATCTCCAACATCTCACACTTGGTAAAACAGCAATGTCACCAAAGCTAGCAGGATGAGAGTTTGAGCTTTTGTTGGAGTGTTAAGCGGGCCATTGTTTCACATTTCCTACTTGGTTCCTTTAAAAATTCCATTTGATCTAACTCTACTGCTAGTAGTCCAGAAATAAAGCAATTCCTTGGGGCATGAACGCTATTGAGACAAAATAACACCAATATTTGTCTGCTTTCCCTCCCTGGTATCCAGCATCTTTGCCAGCTCATTTTTCGTCAAAGAGGAAATAACCCATTTCTGGAATTCAGATTTTCCTCACTTCTTGGAAACAGGGAGTATCAAGTGTTCTAAAAGTAATGTTTCCCTTTATGTTAAGAAACCTTCTTAAAATAGTGTTAAAATAGCTGCCACTTTTGAAAGGTTTAAGTTCCCTGGGGGTGTAATTCTGCTGACACTGATGGCATCTGCCAGCAGAAACTCTGGTTCTGCAATTTCTTCTGCAAGCTCCATTGCCCTTTGCTTGATAAGGAAAGCTGCATGAAGTAGGTCCAAACCCAGCCATGAATGTCTTTTTCTGTGCTTTTCTCAGGCTGTGCCCAGCGTTCAGGCAGATCTGATGCTGCTCTGACAGGGGTTGAACTACTCTGGTTAGTGGAGTCATCACTCACAGAGGAGGGAGAGGGTAGTCCTGAAAAATATTGGGTATGGAAGAAGACAAATATTTGATCATTCTCCTATGGAACCAACCCCCCCTATAAAGCAACTATATATCAAAAAGAAAAGCTCTCTCACATTACCAGAAGAGAGGTAAAAGGCTCATAATTTGTACTGAACGAATCACATGCAAGTGAGTCATTCATAATTGCTTTATAAAAATAGTGAATAAACGCTGTCTTATTCTGTACTTGATTAAGCACGTGTGTAACTTTAATCAAAAGAACCTGTCTTGTGAGCATAAAGTTGCAGCAGTAAGGCTCAGGAAGAACAGCACCTTCTGGAAAATATGAATCCCACAGCCAAAAATGTCTTTGGGAGATGCAGTTCTCTTAAAGCATATCTGCTGCAGGAGGATTTGCTTCTGTGCAGAGAAAAGAGCTTGTGCTTGCCTGTCTTTCTGTAAGAGCAACTGGCTCCCAAGTAAGCATGGTAGAGACAGGGATTTCATCTATCTAAAAGTGAATTTCTTCATACATTCTTTTTAATCTACCTGGATACTAGATGGGAAAGATGGGCCAATTGTGTTTTCTCTTTGACTAGTTACATCTTTGCTCATAAAGCTTTTTTCTCTCTGCAGTGAAGATATCAGCTAAACTCTGAACACAAAGTAAAACCAAGCCAAACACTTGGATACAATACAGTAGAAGGGGAAAACCTGTGCCATGCTGAAATTTCATAATCTCATTTTTTTAAGGTAAGTGCAGCCAGTTTTCTGCCAGGGCAGTTCACCGTCACTAAAACCAAATTCAGTCCAAGGAATAATTTTCTTTTAGACAGACTCAAATAAAAGTCAACATGAATGTACAATTTTGGCTTGAAAAATAGTTTCTTTGACATGTATTGCCTGAGAGCACCAAGCAGTCTTCAGTTCACCCACCTACAGCTCTCCTACTGACAGGTGAGCAAATTCAGCACTCCCCCGATCAATATTTCAAGAGGTTGCATGTGAAAAGAAAGCCTCAGAAAGCTTCTTGCAAAGTGGAGCACAAGGTGTTAGCATGGAGGCTTAACAAGTCATAGACGCAATCCCGATGGGGGCTGCCGCTCAGCCCTGCCTTTGAAAGGCTGAATAGCCCTGTATTGCCTATGTCTCATTCACTTGATGGGTTCCCCCTTCCGGACCTCTGCAGGTGGAGGTCTGCCTGATGCATTTATGCACTCCAGCCCCTGGGTCCCTGTCAGGATCCAAACTTGGACAAGTAAATTTATGTGCCCACACACAGGTGCCTTCTGCAAGGGTGGCAGCTCAGCTCCTCTTGTTGGCAATAGAGATCTCCTCAAGGCAGTCTGAGGTCTGTCCAGTGCACCCTAAAAGAGATGTCTACATCTTGTCATTGCAACTGCTCTTCAGACCTGTATGAAAACACCTAAATTTAGGTGTGCTAATCTGTGAGGTATGTCCTGGCTGCGGTGGCAGTTGGAGAGGGCAGGCTGCTGTGACCGCTCCTCCTGCTCCCAGTGCAGGGACACCAGGGCTGTCCCTTCCCACAAGAGCTGTTGCAGGTCTGTGTCCTCCCCCCGGGGGAAGGAGATATTCCAGCAGTCTGTCCTCCTGGGCTGCTGGTGTCTTCCACCCCAAAATGCCTCTGACTACTTTTGCAACATAATTTTGGACATCAAGAGGACACTCAAAGCTACTTCTTACAAGGGGGCAGGCAGGACAGTGCAGACGCCTTGTCGTTGCTCTCAGGATGAGAAGCAAATGATAAGCAAATGCAATATTCAAAATACTAGGGGTTCATACCTTTAAGGGCATTAAAGGTATTTTTCTGTCAATCCTTTGCCCAAGAACATTAGGCCCAGGGCTAGCTCACCTAGCTCTTGGGGATATCCAAAATGAGTGAACCTAGTAGGCCAGATCTGGTAAAGCAAACCACTCCTCCAGGCCGGGTGAGTGTATTTAGGACCATGACAGCACTGGTACCAGGCAGAAATTCAAGTTCCTTGCCTGCCACCAGTGCTGTTATAACACAGTCTCGCTAGTCTTCTGTGTGTCCCTCAGGCACTATGCTGTCTCCTAAGAAGATGTGGGCAATCCCCTTCTGCTCCGGGGCTCAAAGAAAATGCTAGCTGCTCTGGCAGCTCCTCTTGGGGTGGCAGACTTGTGGGGATTAATTGGAGGAGTAATTAATTTTTTAATTAAACGTGTTTGCTGCCAAGGAAAATGTTGTGCACGGCAGCCCCCCGGAAGGGCTATTCTGTGCTCCTGGAGCCAGTGCATCTGGCTGACTGGGATGGTGCCCTTCTCCTGGTTTGTTCCTGCTGACAAGATCAAGCTGGGATCTGGGCCTTCTTCTGGCGCTGGGCACCGTGGCAGCTCTGATTAATGCTGTTGTCACCTCCGGCATTGATTCTTTCAGCTGTCCTCATCCCCTTCTCCTGCTTGGCCTACTTCAGGAGATGGCTGCTCAGCAAGAAAGCTGCCATCTCTCTCACACGAAACACATGACCTACCCAGCCATGGTCTGTTCCACAGAGACATGTTTTGCACCTGGTCTGTGGTGGGGTGGCGGTAGTGTGGTGCTTCACCCTAGGACTCGGCAGGGCTGTTTTACCACTCTGCTGGGCACCCACCCCACGTGGCTCATGGCTGGTTCACCCACTGTGGGCACCACGGGTGGTCAGTGCTCACCTCCAGAAATGCTACTCACTACTTGCTAAAAATGGCTATTATTTCCTTAAATACTGTAGTCTGAATAGTAAACCCACCATGCCCTTTCAACACAGGGTACACAGGGATCCACGTTCTTGGTGCAGCATGGTACAGCTCCGAGGAGTTGCACAGAAGGGGCTGAAGGGTGGAAACAGGCTGAGAGGAGGGGAGTCATCACCGGTCCACCCCCTCCAGCGCCCAAAGCGGTGAAGGTCCAACTCTGCCTTTGCTTATGGACGTTACTAAATGGGGATGTAGTGGTAAATTATCGGGAAGCTGTGGTATGCATCTGCGTGTTGTTAAGTGTCTTTTTTATAAATGGTCCAAGACTGACTCCTGACATTGCCCGCTGCGGTAGGAAGACGATGAATGTGGTTGGGCAGCTAATGGCCTCAGGCAGATCTGAGCCAGGCTCAGCACACTGCCCCGTTCTCCCCTGCCTGGGGAGAAGACATTTCCACCTGTGATCTCCCCTCGGTCCTGGGGCCTGTGGCACAGGCTGGCGGCAGGACTACGCCAGCCCAGGACTCATCCGAACAGGCACTGCTGGTGCATGATAAACATGGCACACAAGCGTCCTAAGCTGTACTGGTAACAAGACCAACTGTGCTAATGAGAGAACAAACCCAAGTATGAACAACAGGCACAGTCTGACTACAGGTTGCATCCCTGTGAGTTTTACCAGTGTACGTGTACTCCTCTGTAAAATTGTCCTCTTTGTTGGTCCAGGGACAAAAGAAAAAGAAGTTCTTACAGTGGCCAGAACACGCCCATTTGATTGAAAGTATAACATGGTTTTAGTACAAACTATAGCCTTCAAGTAAAAGAGTGATTTTTTCACCACTGGATGGCAGAATCTTCCTCTAGTCTAATAATATAAAAGCAGAACAATTTGCTAAAATTAAAGCGAAATTGGAACCATCATAATCAATCTGGTGTCTGATCAAAGTGGAAGGATCTGCTGGAAATGTAATTGCAGAGGCAAAAGTTATATTTTTTTTAGAAACTCCTTTCTGACTACAACATCTGACCTTTTAATATCTGTCCTGTTCACATGAATTACAGGGCACTTGCTCTTCTGCAGATTTGTCAGTGTCGCCCAACGTTGCCTACCTTGTCAATGTGATGCTTATGTCTACACTGAGTATTTTTTCTCTTGAAGCCCATATTGTGTCATGACTAAATTTCTGAATTACAGAAATCACCACACACTTGGGAGATGCATTTAGAAAGATGCTGTAGTAGGTAATATTATAACCTCTTAAAAATACAAATGTAATAGTAGGTACAAGTGCTAAAGCTCAAGTAATATAGTGATTGGACCACCAATGGCAATATTTTAAAAGAAAAAATAGATATTGAATTTCAGTTGAGAGGATGTGGTATTTTTAAATCATTGTTGGAACTTTTCAGGAGTTACTTTTACATAGCGAAAGATAAATGTCTAAATCCACCATTTCTTCTTTTACTTACAGTATACACTGAGCAGCTTCATTGGACTGTGCCTGAGCAAAAGGAGAATAAGGAAATGAGCTAAGGCTTCACCATTGGCAAGTGGGAAGACAAACTTTGTCCTTAACCTCAGAGGGTTTGGTATGACTTTCTATCAAGCAGAGACTGTTAGTTTCTATTAGCAAAGACCATTAAGTAATTCCGAGTATTTTTAAGAATCTAGAACTCTGATTCTTTTCTAAGATCTACTTCCATGGGATTGTATACCCATGTGAAGATTTTCACAGAGGTTTGAGTAACATTCAAAATGAAGCAAATCTCGTACCACTTGGCAATCATTATTTTAAGAGGACATTTTTTAAATGTTCAAATGAAAACAATTTACCCAAATGGTTACCCTTTATATAGAAAACAAGAAGTTTGTGGATAGATCAAAAAGGACAAAAACCAACGTGTGACATAAACTAAGTTGTTTCAGTGCACGAAGCATCCACTTCTTCATATCTTTGACTTCTGCAGCATCCTGTGGCAATGAGTTCAAGAACTTCATTATATACTTAGTGCAGAGTATGTCTTTAGATCATGTTTTTCGTCTTTGTTCATGTTATTTTTAACCCCCTTCCTTCCAGGTCATTTATGAATGTCTAAGCTACACCTTTTTGTTGAAGGGATTTTTAGCTTAAAAGCACCAAAATAGCATTTAGACCTATAGGAACTGAAATGTGCTTTTGAATTACTTTCTCAGCAACAATATATAGAGGCTATTCCAGAAAAAGTAAAAGAGAAAGTAAGCAGGGCAGTACGAGTGCGAACAAAACAAAAGCCATGTCAACATCTCTGGAGGGGTGGGGCGTGCCACTTGCGTTGCAATGAACCAGGGATCTTCCCACGTCTCGGCAGGTGCCGTGCTGGAGCAGCGTTTCAGCAGGCAGCGGCAGCTCACATGGGCAAACCCCAGTGAGGGGCTGGGAAGCTTCCTATTCTCCCTGCTCTGGCAGTTACTGCTTGGCTCAGGATTACAGCTCACCTTGATTAAAATGACCTCTGTGCATCACCTAGGATCCGGCCCCATCGCCTCTCTGCGTGGAGCAGCTCTCCTGGTGTGTTCTCCAAAGAGCATCTTAACCCTGAAAACAGCAGAGCTGCATTTTCTCTGTGCAGTGCTGGTCAAGGTGTGCCGGAGGGTAAGACGGCCTTGAGAACATCTGGATTATAATTAAACAGGAATTTACAGTAACTAGACCTAAGTGGCTTGAACAACAAATTTACTGCTGGTAAAGCCAGATGAGTTTACCGAGATAATCCTCTGTGTTTTCTTCTGTCCTGAACAAAATGTGGCTTTGTAATTTACATTGGGGGAGCACTGGGAAAGCTTCTTTTTCACTTGAGGGCTAACTGCAAGTCCAATAAAAGACTTTATCCGCGCCACAACATTACCCGGCAGCATTACCATTTGCCTGTATGCCAGGCTGATCGGAGAGATGTAAGATTCTAGCTGCTGCTTAAGAAATGCAAAACCAGATTCGGGGCAAATAAACCATCAGTTGTGATGTTTTAAAATATCCTATTGAAAGAACAGTGAAAGTACGCAAAGAGTTTGCAGCATAGCCTGTAGCTTATTTTTCAAAAGGCCTCTTCATTCAGCAGAGGCATGTCAGGATAAATTCCCAAGTCACCTGGACTCAATGCTTGCACATTCTTGCTTGCATATTCATAATCTGCTAACAGGGTAGGACATCGATGTTACACCTGAATTAAGCACACCTGGGGCTGCTCTCTTGCATCAGGCCAGCAGGTCTGGGGCCACCCTCACCATATTTTTCTGTCTCTCCGCCCTTTGGGAGCAGGACTGGGGCAGACAGCCTGTGCACTGAGAGGCTGCTGGAAGTGGGTTTCCCTGACCACGACCTGACGGGCATGTGAGGGTCTCTGCCGCTCTCCCTGTGAGACCCTGAAAAGGGCAGGCTTTGCCTCTTCTGTTCCCTATTTTCTTACAGAAACCACTGTCTGCTCACTCCTTGGCCTTTTATTTTTCTTTCTTTGGGTCCTCACCTCCCCCAGGGATGGTACAGGGCATCATCTACACAGGTGGGAATTCCCTAAGGTCTCTCTCCTCTTACAACTCCCATCTGCAGTAGTATTAATGCTGATGTCTTACACTTGCCGCATCTCTATTGAGTTGCAGTTAAATATCATTTATGATGAACGGCAGGCAATGCTTTTCCTCCTTTAATGCATGGGGGTCTGTTAATGGGGGGACTCCAAGTGCACCTGCTAACAGAATACAAGGCATCGGGTGGCCCATTTGGAGGGCAGGTCTTGTGTTGATGCCACACAGCCCTCAGCTGCCATGTCCTCATCCACCGCATCGCAAATTCGCTTTGGAAGGAGCCGATGGACTAATTTACCATGTCAAAGCTAATGTTGCGAAATCCTTGGGTATATCAATGTTTCAAAGCACAGTCATAAATGTCAGCAACTTCAGCGATGGAATGAGTTACAGCAAAATTATGGCTTAACCTGTCATGAAGAGAAGCTTCTGAAGAATTAGTAATCCTGCCTGTGTTTTGCAATGTATGTCTTCGGCTGAGGTCACATTGAGAAGTCACTGCTGAGTGTTTAACAGAAAAAATGGTATACAACCTGGTGCTTACAAACTAATCCTTAATTTTTGCTTGTTCTTTGAACATTCATTTATTTTTTCCATTTTACTGTCTTTCCTTCTGCAAGGTTACCCTTGCTGTATGAATGTCCCTGTGACATGCTTCTGTCTTTCAGCATTAATGTCACAGATATGGGGCTTCGTCTCGCTGTGACTCTGTTCCTGTCTGTAAAACAACCCAGCTCACCTCAGAAGACCACACAAAAAGTCCTTGGTCCTCCCTTTATCAGTGTCACCCAATCCATTAATGACATGCTAATTGAAAGGTCTTCACTTATGGCCTAGCCCTGCTCAGTAAGGTCAGGATTAAATGTAAGGATTTCCTTAACCAAGCTCCTCAGGGCTAATTCCTTTCCTCTGGCGAAAGGACTTGTGAGATGGGATTCAAGCTTGATGTCTCAGATGTGGGGAAAAAGTCCCAGCACTTATCTCCAACAGCTTTTTCCTCCAAGAGCTCAAGTCCTTCTCAAGTCCCTTCTGAAGGCATAAGGGGCCCCTTTGTTCTTGTGCTGGCTCTCTGCACGGATGCAAACCATCGCCTCAGGGGATGCTAAAATTGGCTGGTTTGCCAAAGCGGAAATCTGCTTCTGCTTCAGAAAATGGGGTATCATTTGTGGGGGAATTTGGGAATGAATAGGAGGTGCCATCTTTGTGACTCACTCTTTCAGGAAAAACGTGAAGTAGGGTAAAGACTGTATAGCAGCAACAGGGAATAAATAGGTATGTTTTGCATAGCTGTTATCCAGGGAGACAGGGCTAGAGCAAACATATTCAGTGATAAGTCTCTTTTTTTTTTGCCTCATTGCTGCATGTAAAAATCACTGCTCTAAGCTTGAGCAGGCAGGATGTGCATGTGTGCAGCCTATCTAATGCTTTGAAATGCATTGGACTTTCTGCACATGTGCAAATTGACTGTGCAGTCACAGTTAACCCAGTCCACCTAAGAGCAGCTGTGTAGTGCATACGATCAACCCACTATTCACATGTTCTTATCAAATAAATCCTAGAAAGAAATACGGTAAAATTGGGAAAGGACTGTGTTTCAGAAGCAGTGATACTAAGGAAGATGTGCCAGGGATATTATGCATCAGTTCAGTGAAAAAGAAAGGAAAAAAATACCACGTGTTCATCAGTGAGAACAAGAGAAATTCCTTTCAGAAGTGTCTCACTGACTCTCTAAGAAAGACGAAATGGTCTGCGCCCTGATGATTCTTGTTGAGTAGCACCAAAACACATGAGAACAACGGAACAAAGTAAGTTTCCACTACAAGCTATTGTCTGCTGCGTATGCACTGACTCAAATTTCAGCTGACAGAGAAATACAGAAAACAGCCTTATGAGAATTAACAGTCACCAGGGAAATGCTAAACAATAATAACAACAATTTAAAAACAACATTAGAATGTTTTATTAGGCAAAAAAGACAAACCAAATAATAATTTCAAACCTTTTCTAAATGAATAAAATGTAATTTAATCAGCTGTAGCATCCCAATGCCCGAGAGAATATTAAAGCAAAGTCTGAAATGTTTAAATGCTCTGTCTTCACTTTCAGAGCATCAGAACTATCGCACTTCCAAAGTCTAAAAAATGGACTGCAATAAGAAACTGGTAAAAGCTGGGAGTTCAAGAGAAATCCTGGAAAAGCACATGCACTATACTAAAACTAACATTGTGCTGTTGCAACATCAAATTTTATGGCTACCTGGATTTGAGCATTTAAAATCCTGTGTCCCCTGAAATCTGCAAACTGGCTTGAAGTTGTGCCTTTTATAAAGGTGGAGTTGTTCTTCTTTGCTTCCTATTTTCTAAGCCTTCACACCTGGGTTATATCTTCGTGCTTTTCTGATTGCTAGAATCTTTTCTTTTTCTAAATGAGGACCAGAATTCTAACTTTAGCACATGCTTCTAGGATCTCAGGCCTGAAGAACTATATCAAATATCCTGAGATCTGCAAGAAGAAAAGGTTCACATTGGTGAATCCTTTGTACTCTTCCCCAGTCTAGTAGGACTACTTGCAGATTATGCTGTTACGCTGGTTATGCTATGTAGCCTCTAGTCAATGCTCTTAGTTAAGAGTAGAATATGACTTCTTACTATCTTAGCTTATACAACGGCTCCAAAGCAATGGTGCAACATCGGAAGTTAACCTGTACGTTCCAAGACCCCAATCTACTGCCCTCACCCACAGGCTGAGCCTTCTCACTACAACTCATCCTTACATGCGTTTGGTACCGCTTTTTACTTTTCCATATCTAAATGAAGTCAATCAACTCACCTGCTGCTCACCAGACCTTTAGAAAACATGGATGAAATCAAAATCTAGGAGAAAGAAGCTGGCAGGGGCTGGAGGAAACTCACTGTTTCCTTCATGTCTGCACTCACTCCCAGTGACTCACTAACAGAACATACATGTAAGGCAATTGGGCACTGATGATAAAAGGGAGAAAAAATTAGAGACATAAAGGTCTGGATTAAAAAATAATGAAAACTAGAGTTGAATAAAACTGCTCACTTTGATAAAAAAACCTGCCAAGGCTATAACTTTATGTCCAGGTGGAGAGATGGCTTAGATCCCATTTCTAGCCCTGCAGAGTTATAAACCCTAAGCTTCTTACAGAGGCTGAACAGTCTGTTTTTCCCCTTTCTGGATTCAGGCCAGTATAACTTTGGAGGCAAAGAAGGAAACTTTTCTCTGTCAGTATTTAAAACAGTGGCTGGCTGAAGCCACTCAGACGCCTGGAACGCGAAGGCTAGCCCACGAGGAAACGCACTGACAAGTGCAGGTGCAATGTTCTTTTTCTCTGCAATTTCTCACGGATGACACCGCAAATATGCACTATCTAAACATCTAGAACATACATGCACCACGAATTAGGAGAAATGGGCAGACAAGATGCAGTTAGCTACTACTTCGCTACAGCACTCTGAAAGTGTTTGTGTAGAAATAAGCCTCCTGGTTCAATACAGCAAAGCAAAAATAAGTCCGATGGTAGCTCACTTCAGCCTTTTATTATATTTTTCCTTGTTACGTGTTTGCCAGCATTAAACAACAATGTGACGTATCAAAACTGTATTCAAAAGAGTATTTTCTTTCACTGTCTGGTTTCTCAAGTGTCTTACAAAGCAAATTATAGAGCTAGCATTACTTTCCAAGGCTTGACACTCCCAAAGAAAATATTCAACAATCTTAAACATAGTCTCAGTGCACATCATCAGTCAGAATCTTCCTGACTCTCAATTCTGATGCAACTTAGTCTAGGTTGTTGGGGTTTTTTTCCCCCCAGGATAAGTGGTGTCACTACAGCACATTAAAGAGATGTCACTGTATAGATTTTAAAATTTGTTTTCTTAAATAAATTGTAACATGATTTTATATTTATTTGGCTTTGTTATCTTATGAAGAGCTTTGAAATAGAAATACAGTCATGTATTCATATTATTATTATTATAATTCCTTGCTATACTTATTTTGGTATGATCACATAAAGCTTTCTATTCTTGTCCAATAGTAAAATTTTTATTTTTAGAGAAAAGCTGAAAAGCCAGAATGCCAACTACTACTCCTCCTTTTCCCTTGCCCATACACACACAAAAAAACTAGAAACAAGATTTTAAAGCCAATTTTTTTTAATTTTTGGAACCTAGCATGGGATTTTTGAATGTTTGCCATGCATACTGTACATAATCTGCCTAGACCCATACAGGCAGGGGGCATGTTAGGTTTTATTCTATTCTTTTTACACAGAAGACTTCTTATAGGGGAAATAAAAATGAGGAAATATGCTTGGGATATCTGAGGATACAGAAACTGCAAAACAGTATTAAAGCAAGCACCTGAGTAGAACCAGTAGTCTGCCTGTCTGTCTGCACATCCAGAGTGTGTTCAATGCAGACTGTGCCAAAGTAACGGAAGAAGTCATATGTAGTAATGTGTACACTACACTTTTGCAGATATAGAAACATAGAATCATAGGGCCAGGCCCCTCAATGCATTTTGCAATATTTTTGTGATTTTTTTTATTATCATGTCTCCTTTTACCCTGACCTGCCTGTGCTACATTGGTTACCTGCAGTGATCACATTTCAGAATAACTGTGGGGAACAGAAGTTTTACATGTTTACAACACACACACACACACAAATATTTCTATTACCCGAAAGATTTGTCAGCCCAGACATTAGAACCAAAGGAGCTCTTCATATTTCAAACACAGAAAAATAGTCCTAATCAAAACCAGAAATCTACCAAGTGGTCAAAACTTCAAGTACACTTTGACAGTAATGTCTCAGCACAGCTTTTACATATGGATCTCTTGGAAGTCTATTATTTCATACCATCCCCATTTAAATATCGCAGTAACATTTCTTTTCAGTTGAGCTAGTATCAGCTGGGAGCGACCTGAACCTTTCTTTCAAGCAGTGACTGCTGGTAAGATTTTGAACAAGAGTTAAGATTTGAGTTTGACGTGGCAATGACATGTTTCAGTTCATATGTGCTAATTACTATTCATCTTGCTAATGTATGATTTGAAATAGACCCATGATTTCATGATACTAATGAAGGAAATCTAAAAAGAGGGGAGAAAACGCCTTCTCCCGTGATAAATTAGGAGACTGAGAGTTTATTTGTTGAGGGGTTGGTTCCTGCTCTTTACTTCAAACACCCCGTGGTCCTTTAGTTGTAAACTTCTTGCAGCATAGCTGATGAGACCTGGAAATCACCTGATGCCTTCTGCCAGATTCAAAACTGATGTCTTGGCTTTTTGCTGTGCCAAAATATATTCACATCATTTGTGAAACACTGAAGTATAAAGAAGATTAAATAGAATCAGTATTGAACAACAGTCTTCCAAAAAGTGCTACCATGTTTTCTGCTACATAATCCCAACGGTTCTGTAACTTACAAGCTACAGACATTTTCCACATGGAGTATGTAAGTAAATATATATGAAAGACAAATTTATGCATATCTTCTACAGTATTCAACCTCTGCTCAATATTTTGGGGACTAAGATTCACACACATGAAGTGTGCTAGAAAAGCTGCCAAGCCTTGCATTTCCGTATCGGGAAATGTCATTTCTGCAGTAGAGCAGGCTCTCGATTAATGTAGACAGTCACACGCCCTCTTGCAGTAATGTCTAATACTAAACTTTTATCTTTAAATGAACTTTGTGCTGCTAAATAAAGGAACACATTTACCCACGCTACAACCTGATGTAGTTTCAAAAAAACTGTCCTGATTTACACCAGTTGACAGTACATCCTACACAATCTGTGACATCTGAGAGTAGTAAGTGAGGTGGTAACTATAAAAAACTCCCCAAGCTCCAGTAATTTACCTTGTGCCATTTACGCAATTCAATACTGCTTATCACTCCTAATTACTGTGGGTGATAAATCATTGTATTCTAAACAGAATTAGTGTCTGTTTAAACTCTCTTCATTAAAATTTAGACAAAAATCAAATAACCTGGGGTCTCACTCTGCATGTGGTTACAGACTGTAGAAAAATAAGTCATGCAAGAGTGCAACTCCTAAGTCACCACTATCGGCACGACTACACACCACAGTCCTGGCTATGTTAGAAGCAAAGTGCTTTGCACATACTAAAACATTTGCTTCTGAGCAGGACTGATTGGCCAGAGATGAGCACCCTGTTAATGCAGTTCTGTTTGTTCAGAATTAACTCAAAAGGCCATAGGTGATTCTGCATGGTAATAATGTACAAGCACACCCATCGTGTGAGCCAATTGTTTTATTTTGTCTGAATGAGAGGAAAGGAATACTGTCATAGCTGTAGAAATACCAGTTTTGCCTTCTGATTTTCCTCAATGACACTTACATTAAAAGAAACATCAAACAGACCCATCTTCATAAAAGCAGTGTACAACAGATTGTGTTTGTTTGTTGGCTCTCTTGGACCGGTCTTCTATTTCCTGCCATTTCTAGATGGGCTTTTTTGATCCATAGAGGGAAGGAAAGGGAGAACGGTGTCTGTAACTGCACTGCTTCATGCATTCATTTCTGGAGTGTGAACTCGTCAAAGCTAACAACTAAATCCATTCTAAGGAATGGAAACGTGAGGCTCCCGTCTCACCCTGAAGTGAGGATCCTCTAAAAGAGCCTTAAATATGCAGCTGCAACTTACAGAACACAGCCCAAAAGAAACCAGCATTTAATTTATTCTGTATTAGAGAAAAGGAGTGTATACTGAAGGATATTATATGAAATACTCACATGTAACCTTGAAACCTACTTAAGTCATTGTTTGGCTTCTCGCATTCAATGACACTGGTGAACTTCAAGGGGTCAAATTCTGAGTCCTGGAATAATAAAAGTGTTAATTACTTAGGGCAAAGACTTGAAAATTATAGCCAAAATCACTTTCTTTTCTAGCTTTCATAATGTATTAAAGTCCATTTTTTTTCCAAAGGCAATTAAATGAATGACACTGTCCACTAGCACTGAAAATCAAAGGGACCTGGGCACCAAAATTCCTTAGACACCTTCCAAAATCTCCCTTACAAGGATGACTTTTCTGTTCTGCAAGTGGAAGAATGTGAGTTTCTAAAAGCATTAGATAAAAGATGCCGAGCCGAGAAGTCAAATGAATTTGGTCTGGAGTGGAAAAATGAAATTTAGCTGGGAAGGCTCAAAATATTCAATAGTATCACTATACTTCATGTTCAGTGAAGCTACTGAAATTCTAGGACAACATAAGTCAATACACTGCCAATTACGAAAAAGCTAATATGAGCTTTTGAAATATGAGCAAGCCTTAATTGCTTTATGCCGACACAGATAAATTAATCTACTGCAGTAAATTACACACATATAGCAGAATAACTTTTTCCTAATTAACACTTAAAAACCTTCTTGGTTCTCTAGCTCATTAGTCTGATGCTGGTATTTTTGCTGACTATGTATGTTTGCCTGTAGTTAGCACCTTGTTGCGTCTTAGGAAAAACATCCTATCACAGCATAAGTACTTGATTTTGTTAAATAAAAATCAAGGCTCTCCCTCCTTTGTCAGACCAAACAAACTGTGCACTGAAGTCAGAGATACCCAGTCCTGGTGCTGCTAAGAAGGCTGTTTGTCTCCATCACTGAGGACTACCTTTAGAAAACTGCTTTGCACACAGCTTGAATGAAAGAACCAATTGTGAATTATCATATTATTAAGTTTCAGCGCTGCAAATGTTATGTTTTATAATGGTTTTGCTGAGCAGCTGTAGACTCCAACCACTACTTTTTAGAACACACTATGGGAATAGCCAACCGAGAATCAGTAACCAAAGGACAGACACAATCTTATTGCCAGCTTCTCTGAAACACACAGGTGTGTCTGTTTTTTTTATACTGACTCTACTCAGAAGAGGTGAAAGAAACTAGATTTTAAATAAGAGATAAAAGAAACTAGGGGATATGTCAGCATCACCATCAAGGCCCTCCTTCATTTTTCTGCCAGTTACACCTGGAAGAAAGACAGACTTACAGTATATTGGAGACAATTCAAACCACCCACACCTGACACTTTTGGGAACCTTTCCTGTATTTCTGAGAAACAAGAGATGATAAGGAGAACTGCAAAGATGGGCTGTCACTTAGAGACAGCTACAGCCCACTGGAGGAAAAAAATCAGTTTTATGTGCAGAATTCAGCTTGTAAACAAGGGGGGAGAAAAAGGACTACAGCAAAGGACAGCTCCGAGCAAAGAAGAAGATTGCTATGCTGAGAATCAGACTCCCTAAATTAGGTCAAATCTGGCAGTCAAGTACTTGAGCCTCAGTAAGAAACCAGATGATCTCAGCACCAAATACTGTTGGTATTTAAGCTCATTAGATATTTCTCCTGGTTAGCCTTAAACTTCTCTAGGCGACTGGAGTTTGATGCTGGGAATGCTTGGATGTACTCAGTTCTTCAGAAGCACCTAAGACATCATTAGGCTGTAGAATGGGGCAGATACGGTAAAGCCACACGGTCACCCCCTTTGACCCTCCTTCCTCAGCTGCTCACTTCAGACAGGCACAGACACCAGCAGTCACAAGGAAGGAATCACTGGCTAGAACAGACATTACAAAGCTTTCTGGCCTTGGCATCTGAAATCTGTTACTACAACTCCTAAACTATACACACTCTGCCTGTGTCCTTGCCTCCAGCAGTCAAAGGTTCACGTTACAGAGACACTACAGTAGTAGCCAGTGCTACCTGGCAGCTGGCTTTACTTAAGCTTGTTGGAGAAGGTGAAGTTCTCCCAAGTCATGCCCAAACTTGTTGTGCTGGGAAACCTTGTGCTGTCTACGGAACACCTGCTCTGCTGCCTCAGAACACGATCATTTTCTTCCTTGCCCTGGTATGTTCCTTGGCAAAAAAAAAAAAAAAAAAGTACAGGGAAAATAATCTGTAAACATTGTTCAAGGTGTTTCGATAATATACTGTCTGTCTGCCCAAGGATTGTGCTAAAGAAGAGTCACCACTGTAGCTTGAATTGCATTTGTAAATTGGAGGGAAAAGACTGGAAAGGGAAACATTACTTGCCTTTTTATTTTAACATACTATATATAATACAGTTAATTTAGCACAAATTTTCATTCAGTGGTCTTAAAAAAAGAAAAGAAAGAAATCTTAACATCTTTGATGAATGCCCCTGAGGGAACCCTAGAGACACCTAATAATAAACTCCATTGTAATCAAATGCAGGTTTTCTATGGCTGCTGAACTCAGCAGAGAGAGCATGGTTTCAGTGCTGTACAGACACATTAACTTCTAGAGCAATTCGAAGTTTGCAGACTGAATCCCATTTCTGCTAAGAAAGCCTGCCAGCAAAACTAGCGACTTTACAATTAAGAAAAAAATCTACTTAAAATCTAGAGCTAAAGTCTTCACAAAAAAAGAAAGATCTTGTCAAATAAGAGAGGACTAAACCTACCCAACCTCCCCATCACTACCGTGCAACATAGTCTTTCTCCCTCCTTTGTTTTTTGGATTCTTTTCATTTATGACTCAGTTTTGGAACTAAAAGTCCTTTATTGTTGAAGCTAACCGTCTGTGTATTTGTGTTCTGTTACAATTAACCTGAAATATGTGATTATGGTCTTTAACCAGATAATATCTGGGAGGAGAGAAAATCCAATTAGAATAGTAGTTTACGTAAGGAAATGAAGCTGCTGAATTCTGATTTATGGCAAAAGCTCTTTGGTTTATTAATAAATCAAATAACTCCATCTCTTTCCAGTAAAAAGGAAGAGTAGATATACACTGTATATTACAGCTGATGACACTGTTTTGATGTGAAAATGTCTTTTGGTAAATGAATGAACAAATACGTTAAACACTGCCTGCGTGTAACTGCTTTCAGTGGTTATAAAGAAGCACAAAGTTAACATAAGATTTCACAATGATCAAAGTTTTGTTCCTTTTTATGCTGATACCTAACTTCCGCAGTAAATGAAACATAAACTGTGATGATGGTCTCATGTAACATGTTTAGCTGCAGCTAAATAGATGTTCAAGCCCAAAGTGTTGCTTTTACAGTGCATAAATCATGATTTGTGCTGTTTTCTGGGTAAAAGTCCATGAAAAAATTACATCCTCCACCACTCCCTTTAATTTTTCTCTTACAGGGAACTTCTGCATCACTGTTAAGACACAGAAAACACGATCAAAATATAGTCAAAAATAGCACTTACCCAGACCTTTGTGCAGCAGTTATCTGATGTGCCTGATTTTCAGTGTCTTACTTTCCCCATACAGAACTGCTGGGCATTAAAGCTGTCCCAGCCTCAAGAGGGTTAAAAGGGATTAAAAGCTCCATGCCTAGACAGACTGCAATCTCTGTTAGGCTTTCCAGTGCCTAATTTCCCTGAAAACTTGACTTATTTGGTGCTCTCATGGTCTCCCAGCGCACATCAACAAGGCCAGGTCACTCACAAAAAGCAGCTGGAGGCATTTTTTTTCATTTTCTGAAGTTATGTGTCATATTTATCACAAGGTACCTCTGCATGTGTCCCAGACCTGTGCCTTGTGCACCACTAACTTTAACAAATGACCTTCTGGTTGATACAAACTTGGGAGAGATTCACTGATTGCAAATAAGTTCCCCAGAGTATTTCACAAAACTGTTGGATGGCAAAGGCCAGGACTAAATTCTGTTCATGTCAGTCAAATTTTTCTGTTAAACAACCTGTTCTCTTGCTACAGTGTACATTTACCTGCAAAATACCTTGCTTATGCTTAAGGCAGATGTCTTGCTATGACGTAGTGCCTAATTTGGAGCACAGACTGGTCATTGTAAGAGACGTTACAGAAAAACTGTGCTTGAAAGGATACTTGAAGGTCACTTGGAGAAACAAGAAATCTAAAAGAAGGGCCAGAAATGATTTTACTAGTTTCAGTGAGTGCTGACTTTGAAAAAAGTCAACATGAGCACCACATATGTCAAAGTCTAAGCAAAGTCAAGCACATTCAATTATTTTAACAGATAAAAAGAAACAGCAACCATAACTCACAAGTTTTTACTCCTGCATTAACACTCTAAGGCTGCACACAATCATATTACCACTTGTGCTTCTCTCCCTTCAGGCCAATCAACCTTGAATTCTCTTTGAAACAGTGAAAGAGCAACAGTATGAGATATGGATGATATTTAGCAGTCAAGAAATGCAGATTTGCTTCCATGAGGCTGAAAATAGAACTGAATCCTTGTTTCCCTTTGTCTTGAGCAAATGGGACTAGCCCATGCTGTTCACACTATCTTAGCACTTGCAGGCTCTAAAAGATTAGGACTTTCATTCTTTTCCTAATGTTAGGTCTTGCCCCTGCTTTTTTGACACACTAAGCATGGATATAAGCATGATCCATACAGGCGCCAGTTTGGTTCTCTGCTGGTCTTTCAGATGGATGCCGTTCTTCCTGTTGGGTTTGAATTTCACATCACCATCATGGTATCACAGCAATGCCACTCTGCAACAAGGCTCCCATGTTGTACTGTCTGCACACTGGCAATAGAATGCAAGTTACTTCAGAGAATAAAACCACAAAATCTATCTCGTTGCCTTTGCTCTGGAGAATGTAGGGAATGGTTGGATGGTTGGTAAACACTGCCTGAAAAACCGAATGACCACAGACCTGCACACAGGGGATGAGAAGGTAAAACTGGTGGCATGCCTTATCCAGTGCTGCCTGGCCTATCAAGACACCAGGAACCTGTTGCTGTGACCACCATGGCACAACACGGTTCTTTTTCAGTGGGTAAGTCATAACAAGGTCTTAAAAGATGTGAAACCTCTGTTTCAGTCATTTCTTCCCATATGGTTTGAGAGTTTCAGAAATACAGAAATAAAGAACATCACTTTGTCAACCATGAATGCATAGAAACATTCAGGTATATCCCCACATCAGGGTTGCTCACACCCTGCATTCAGAAGCCTTCAGTGACTAAATGTTATCCACTTCACTCTAGCGGTAAGAATTCTTTCTTACCACTATAATATTAGAAACAGGTTTTGAAGGTTTCTGCATGTATGAAATGATACACAAGAAACATCGGAGGAGTGAAGACTACTTCTTGCTTCACTCTTCTGCCATATCATGTCATAACAAAATGAAAAATGGAAAAAAAAAAACCAAGAGAAAAAAAAAGAAGGGATTTAATTCAATCATAAGAAACTGACTTTCCTCAAAATACCTGACTTCACATTTTCATTTTGCCAAAATAGCCTTAGTTCACTGCCTTCCTCTGAAAAAAACGCTGACTTTTTAGGAACTCATAGGTATTTCTGAAAGCTTGAAACTTACCAAATGACACACAGTGATACTTATATTAGGTATTTTATGTACTCGGTGATTCCATAGAATGTATTTCATTTCTTCAGGAGTCTTCTTGCTAGGAAAATGTTTAACATCCTATCCATAAATCCTACTTCTTCCAGTTTTTTAAAACTTCAGGAAATTCATTCTTACTCTAAATGCAGCAATGAGAAGGCTTATTTTCCTTATGTAAGCAGACTTAGTCAGATTGCAAACACCTGCTAAATATGGATTCCTTCAAAGCTGAATTTCAAATTAAAGTTAAATTGCAGATGTAAAGGGTTTTGTGACTAGGCTTTAACAATGCTCTACCTATTAAACCTGGTAATGATTTCATTTAAAACAATAACTTAGGTCTCCAGTAATTGGGCTGTGTCTCTGGTGGAAGCACAAATGTACACAGGAGAAGAAAACATAATGGAAAGGTGTTTTCTTTAAAATTTTTCTTGAAATAAACTACTGTCCCTTATCTCTCAGGTGACGATTGATGTATCAGCATCTGAAAAACTTATATCCTAAAAAGGCAAAGCGTTGAGGGGAAAAAATGTTACAATGCTTCTACAGAGTTGGCAACCAACAGGTAGAGGGATGAAGGAACTATAGAGATCTGTCAAAAAAACAGAAGACTGAATTTAGCTCTCTCCAACATGACTTTGGAGCTTAAGCTGCAGGATCATTCTGGATCTCTACAGTGAAATGCCAACCTTTTTGACTCTGCTGGCAACCTCATGAAACTGTCATAGCTCAGGAAGCAAAGCATGCGGCTCTGCCAGATAAGTTAGTCTGACAATTACAGTGTTCAAACAACATATTCCCCTTCATTAAATGCGTGTCGTATGGGTGATTTAATGGCCTGCTAGTGATATTAATAATGCATAGTTATTAACATGTTTTCATTTATTCATCTGCCCTACTTTACTGCTGCAGAAACCTGAGTTTCATGTTCAGTCCTTCCTTCCAGTAGGACAGCACGAGTATCCCAGGCTGCCCTTAGGTGACAGTGACAGTTACCCGCTTATCGCATTGTGTTTACTGGCTATGCTGGCGATTTTATCCAGACTTCTCCCTGCCGTACAATTGCTGGATGAAGGCTCTGGGATTTGTTTCGGCATGTATGTCTGGAGAAAACAAAACGGGAGAACTGGAGTCATGGGGACAACTCAGAGGAAATATTTAATAGACAAAACCCTGCCTCAGCCAGAAAAATAGCTTTCCAGTTTAAAAGCTTTTAACTGCAATACGAACGCATCCTCCTAATGCATTGGTCCATCCTATTATTCCTTTATATAGCAGTACCCTGCATTTACCATAGAAAATGAAACTGACCTTTTATTAATGTGCAACTGGAATTGCATATCGATTTTATGTATCCAAAGCATGCAGACTGTTTGTATATGAAAAGAGTGAAATGTTTTAATGTATAAACTGCATTAGTCTCTCTGGCAGAATTTATCTGTGCTACTAATTCACAAGTAAAGGAAGAAACAGTTTGATCTATGCTATTTAGAAACTAGACAGATCCAGCCATACATCAGAGTTTAATAGCTTTGTTTTCCACACTGACAACTACTACTATAGTTGGATTTTTTTCAGTACTGTTTGTTTAAATGGAACAGAGATGTTCAGTATTCAGAGACACTGGAACAGCTGAACAAGCCAAATACATGTTAGGGGGCTGATCTTCCTCTGGCTGACCTAAGTAAAAGTTTTCCCCTTTGTAGAAAATAATATGAGGGAACAGCGCAATACCCAGCCTGCAGGAAAAGAAATGTGTTGCTTGCAACACCCAGGAAGACCTCAGTAATTCTATGACAGCCAGCTGAAGAAACTGCTGTTAGTCAGTCAATCATGGGACAAAAATACAAAAAAAAAAAAAATGTTAGCAACGCTGAAAATATGCATATGCAAGTTCTAATGTCCCTTGGGATGATGGCCATCCTTAGCAAAGCACTGAAAATTACAGTGGTGTGAGTGAATTCGTTCGTGGACTATAGTAGTGCTGGAGAGTGGTAAGGGAACAGAGTATGTCAAGGCTGAAATACGGACCCAAACCTGGACAATTAAAAAAGTGGTATCTGCCTGTTCCAAAAGTCAGCCACTGAAATAAGTGAATGGGTTCATATTCTGTAAGAACCAGCCTCAGCATTGGCTCAGTGCTTTAACTAAACCACAAACCAAGCCTCTCAAGGCCTCACAAAACTCTGCATACAACCCGCACTGCTCCTCCAGAGGCTTTTCGCTTCATGCGCACAGACACGCGGTAAGATGAAACCCTCCCCACTCTCCAGTGCTTTCTCCTTTCTGGAGAGATTTCTAGCAGTCTTTCTGCTGCATTTTGTAACTGCTGGCAGAAAACTTCACTTGATTAGTGGCAGTAACATTGCACAGTCATTTTAATTTGGTAGCACAACAGCTCAAGGTCAGCTTCCGAATATACCTTAGCCTACTCCTGCTCTAGTCCGGGCTGCTGGCCAGTCTGACTTCTTGTGGGATGAAGTTCTGCCAGAAGAAATGGGAATGGGAAGACCTAAGACCCTTCAACCAGAAAAGTGAAACGCCAAGCACCTCTCTTACACCATCCCACAAACACAAACCAGAACATCAGAGTCCTGACAGCAGAGAGAGTGGCTGGTAATGAAAGGTTTTCCTTATGAATGGTAAAACCTAACGGTAGCAGCTGTAGTCTCGGGATGCAGTAAAACACAGCAAAGCTTGATGAGCCCACCTCAATGTGAAGACGGGGAATCTGGATAAAAACAGCTTTACCTTGCAAGGCATTACATTACATTTAAGAAACATTTCTAGGATGTGAGGGAAACTTGTAACAGACAGCAAACCACCCAAGGAACTGAGAGACTCCAGCCACTGCCAGCTGCAGGAGAGCACAGAGGGAGAGCAGCAGTCCTAATGAAAAGGCACCTTTTATTCCATATACTACTGGGCAGCATTCATATCAGCATGATCACAGGTTTGTCAGCCTTTCCACGTGCATCTCCAGCGTGAGAAGGCTATATGACCAAGTAAAAACTCCCCGAGCTGGACACTCTCACACCATCTTCACTTGGAATTGTATCTTGAATCAACATCCACCATCACGTGCCTGCCCTACTAAGGCTTCTAAGGCAAACGCGGCATTTGCCTGCACCTTCTCCGCTTAAGCCCAGCTGTTTCTATACTTCCCTCGTAGCTTTGTGGAGAGGGTGGAGGGGCAGCTGTGAAGGTTAACAGTCAGTCTGAGGTCAGCAGGGCTGTGGTTGGCGTGCACGGTGCATGGGGGAAGTTGTGATGGCTGCAGAACACTTTGGCTAAGAGCTTCGCTCTCAGGTCTGTTGATTCTCATCTACTACCTATTTTACTGAACAAGTTCCTTTTCAGTCAGCAGGCTAAAGACTCCGGTGGCAAAGTGAAAAACATCTTTTCAAAAACTCAAGGAATTCAAGGGTGATTTTTTCAGACACCAGATGACTGCATAGATCTTATGAAAAGAAATTCATGATGGCCTTGCCACTTCCAAAACTGGACAGCAGAGCTGGGAAATGGGCTGAGGGGGACGAACACATATCATTGAGGTAGGGATTGAAGTTTGCTTCCCTGTTCCACGCTCTAGCCAGCCTCATGCTTCAGGCACGCACAATGGTTACAAAGTGCCTGCATAGTCTTGTCTTCAGTAATCTGTATGCTTTGTTCAGTTAAGTGTCGCATTAAAACATACACGAATATGACCTGTTGAATCAGGACACAGAACAGCAGAGTCTACTACTCTTGTGCAGGCTTCCCTCACCAGCTTTATTATCCTCTTGGGCAGATGTCATCTACCTGGGATTTCTGCAAGGCCTTTGATACGTTCCTCCACAACATTCTTGCCGCTAAATCAGGGAGATCGGGTTTGGTGGATGGACTGTTAGATGGATAAGGAATTGGCTGGATGGCCATGTCCAAAGAGTTACAGTCAATGGTTTGATGTCCAAGTGGAAAACAGTAATGAGTGGTGTCCCTCAAGGGTCTGTACTGGGACCAGTACTATTCATGAGTGATGTAGACAGTGGGATTGAGTGCACCCTCAGCAAGTCTGCAGATGACACCAAACTGAGTGATGCAGTTGATACACTTGAGGGAAGGGATGCCATCCAGGGGGACCCTGAGACAGTCTTGAAGAATGGACCTATGTGAACTTCATGAAGTTTAACAAGCCCAAGTGCAAGGTCCTGTACTTGGGTCCGGGCAATCCCCAGTATCAATACAGACTGGGGGATGAATGGATTGAGAGCAGCCCTGTGGAGTAGGACTTGGGGATACCGGTGGATGAAAAATTGGATACGTGCCCGCAATGTGCGCTTGCAGCCCAGACAGCCAACCGTATCCTGGGCTGTATCAAAAGAACCATGGCCAGTAGGTTGAGGAAGGTGATTCTCCCCCTCTACTCTGCTCTTGCGAGACCTTACCTGAAGTACTGCATCCAGCCCTGGGGACCCTGGTATAAGAAAGATATGGACTTGGTTAGAATGGGTCCAGAGGAGGGTCATGAAAATGATCCGAGGGCTGTAACACCTCTCCTGTGAAGAAAGGTTGAGAGAGTTGAGGTTCAGCCTGGAGAACAGAAGGCTCCGGGAAGACCTTCTAGCAGCCTTCCAGTACCTAAAGGGGGCCTACAGGAAACCTGGAGAGGGACTTTTTACCAAGGCCTGCACTGACAGGACAAGGGGCAACAGTCTTAAACTGAAAGAGAGTAGATTTAGATTGGATATAAGGATTAATTTTTTACTACGAGGGTGGTAAGACACTTGAACAGGTTGCCCAGAAAAGTTGTCGATGCCCCATCACTGAAGTGTTCAAAGTCAGGTTGGATGGGGCTTTCAACACCCTGATCTAATGAAAGGTGTCCCTGCCTATGGCAGGGGTGTTGGATTAGATGGTCTTTAAAGGTTCCCTTCCATTCTATTCTATGATTACATGATTCTTATGCAAATATTCATTATTATAAGCATTCAATAAATATGAGATGTGGAAGTGCAACCAATGAGAACAAATGTCAGCAATAAGACCAACAGGGAGAACATCATTTAATAAAATAGTTTGTGTAATTTTTCTTCCATGTCATTATCAGTTATCTACTTTAAACAAAGACAGCTGAAACAGCTTCTGGTGGAGCACCAGGAGATACTCCATTGCTTTTTGTTTCTTAACAGCTGACATGACCCACCTCCATGTAGTTAATAGCAGTACAAAGTCATTTTTATCTCCTCCTGTTACACTGCAGCAGCCTGTAAGTCAGATCCCTGTGATCTCAGCCATGCAGGCCACATTGCTATACAGGTACAGGAGAATACTTAGCCATCTGGGGCATGGTTTTGAATCTGGTATTTAATCAAGTCAGGCCAAAAATATAATGAGCAAACAAGCTTGGAAAAGTTAAGTAGAGGCTGGTAAATGCTTATGACAAATTATATGTGCTTTCTAACCATGCTGTATCTTAAACGTCAAATTCTCTTTCTCTTAGAAGCCAAAAGGCTAAGTGTTTCCTGCTTTGATGTAAACCAGCCCATTTGTCATTAAGAAAGCTGAATTAGAGTATTAGCACTGTTGCCTATAAATCTCCATGGACTACTGATGTTTTTAATTCAAAACCAAATGGAAGTATAAGGGCTATAGTTCTGTGTGGATAACAGTATCTTCTCCAGACACGTACCTACAGGACAATCATAGCTTTCTCTCTCACAAGCACATACACATATGTAAAGTGTCTGACCATCACAGAGCCATAGCAGAACTTGAAAGTATGAACCCGAGTATAACCAATGAATGGAAATTTTCATGAGTTTATTGAAATAACAGTTTTGAGACATACGGGCAGCCACTTCCCATGTAAGTAACATTTTAATGCAAATTTCTACTGGCTTCCATGGCCTTCCTTATCAGTACTAAAATGTGTAAAAGACTTGGAGGGGGGGCAGGTGGAGAAAAGAGAAGTGGGATGAGGGCTCACATCCTGGATGCTGAGATAAATACAGGAGTTCCTCATTCTGATGCTCTGCGTTTTCTGGCAGAAAAGCAGACCCCTTCTCTACCTCAGTGCTCCCAAAGCAAAGTGAGACCATACCATCATAGCTGGGGTTACACGTGGCTTAATACTGTGAACCCTCCCACTCTGGAAAAGAAGGCCCTTCCATCCTTTCCTAACCACTGATACTGCCAACTGGGGTTATGGTATCAGAGACAAGTGTAGCGTGATGTGTTTCCAGCTCAGAAATCCTGGCTCTGAAATCAGGAGTTCTCAGCATTATATTACAAAATCTCATTTCTGAGAACAGATATTCCAGATATTTCCTGTTCCCAGCTGACAGGCCAATGTATGGCTAAGGAATAAACAGTTCCAGAAATAAACTTTTGTTCAGTAAAACTGAATTAGGCTAGGAGATCAGAAAAGTCATGACAAAAAAAAAGAAAAAAAAAATTAATTGGAAAATCCCTTCTTAACTTGCTTTAAATGTAAATGTTTACTTCTCTGTAACAGGAAAGCAGTATAGCATTTTTTTTTTTTCTCTACGGACCTGAAATGCTCTCTTGTTTTCTAATGCATTTTCAGAAAAACAGCACAACGGAAAGATGCTGGACTACTGATACAGAGAATGAAATGTCCTGCCTGTCTAGAGGTCAGACACAGCACAAGCACTGGCATAATACATTTCCTTACATGGATTTACCACTGTTCCACCGGTGCTGGAAGGATTACTCTAGGGATGGGAGGTCCTTCACAGCCAAGACATTCAAACTTAGATTCATCAATTTAGCCCCTTTAACCTATATTTAAACATAAAACCAAACAGACAAAGCCAATGGCAAAAGTCAAGTACTCAGCACTCTTCAGAACTGGACCCCTTCTCTGTCCCTTCCCACCTCCCCGCCCCCACGCTTAGATTAAGATAACCAAAATTTTCTCTTACAGTTATTCAAATTCTTTGTCCCTCTAATGAAGCTCTCTCGACAGTCAAACTTGCGGCCTGGACACCTGCACAATGGAAACTAGAAAGAGTTTATAACCTTGCTTAAAGCTGACCAAGGAGGAAGTGAACCCTCATTCTTGAGTTTTTTATTTCCCCATATCTCCCAGTGTGAGACTGCTGACTAAATGCCATGATAAAATGATAGAGTGAAAAATTGTTTTCAGCCTTTCTTTAGGACTTCTAGCTCGCATAAGAGTTTGCCACAGCACTGACTTGGGTCTTGCTCTGCACCAGGCTGTTCTGCACGCAGCTTCTGTATGTTTGTTTCTCTGTTAGAGAGACGGTAGTTGCTTCCTCTTTAAATAGACATGTCCACGGTTTCTACACAAGTCATCTCTGAACATGGTACTATCCAAAAAAAGATACAACAATATAGGTGTAGAGCTTTTTGTAACGATTCAACGCTCATCAAAGAAATCTACTGAATGTTCAAGGCATGACCTCAGACAAAGGTCTTCACAGGGTGTGACAAGCTTGCATTTTGCACTGACAAACACAAGTCTTCTTACAGAAGACTTGTTTCGCGAAAATCTTCAGTATAGTAAAAAAAAATTAAAAAATAATAATTGTATTAAATAATTACTTAATGTCTTTGGGAAAGACTTTATAGGAATTGCAAAAGTACGTGACAACAAGCAGGCCCTTGGAACTGAATACACTAGCCCATCCATTTCAGCCTGGCAACTGGGTCTACATCAAGTCATGGATTTCAGAGATGCTAACTGAAAAGTGGAAAGGACCAGCTGAAATTGGGAAGGTTATGACTGAATTTTATGTTTTGTTTGTAGCAATTATGGTAGCGATGAGCCACGTTTGGCAAATACCAAATTGGAACCAAAATCTACACCTCATTCTAGGACAAAATATCACTCAGATACTACATAAGAATGATTGCTGGGTTTGTACTTAAATACCAGGACATTCAGAAAGCAGACTACCTTTAGCTGGTGTTCCCCTTCCTTCCTGGATTAATTGGACTGAACCCGGCATTTGGGAAAAGGATCCACCGGGTAAATTTCCAGTGTTAAATGTAACCACATTAATAATACGCAGTATGTCCTTCCCGTGCATACAAGATGAAAGTAGAGGTGCTTTCATGGGAATGTACCCAAAATGTAACTAAACCACTAGTCTTAATCTTACTTCAATAGTAAAAACCTTTACAGAAATGAATTACACTGGTTTACCAGTCCCTAATGGGACAGGATGGTCCTGGTTGTGCGGGAACTGAGCCTTGGAAAGTGTTACCATTAGGTTGGAGAGGAGAATGTACGTTGGGAGCCGTCGTTCCCAATATGACAATAACTGACAAACTACATAAACAGAGCGGATGGGTGAAAATCTTTCTCAAACGAACCAGGAGAGTTCATAATCCCATTGCAGATTGTTCCTTAGGATTCCATAGTTTTGTCAGATGGTTTATTCCTTGAATTGGAGTTAGTGAATTGGAGAAGGCAATTTTAAATATATCAGCTGTCACGTTTTCCTTGTAGCGACAATCTAGGAGAAACGACGCATCGCCAGGGACTCGTCCTGGGGAGAAAATGGACCAACACAGATACTGTGGATCAAGTGATTTCTCCATTTATTTGCTGAGTAACATTCGGTTATATACCATAACCATGCGCAAGCCATCTACTGATTGGTTAACATGTGCTGTTCATGTGCCTAAAGCAATAGTTTGATTGGGTAAGGTCTTCTGATCACACGAATGATTCCTCCTGTCTGTGTCTTGCCTGGTGTCCTGTTTTCTGTCACATAGACCTGACTTCGTTTTACTTTTTGTGCTTGCTTCATCAAATTTGTAGCAACAGTTGTCCTTCACAGCATTCTTGAAGCCTGCTGCTTGCAGAGGCCTCTGACTCACAGATTGAACAGTCCCATTGTGTCTCTTGTTCACTATGTGTCTATTTTTCTAATTATCCCACAGAAAACAGAACCATTGATGCTATACAGGCACTACAAATTGAAGTATCTCGTTTATCCCAGGTAGTGTTGCAAAACCGAATGGCTCTTGACTTATGACTGGCTTCATAGGGAGGTGTTTGCACAATACAAGCTGCTGTATGTATGTGAGTCAAAGCAGCAGAACTTTTACAAATTTAGCAGAAATTTAGGAACAAACAAAAGCTTTGCATCAAGATACAAAGGACGATACGTCCTGGGGATTTGAAGAGTTATGGCATAAACTTACCTCATGGCTACCAAATTGAACATGGCTAAAGAATTTGTTTGTTACAATCTGTGTGTGCATCTTAGCCTGTATAATGATTCAATGCTGTAGTTGTAGTCAATTATGTATGAAAATTAAGTTTAAATGTTGAGGCTTTAGATTTGTAAGTCCAAAGTCTCAATAAAAGGGTGTGAGTTGATGCCTTGAGTAAAGGCTGGAGTTAAAAGACTCCATTGTATTTTAATTTGTGCTTGCTTAAGCGACTTTGAAACTTGTAACATATAAGAAAACCTTGATGTTTGTAACAGTATGCACAAATAGATAAGAAGCCTTAAGTTCTGCTGAGCTTTGTGAATAAAACCTGCCAGGACCAGCAAATGGGGAAGAAGAGATGAACCATCTGAGATGACCTGCACTGCGTGTGCCTTGAGAGAGAGTTCAATTAGCGGATGCCAAAAAATGTCCACCAGAGGGTTTTGAGGACCCCAAGAGACCACCAACCCATTTAATAGTGCAAGCCCGAAAGGGCGGAAACTATGTAAATAATTTCTCGGAAATACCATGAATATGTATGACAATTCCGGGAAATTTAATGAATGAATGTGGATATATTAGACCAACAGGAGATTTGCTTGCTGTAGGCAACGGTATGCACCATAGGCGGAACTATCCCCTGTGCATCCAGTGCTGCAATAAAGAATGCCTGCTTTCTAAAACTCCAAAATCAAGCCTCGGAGAGTTTCTTTGACCAGCTTTTTTGGTTATGCACCCCTACCTCTGACTGGCAGGACAGAAGAGAAGATCACTCGGGCACCTGTCCCTTTCACTCGTGCCCCCAAGACTCTCAAGTCCTGCTTGACCTTGCCTGGGTTTTGCTTTACCATGTCCTGGTGCCCGCATGGAAAAGGAGCAGGGGATAGCAGTCTGTGCTTCGAACCAGCGTGGCAGCCTCCCTATGACATCCCGGAGCACTCCTGGGCAGTCAGCACCACAGGACCCTCCTATTTCTTCTTGCAAAGTCTAAGCTCCTCCTCTCTTGCTCGCTCCTCCTCTCTTGCTCGCTCCTCCTCCCCCATACAGCGTAGCCTGCTGATTGCTGCCCTCCTCCTGCAGCTCCTCCACTTGCTGAGGGACTCCACCAGCGGTGGCACACCTTGGGCGGGTGGAGGGTCAGGAGGGGAGGTGCAGTCTTTGCAGCCTTCGACCTGGGCAGCAGCTTCCTTGGTAGGAAGCTTTGTCAGGGTGGCCACCCCCAGCTAGCCTGGCCAGGCAGCCGCAGAGCACAGCCCTCGCCTGCTCTCTGCCAGCACGCTGCTAATCCTCTGGCAACCTCGGGCTGCTGGTCAGGCTTGCACGGCCACCAGCCAGCTTGGGGTGGCCGTTGGGGCCACAGCCCAAGGCGGCGGGTGAGCAGAGTGGGCAGCAGCCCCGCCGCTGACAGGGTGCGCTGCCCTTTCCATGCTAACCGCCGCTCCCGGAGGCTGGCGCTCCTCAGGGGCGGGTTCTTTGTGCCTTCCCACCCCGTGCCCCTGGCTCTCGCCTGCTGCCCGAGGGTGCTGGGGGGCCCAAACCCCCCTCAGACAGCCGGCCGGGACCTTGCAAGCCCCGCCGTTCTCCATCTGCAGAGGTAGGGGAAATGGCCGCCTCACAGTTGCGCGGCGGAAGGCACTGAGTGGCACCCCCCGGCCTGGGCAGGAGCCAGAGGCAGCGCTGTCCTCTGGGGGGCACCTGGTCCCGGAGTGCCAGGGCAAGGTGCCTGGAAATTGGGGAGAGTTGTCCACAGGCTTTTTTCCAGAAGGAGCATGGTTCTCCTCCGTGTGTCACTCTGGTCAGTGACAACGTTTCATTCATGTTGTTCTCCTTGGCTTGTTTTTCCTTTGTTGTGAGTGAAACATTTGGGATTGCTTCAGGGATTACTGGGCCACAGCAGGGTGAAGAAGAGAGGTGAAAGGTGTCCCAGAAGCCACGGAGGGAGGGGGCTGAGCCCTGGGCAGGAGCAGCTGTCAGTCAGAGAGCAGCAGGTTGCTGCTGGGGAGGTTTCACCAAGTGAGGAAGTGTGGGTTTTTGCCAGTTGACTCATGCCCTTTTCATTTCTTCCTGGTACAGAAGCCCCGTGAATTGTTGTGAAAGTGCTAAGTGTTGTCTGCCAGTATGAAAAGCAGCGATTTCTTTCCTAATTACCACAGTGGCTGGCCAGATACGTGAGTGTTACAAAATCGAGGAATCGTATTTTAAAAACTATGTCCCAGAATGTTAAAACCCACACTGTTTGTCTTTAGTTCTTGGTGGAGACATATGCCACGACAGACAATGTGAAAACCCGCTTTGATTTGGAGAAAGGGTGTTATGAAACAGTATTCAAAAAGCTACACAAATTATTTCACACAGGATTTGTGCATGTTTCTGCCATGTCTCTGGTGGCCCTTCACACAGGACTTGTGCGTGTTTCTGCCATGTCTCTGGTGGCCCTTCCTGGCATCTGCTAGGCTGTTACCAACCGTGAACTCCAGGAAATCCACATTTTGACATCTGTCTTGGGAATGTAGGAGTCAGGGCATGAAATGCCCACATGTGACTGTTCTTGAACTTTAGAGGAGTTAAGGTCTGGATGCCCACAATGTGATGCCATCCCTTTCCTTAATGAGCTGACAACCTGGAGCAGAACACCCCTGGTACCTGTTGAGTTGTAGGTGTACGTTTCGGTGGGGGATCGTCATGAGTTTGTGGTATTGCAGGGAGGTACTTTTGAACCTGGATACACCTAGAATATATTTTTGATTGTATGTTCAAACAAGCAAACAAAACCTCATGGGGTGGCAGTGGAGTGATGAAACTGAACAGGTTCTCTCTCTTCTTGTTGAGGGTGGTTTTGTTTTTTTTTCTCCATATAATGGAATACAGAAAAATAGGCTCAAGCCCTGACCTGGGCCTTCAGCAGCGATACCAGTCTTCCCTCTGAACAGAACTGGCTCATTGATGTGCACAAAACTGCAAATTAGTGGGACTGCAATTAAGAAGCAACAGTGCTAAAGGTTGGTGTGACTTGTGCAGTAGAAAAAATGCTCCTTTTCTAGGTGGTGGAAAGCATGTTCTGCTTTCCCTGACTCCCACATGGCCCCTTTGTTTTCAGCAGGCTTCCCACCAGCACCTCTGCAAGCCAGTTCGTAGGTGCAACCGAAAGCAGAATTTTCTCTTTATTATTCCCACACCACAGAGGCAATTCTGCTTTCACTGAGCTGAATGGAAATTTGTGAGTAAAGATGATGTTTAGATTCGTCTGCAGTGCCACGGTAGAGTTCATGCAGCCCTGCCCATCTTCAGTAAATGTCAGCTTTGTGTTGTGGTTTTCACTGGAATGACATCTACTGAATTGGAGAAGACCCGTGGGAGAGAATAAACTGATGACAGAAGTTTTGAACGATGGGCTTGGGAACTGTAGATGTGCATGTTTATAGAGTACATCTCTTTCAATCTTCTGAGAGGATTTTTTTCCTCTCATAACTTGAGTAGGGTGGAAATCTTTTCAGTCTGGTGGATTTGATATTTTTAACTTCACTTTTTATTGTGTTGTGAAAAAAAATGAACACAGTCTTACCATTTACATCCCACAGTGTTACCCACTGGTCAGAAATGTCTGAGGCTTTCACATCTATTCCGTACCTTTGCTAACTGTGCCAGTCTTGATCTGGTCGAATGAGAGCAGCTATGGCGAATAACGTTCTCGACTTCCCCATCTCCTCACTCTGGTTTTCCTCTTTCTCAGGCATATGCTTTCTAGAGACTGCATATAAGGGTAAGAGATTACTAGAGTCCTTTCTTATTCCTAAAGGCATCTGAAAATTCTGTTAGGAGTCACTTGCCGTAAAATCATCTCCTGAAGCCATCGCAGAAATATCTAAGATTTTATAGAAATCCTTTTGAGGCTCAGGAAGGTATGATTCTTTTCTTATGCTCAGTTTAACAAAAGTCTCTGCAGCCTTGGTCTTATATCTTCTTTAATGCTACATTTGAGGACTAGTGGTTCTCCCAAGCAGGGCGCCCTGCTGTTGAATTAGCCAGGCACAGCACAGAACCCTTGGTCTGGCCACAGTGAATACTTTTTTGGATAGGCTTAGACCAGCATGGTGAGTTTATGTTATTTCAAGGATTTGCTACAACATCTGTGCCTTTTTTGACCCAATACTGCAAGCCTTTTAAAGCCATACACTTTTTTTTCTTTTTCCCCTCCAATGAACCAGTCTGAGACTCTGTAGAGCACAGGATTATTGCACTATAATATAAGGTATTAATATAGCTGCAAAGCAATCTTCCTTGCTGGAATACCTACCTAGCCTTCCTACCACAACAACATTGTTTCATAATGTGTGTACTGGAATGAATGAATATGAATATTTGCTAACTGCAGGTATTTTTACCGTGCTGATCCCTCTAATATTGAGGCAGATGTAACGATAGTCACCTGTGTACTTCTATGAGTCTGTGCAATGTTTAGTTTGTTAATGGACTGGAGAGTGATTTCTGATGATGATTCATGCATTATTGGAAGGGGTAAAAGTGGATGTGGAAATGGCAGGAGAGGCGGGGAGCTTAAGTTTATAAATAATGGTAGCATCTGACAGTTCATCCAGTCTCAGGGGAAACTGTTTGGGAACAGTGCTAAGCACTGGATCTCGGTGAATGGTCAGAGTAGGGTGGGAGAAGGCACCATGGCTTTATTGAGATCTTCCCTTCAGTTGACTTAAGTAAGGGCAGATGAAAAACCTCTTGTAAAGAAGCACTTTTGCATCTTCCTCCAGACTTTGAGGGGTTTTGCCTTTTTATTTATACAAATGTACAGTCTTTAAAGTATTTTCCCCTGGAAAAGTATATCAATCTATGTGTTTCTCACTTAATGAAGTGTGTTAACATTAACTATTACATAAAGAAGCTCTATTGTATCAGAACCACTAGACGAATATTGTTATAGAACTGTATGTAAGTGGTGGCATAATTTAACTATGATTGCTCAGACAATCGTAGCAGGTTATTTTTATCAAAAGAATTGGTGCTGACTTGGAGTTGCTAACACTTACGCAAGCTCATTTTATGAAGCATAAAAGTATGGGTAAAACAAGTGTGTTAAAGTTGGTGGTAGGATGGGATTCAATGTGAGCCTTACATGCCAGGTGAGATTTCATAAATCGGAGAACCAAGTAGATGGCTTCCTTGTGAACTGGTATGCATCTGGGATTAATTTAGGGACTACTGCCATTGGGATTAACTTCGGGACTAATGCCATTGCACAGTTGTGGCCTGAGTGTACATTTCCCTTAAATACATTTTTAAATAGGAAACTGAGGTTTCAACTCAATTTGTGCAAGTCCCTGTTTCCTCTGAGAAATACTAAGTGTTCATTGTAAAACTAAAAGATGCCCAAGCCGAAAGAGCCTTAGCTTTCAAACAAAATCAGTGCTTTCAATAGGAAACATCCATAGACTCTTTAAAGATGTTTTTGTAGAGCCCTTCACACATCCTCCACAAAACCACTCCTTTTTTTTCTAAACAAACAGCTCTATTGGCAGTGTAATTTCTTTGACTGCTAAAACACGGTTTTGAAATGCAATTGCTAAACTGCTGTGCAACTTTGGGCAAGGCATCTTTAATTTACTTTCTGCAAATTCCAACAAAGTGGGAAAAACTATTTCTTTTTCTCTGTTCATGTTCTTAATGAGAATAGCATAGTTCAGCTGGAAGGGACCTACAATGATCATCTAGTCTAACTGCCTGACCACTTCAGGGCTGACCTGAAGTTCAAGCATGGTATTGTCCGACAGGCATGGGGCATCAACCGCCTCTCCAGGAAGCCTGTTCCTGGGTTTGACCACCCTCTTGGTAAAGAAATATTTCCTCATGTCAAATCTGAGCCTCCCCTGATGCAGGTTTGAACCATTAATTAAATACCTCTACTGTGAGTCACTTGAAATTTGTCCTTTCATTTAGACACCATCCTATTATCTAGAGCTATGAAATAGATAGTGACTTGGCAGTGTCACAGGGGCGTACAGGCAGCTGTCTGTATTCTGTACTTGATGTTCAGTGTTTGAAGTCAAGGCCTGAAGTTGTGAGCTTAGTTCAGTAAAGTATATGCTTCTTCCTCAGGACTTGACCTGGTGTCCCTGAGGAAAACCGATTGTTTCTGCTGACTCACAAAGGACTTGAAGTCTGGCCTGTTACATTTTTAGTGTCCACCTGCACAAGGGGGCTGGTTTCAGAGTGATAGGACTTGATGTATAACCACATTGTAATTGGTGACTATATATAAGGGCTATATCCGAGTGACAAGCCAGTATTTAAAAACCACAAGAGCTGCTGAACTGAGCCAGACTAAAGCATGTGCAGTCCAGTGGCCTGTCTCAGGTGGTGGCCAGAAGTGCAGGGTGATCAGCTTGTTTTTTAGAGCCTTGTGATGGGGAACGTGCCTCTTGGATTAGATGATAAAGGCCAGGGCCAGATGTGTCCCATTCTTCTGCTGGGAAGAGATAACTTTTCCAGGCTCAAAAAGAGTAGGGAGTGGAGAGAAAAGAAAAGCAGTGTCTCAGGGAAAGTACTGAAGTAAGAAGCTTCTGCAGATTTTCACTCAAATTTCCTTCGTATTCCAGTCTGCCCTAGTGGGACTGGGGTATCTGGGCATCCTATGACAGCAATTGCTTATGGAGCAATATAGGAAATGGCACAAACACTTGATTTTTGTTCTGCATCCCTACTTCTAGGTGGGGAGCATGGCCTCTCAGCTACACAGGAATGTACCTGGGTCTTTGTACAAGGGAAGTATAACTAAAAAAGGGTAAGGGGTGCAGTGTGAGAGACAAAGGTGCTTGGGCTCATCCAGTGATGGCTGTACTTCCACTCAAGTTCAGGGGAGCACAATGAACAGTGGAGGAGTGGGTGAAGAAGCTCAAAGACAGAGGATTGCTGGTGGGCAATGGTGTGCCAGTCAGGAGAATGTCTTGCTACCGCATCTGGTACCACTTCCCTGTGTCTGGTCACTATGCTATTGTGTATATGATGTGTTTACTAATGGAAGTGAGCTGGAAGCCACGATAGCCCACATGGGCAGAATCCTGTCCTAAAAATCCCTGTTTTCATGGTTTATTATTTCCATCCACCTGTCTTAGATTCAGTGCACAACCTGGACCAAGCTTTCCAGATGTATAGTTACCCTCAGGAGAAAGATGTGAGTGGGTTTGCTTTAATGGGCAATCTGTTAGAGCTACCAGAAATAAGAAATCTCAGCTAAATGTAGAAAATCAGCCCAGACATTTCCAGGTTAAAAAAAAAAAAAAAAAGTCATATTCCAGAAGCCAAAAGTTAAGGTAGCTTCATCATCTCCCAGTGGAGAAGTTTTATATACCTATATAGTTCCTCTCCCATTGTCTCCTGATTCACAACTTTTCTGATAGCCATTTTCAGGCTCTTAGCAGGCAATTATGGGTCTATCACATGCTGTTGGTGACTGGGTGTGCCAGAGGCATATATATGTGTGTATGGCCAGGGAGGCGAATGGGCTGTGCTCTTTGTACTCTGAAGACTGGCATGGCAGAGGTTGGGAGTGAGAGCAGCCTGGAGCTTGTGTGACCAGAGCCATTTGTTCTGTGAACTGGGAGAGCTGGAGGATATGCAGTCAACAGAACTTATGTTGACAGTTTGAATAGATCACACAAGATTGCGTCTCGGTTTTGAGGTTAGGAATATGTTTAATGTGGGTCTTGGTGCAAGGAAGGTGGTTTTGGTCCAGACAGTTGCTGGTGGTTGCTCCTATTTTCCTTCATCTCCACAACCCAACATCAGGGCCCCTCCAGTCTTTAGGTGCCAATAGGGCCAGAGTTTGCAAGTTCAGTGTTTGTATCTCTGCCTCTAAATGAAATTTGGCTGATGCTCAGTAGGGTATTGAATAATTTTGCCTCTTTTCATACACATATTTTGCACGTGTTTGTTACAATTCCCCTGAGTCCACCTTGCCCTTCTGAAAGCATTTCTGTGGCTGTTGATGAGACACAGAAGCTCTGAAATCTGTGCATGGAATCAGAGCCCCTTCAGAGTGAGGCAGCAACCATCTTCAGTTGTCTGAGGGAACAAAGTGTTTTCTTTTCCACTGCAGAAGCAACTTTCCCATCACAGATGCAAATAACCTGCAGTGTAAGGATCCTTTCATAAGGAAAAGGAATCATCAGTTGTGTCCGGTGTTCCTCTCCCAGCTAATGAAGAAGGACAATGTTTGGTGTACAGTGTCATTGCCAGGCAAACAGCAGCACCAAAAAGCCATTAGGATTATTTCAGGAAATGCTGGGTGGCGTATGCCTCTCCGTTATTACTTGTAAGTGAAGATTGCAGTTTCCTGCCTTCCAGAAGTATTTTGAAACACAGCTCTTGTTTCAAATGTGTTTTGTGATCTTCAGGGTATATTCAAGGACACATTGTGACGGTCTGACAAATTATAGTCAATGTCTCAAACATTCATTAAAGAACTTTGGTGGAGAAAACGGCCTCTGTAAAACCACTGGAGTTCTGTGAACAGGATGATGTGGTCGGAGGAGAGGGCCCCACAGAGGGTGGGACCACACTTCTCCAAAGCAGCAATTCCTTATCTTAAGTGACCAGGAGAAGGAGCACAGTGTATGCACCTGGAGGAGGAGGCCCCACGGAAGATGGGACTGTGCTTCTATCTTAAGTGGTCATGCCAGCAGGAAAAGAGAGGCAACTCTGCAATGAACCACCGCCCCAGAGCTCACCGACTGATTCCAGAGAACCCTGGGAATGGGAACTGCGCATATCGAGACCATCGACTAACACACTGTAAAAGCAGGGAGAACGAGTTCTCAGCATGCGCCCTCCGGAACTGGATCTCTGTGCTGGCTGGACCAACACTGGACCCAGGACTGGTGAAACCCTTTTCTTCTCTCTCTCTCTCTCTCTTTTTCTTTCTCTTTCTCTCTCTCCCTCTTTTCCTTCTCTCTTTTCCACTGTCCCTACACCTCATCCTTTTAAACATAAACTGTTGACCAAGTCTGAGACTAGGAGTGGATCTAGCTGCCCCTGGGCTCCTCTTTGAGAAGGAGTCCAGAAAGCAAGGAGGTCTGCTCTGAACCTCGTGACTCAGCAGGAGGGCTCTCCTTCTGATACATTTCATGTTCCTTTTTCCATTTCTTTTTCTACATCTCCCTTTGATAGCATATGTCCATACATTTCATGTGATTTGTTCAAACTTTTATGGTTTTAATATTTTGTACCTTCTATGAAAACTGGTTTGCTGCTAGGTGACTGTGCAAGTGAGATTTGATAAATGATATATATATTAACACTATGGTTGAAACAATGGACAAAGGGTAACCGGGGAGATAATTACCAAGTCTAGTCAAGTGATTAACTAGTAATTATTCATAAGTTTTGCAGTTCTTTGCTCTTATGACTAGATGTTCCTGTATGCTAGATGAGAACAATGTTGAGACTGAACACATGTGATTGAAACTGCGTTAAGCTTCAAGATCAAAGAACAAGGACAAGAATAAAGACTTCAAGGACAGCCAGCAAGAACTTCAAATGGGTCGGTGGTTGCAAAAGCAGCCCTTCGACTCAAATGGATCCTTTATTGCGCATGATCTGATGTAGGCAGTACTATGATAATCATTTGCAATCATTTTTATGTATATGTATACTAATCTGATTAATATGCAATTAGTTATTCTATATAACCTGTTAAAGCTGTGGCACGCACGCTAGGTGGAATTATCCCCTGTGCATACAGTGCTGCAATAAAGAATGCCTGCTTTCTAAAACTCCAAAACGAGTCTTAGAGAATTTCTTCGACTGGCTTTTCGGTATCACCTCTTCTCAAACAGCGGCTTAATGACATGTTGCAGGGTTCATATTGATAAGTTCACTTGTACTTGGGCAAGGTTAGCTAGGCTGAATAAATGTTGATTGTTGTTTGAACTCTCCTGGTGTCGTTTCACCTTAATTCTGACAAAGAAAATCCACGAACCTGAGTCGCTCCAACTTTGGGACGCGACACACATATTGTGCCTTTTCCATCTGTGTAATTGATTTATTGCTTAATTTTTGTAACTAATTAGAATCTTAAGTCCAGAAAGACAGTCAAGTTATCCAATATTTTTTATCAGCAAGAGGTTGCTGCATATTCTTGTAACTTTGTGACCCTACCGATTTGTTTCATAGGTGTGTTTATACTGCCTGTACTGTTGATGTTTACAGCACGAGCACTTCAAATCATATTAAGTTGCTGGTGTTTCCTGCATGGTACTGGGATTAAACATTCTAGAAAACTCTTTGGGTGACTGACTCTGGAGGGGCCTGAGTAATCTCTGGCTTAGTAATGTGCACACTGGCTGCACAGTTCCTGTGCTTGCAATTTATGTAGTGCTAGATAAAAACTCTCAGAAGCAGAATTTTCTTCTTTATGAGGTGTCGTGGTTTAACCCCAGCCAGCAACTAAGCACCACGCAGCCGCTCACTCACTCCCCCCCCATCCAGTGGGATGGGGGAGAAAATCAGGAAAAGAAGTAAAACTCCTGGGTTGAGATAAGAACGATTTAATAGAATAGAAAAGAAGAGACTAATAATGATAATGATAACACTAATAAAATGACAACAGTAGTAATAAAAGGATTGAAATGTACAAATGATGCACAGGGCAATTGCTCACCACCCGCCGACTGACACCCAGCCAGTCCCCAAGTGGTGAATCCCCGCCCCCCCCCCCACTTCCCAGTTCCTAAACTAGATGGGACGTCACATGGTATGGAATACACTGTTGGCCAGTTTGGGTCAGGTGCCCTGGCTGGGCATGAGAAGCTGAAAAATCCTTGACTCTAGTCTAAACACTACTGAGCAACAACTGAAAACATCAGTGTTATCAACATTCTTCACATACTGAACTCAAAACATAGCACTGTACCAGCTACTAGGAAGACAGCTAACTACATCCCAGCTGAAACCAGGACATGAGGCATTATTCATTTGGTCTGAGACCTTTCTGATGTCCTTATTGGACTCAAAATCCCCCAAGAATAGGTTTTCTTATGAGGAACCTTAGCTTCTAAATGAATGGGTCAGAAAGCCACCAGGAAAGCCTTCCTTGGGTACTATTGTGCTTCAGATCCCTGTGCGGGATTGACCTTGTTTAGGCATTTTGTTAATGACTGTGACACAGAAAAAAGGAAGGTGCTGATAATTCCTGCTGAGGACACACTGTTGCCAGTACAGGGGGGGAGCTGAATATCTCACAGTAAGATCCATGTGACCTAGAGGATGGGGCTAATAGCAAGGGCTGAAATTAAGTAGTATGTAGTGAAAGATCATGTGGGTGGGGACTTAATAATGAAAGCTTCTTCTATGATCTGAGAGTCTGTTAATTGTATGAGGGGGGGTGTCACAGGACACAACTAATGTGTGACCAGGCGAGAATAAGGCCTCTTGATGTTTGCATAGGGTACCTGTGAGGAAATGAATTGACACTGGAGAGGTTCGATAAAGATGGGGAGGGGATATGAAGATACCTATTTGTAAGAGACTGAATTGTTATCTCCAGCTGTTTGCCTCAAAGGTTGTTAGGTGTGAGGGACTGGACTGTCATCTCAAGGAACTGTTTATCTCGAGCCCTTTGTCTCTGAGATGGCCTGTTTAAGCAGGACACGCCTCTGTCCATAAGGAGGATTACCAGGCCATTGAGGCATCCAGGGGAGGAAACAGGGCTGGAGCTTATAAGATACTGGCTTCTGGTGTTGATCAGGCAAAGGTCCTGTGATAGAAGAAACCTGCAGCGCATGATATCATCGAAGTATGCCCTATAAGAACCCGTAGAGACAAGCCGTGGGGCTCCCCACCACCAAAGAATTGAAGATTGAGGACCAACGGGATGCCGTTGGATGCGTGGTGGTGACCATCCTTGCAACTCCCATCACCGACTGCTTGCTTGAGGACCAATGGGACGCCGCTGGATCTGTGGGGGTGACTATCCTAGCAATCCTGTCCCGACCGCTTGCTTAATTTCTACCTTTTCTTCCATTCTATCCTATCACCACTATTTTTCACTTTTGATACTTTTGATAATAAAAGCTCTTCTGGGTATACAGCATTTGACCTCGTTTGTGTCTTAATCTCGCTCTTGGGATCATATCGAAACCTTCCCTGACATCGTATCGGGGCACTATTCTGTAAGGCAAAACTAGATGATGATAGTGTGTTTAGTCCACAAAATGATGGTGGAAGGGGGGCATTCAGTTTTTCTGTGGCCAAGTCAGAGGAGAATTAAGCACCAGAAAAAAGAAATACTTCAGCTTAAAGAGATTGCTGGTGCAAGAACAAATTGATATAAATTGATATAAATTGACACGAATTAAATGATAGGACATAACAGGTACTGCAGTCAGGTCCTGTCAAAGTCTCATAAGATGGGTAAGCACAAAAAAGAAGCTACTCCTAAGATTGAGCTTAATAAGTTTATAAAACATCTAATGGCATTATAGTCTTTGAGAGCAAAAACCACAGGAGTTTCCAGAGATGATCTTGCTTTGATTTGCCTGTAAAAAGTAGATGGGCACAGTTGTCTCAGCAGTCGCAGTACTATCTTTTATTCTCCTGAGTTTAAAGGAGAAGATTACGAGGAGATGATATGTTAGGGCAATACAAAGATTTTTTTACAGGAATGCTGTTCAAAATATGTGGCATTGAAGGGGAAAAGAAAGAAAAGAAAAAGAAATCCTAGAGAAAAGTTTATTCAGATTGTAGGTTCAATGTAAATTTATCTACATATCTGTGTTCTCACCTTATCTAATGTACTTTTCCTAACACTGACAAATTTACTAGCAGCGCGAAATATACAGTTAGGCTGACCTGCCCTTTGGCTGATTAAAAAAAGAGAAGTCTCCTTGAAAGTATGTGTTTACTGGTGGCTAAAAAATACCTGACTTTCTTTTTTCAGCCTTTCAGCTGCTTAATGGCAAAAGATAGATGATGTGCTGTTTTCTGTCAGTCTTGGTAAGTCAATACTACAAAGTGTTATATTTTTCTTTGCATTGTACTAGAAGTTTGACAAAGGATCTTTGAAAGCTAAATTGGCTGAGGGGGCGTACTGGTGAAATTGGTGAAATTGATACCTCCAGTAGAAAAAGGTGGCAAGCTGTAAGAAATAGTTCAAAAGGGCAGACCTTAAAAAATGAAGCCTGCCAGTGAAGTGGGCATGCAGTGGACTCACATACGAGTGATCCATGTTAATCAAAGAACTGATCATACCTATGAAGATATTTTTACAATTGCAGTGAGAGGCTCTTGAGATTTCCAGGCAGTTATGATACACCATAATACTTTTGAAATGGAAGGAATTTGGCTAGCCCTTGTATTTTGTTGTCTACTTGGACAAGAGAGCACAAACAGCCTGTGAATGTTTTGCTCTAATGGGGTGATTACACGATGATGTCTCCTGCCTGTCATGGCTGTCTTTCTGAAGGAACAGAAGTTACTCAAAAGCTACCTGCATGTTGCTATACCCTTCACCAAGATTTAGTTGCTTGCAGGTTAGCATGGAAAATAACTTCAACTGTGCATGGTTTAGTATTAAAAAAAAAAAAAAAAAATGCTGGGTTGGAAACTGAAGAAGGTCCCACTCACTTAGGAGAATGAAGTAAATATCTGCAGTTTTCACACTGATAGTCTCATCTAATCAGAGGTGAAAACCAGCCTAGACTTCAGCATACAAGGGTAAAGTGTGGCTGGAGAATAAGAGTATCTGAAGAGACAGCGGTACAGGAAATCTTTGGAAATACCAGAAATCGTCTTTTGTGTGGGTTGTGACTTGCTGTCTCAGAGATTCAGCTTCTTTCTCTAGCTTCATTAATTCATACCTGCTTTCTCCCAAAAGCTTATTACAATTAATAAACTTGAATAAACACAGGGTGGAGAAGATTTCAGGCCATCTGGAGAAAAAGTCTTTTCTCATTTACATGTATCACATAGGTAGGTCTGAGTTCTTTGTGTCCCCAAAGACTCCTGAGACAAGGGGAGTCAAAAGAATCTCAGTAGACATAATAAAGGGGGGTGAGAGATGATGTTTAGTGCTTACATTGTTGAAATTAGCTGAGGTAGAGACAGTCCTTGATAAGAAGAGCTGGTCCCAAGAACCAGCCAATGAGGTAAAGACAGTCCTTGATAAGAAGAAGGAGCAGGCCCCAAGAGCCAGCTAAGACTGGTCTTGCGGCTTGGGTGAATACCAAGAAATCACTGAGCCTGCGCAAGGAAAAAGGTTACTAGCAGTGACGAAGAGGAGTCATCTATCTTCATCTCTGCGACCACCAGACGACCACCATAAAGAGGCCCTGCGCAGGCGCAGTTGGGAGGGGACTATGGAAATGACCTCTCGGAGCAAATTATAATATGAAGCGGGGATAGGTCATGCATATGTATAGGCGTATTGTGAATATGTAATACCTGACTGTATAAACTTGAGGCGAACTGCCGAGTCGGGCGCGCACGACTTTGGTGGGACTACCCCCCGTGCCGCCCAGCGCTGAATGAACATACCTACTTTACAATCTCACTGATTGTGGAGTCTGTTTTCTGCACGCCACTCCTGTAAGACAACTGTAGGATATATATGCAGAATTCCCACAGTAAAACTGCATCAAGTAAAATCCTCTAAGATTTTCACACAGAGCAAATGCAGAAATGCTCTTTGCCTCTGAATCCTTCCCCTTTCATTGCAGGGCTAAACAAACCTGAGATCTCACCTATGCACACACCTCCTTGGTCCCAGACAATTCCCAGGCAGCAGTTAGCTCACTGGTGTCAGGAAACTTGCTAGTAATGTGGGTTCAGCATCCCCAGTGCTTTCTGTCCTGCTCATTGCTTTGCTGTTCCATCTGCACCTTTGCTCCACGTGGCTGTATGCCAGATGGAAGGGCATGACTCAGTATATGACACCGTCTGATGTTTGGAAGACACTGACAACCGAAAACAAACCTAAGCAGCCTGGAATTGGAAGATGCTTATTTTTGAGGGGGTTGACAAGACCTGTTGTGTTGGATGCTGTGAGTCTGGGACCTGAGCTGCCCAAACACAGATGGTGGGTGGAGTGCTCCGAAACTCTTGTTGCAACATCAGCTGGAGGTGGCACAAAGGTGAGACCTTGTGTGCACCTGAAGCCCCTGGTGACCAGGGAGTGCCATCTGCCACCAGAGTGGGGGAAATACTCAAAAGCAGAGAATAGTGCAGTTAAAAGGCCCTCAGCAGGCTCTTTCCTCATTGACCTAATAGTCGGCTTGATGTTCCAACTTAGACATCAGTGCATGTTATGAATTTGCCTGGGCTCTGCTGCAATACGGAGAGATACCTAGGACCCCAGAAGGCACCAGTCTGGCAGGTGATCTCTCAGCCTACCCCCTGTGCAAACCGTCATCACTGAGTTAAAGACAAAGCCTGGCCGCTTGACCTTTGCATATTGGCTATAGCAGTGTTTTATGGCATGGTTTTTGATCTCACTGGCTTCAACTCTTGATCCCTGCCCCATGGAGGATGCTGCTGCCTCTCCTTCACCACACCACTGCCTCAAGCAGAGCCAGATTTGACTCTGAAACAATGAACTGCTCTGGACCTGCCTAACTCTGCACAGTGACTCCGGTGCCTCTGCACTCAGTGTCCCGGGAGGGCTTATTTGTTTGGGGTTTGTGCTGCAGGTACCTGTGATGGACTCAAGCCAAGGAAGGGTGTCTTGTAGGAGCCAGGAAACCTCAGGGCAGCCGCTTGGGCTAGTCTGGCCAGTTCCCCAGGCTGATGGAGAGGCACCAGTGTTTTAAGAGCATCATCCACTGGCAAAATGAGGCAGGGATTTTTTAGAGTCGCTCTGTTCACAACACTGAGTGCTGGAGCCACCTTAATCAACATGTTAAGATTGTAGTAGGGAGTTAAGAGAGCAAGTAGGGAAAGCTGGAGTGACACTGGGTATGTGTCTTAAGTAAAGCCAAACTTAAACTTACAACCTTAAGACTTGTCAGAAGAATTAAATTTTATCAACAGTCTTTTCTGGCTTCAAAAAGTCCATTATAGTTTAGATGACATTATCTTGCGAGGAAGCTGTGAGTCTCAGTTCTGGTCATATTTTGTATCCTTTTGTGGGCTTTCGTAGCTTGATTGGTCTTGTCTCTAGAAAACAGCATTTTTAAAGAAAGCAAAGAATTGGCAAGGTTTCTGTGTGCACCTATAATATGCTCTCCTCCCTATGTGCCCATCAGTGCTGTTCCTCATGATTAGTCTAGCTGCAAAAAATAAAAAGCCATGGGTGGTAATTCCTCTCCTTGATAACTCTTCTTTTTTTTCAGCTGTAGTTTAATATTGTGAGAACCCCAAAGAGCTATTTGTGCTCTTGACTAACTGCATACTGGCTGGGTCACAGAAATGTTGAGAGCTATGCCAGTATGAATCTGAGGCAGAAAAAAACAGGATTTTTATTCTAGGTGATATCTATATGCAATTCCAAATGTCAAAGGATTCTTTTGCACAGATTGTTAAATTTAATTTGATTTGCTATTAAATTTGCTCTGGGCTTCCGAAGTTGCTAGTGCATTTCCTTTTATAAGTGGAATAATCTTGCTTTTTTCTTTCTGTACACATTAATGCAAATGGAAAAAATGACATTGTATTTAGGATGTGGAATAAGGTCCAATATAAAATAGAATTTGTAAGGATGACTGCGATCCTGTATTTCTATATACTGTTAATGGCTGGTGCTTGAATGTTGGGCAATTACACGATTCATTTATTATGTGGGACAAGACAATGTTTGCAGGTGCCTGTGGTGTGCCCTCCTGACTCTGAAAGTCAAACTGAACCAGACAAACAGACAAACATGCAAAGTAATATATTTGGTGGCATTAAAAAAAGTATTATGCATCTACATGTATATATCCAGCTGCTGTTACTGTGAACAGTCTTCTCTCCCTTATATGCATGAGAATTGCTGTTATCCTTAATCTTACTGTAACATTTAAATTTGAATGCTTTTTCTTTCTATTTTCTCCTTTCAGTTGCAAACGAGACAGATGACAAAAATGCATGATCGCTTTCACAATTTGCCAGTAAGTAGTGTTTTTTATTTTAACTGGTTGATTTCTATATCTACTGTAGAAATAAACACATTTAATAAGTCTTTTAATCTCATATTATGTCCACCCTGTTCTTAGAGTTCATTTACAGTACTAGACTGAGAAACCATAGTACTTAATTGGAAAAGTCCCTTACAGAAACTCAGTCTTATTGAACAGAGTTGATGCAAATCTGAAAGAATGGAAGGCTTTCTGGCCTTACTATTGTTTCAAACATAGAAGGTTATAACAATGTGTCACAAAGCCAGGTGAAGTTGACTACGGTGGCTACAAAGAGATTTGGTCAAGCCTTAATGTACGAAAAAATGTAATTAAACCATACTGATAACTCCTCCATCACCTTTTGCTTCACACAGCAAGGTTAGGAACAAAAGGTATGGCTTGGGATTTGAAATAAGTGACCCAACTTTGCAGAGAGCAAAGGGATGCATCTGGTAATGTACCACCAACTGACCATGACTTTGACTATATGAATTATTAAAAACACATGTGACAAAATACGTAGGAATGAGGAGAAGGATAGGAAATCCTGTTCATAGTGCATGCAGTTTCATGTTGATTTGTGACCACTTCACAAGACGTTTAAGACAACCAGCAAAATAAGGCTGCCATCACCTGTCATAGCAGCAGATATTGCTGCTTCTAATAGGGTAGTTTCTCACGATGTATTCTCAGGAGATGTGGGATAACAACTCTTCCATTTGGTTTCTTCTTATGTACTTGCTTGTACTGCAACGAAAAGTCAACCTTCATCCATGTGTGAGGTCTGCTATTTGCTTCTTCATTTTCTCTACTGGATAATTAAGTCTGAATGCTGGGAAAATACTTGAAAAATCTTCCCTGTACAGTCTATTACAAAAATTAGTTGCTGACTTCAGAAATGCCCCATTTATCAGAATATTTTTTTTTATTTTGCATATTGATAAAAAGCCCATGGAGAATGACTGCTAGCAGAATTGGCACGTCTTACTACTTTGCAGCCCAGTAAGATTAATGCTTGTTGCACCTCTGCTGAGAGAAGTCTCTTAACTGAAATAACACCTATTTCAGTACTTAGCTGCTCTTCTTGGGATCTGCTAACTCACTGTTTGGGGTTTTTGTGTTGCGGGGGAAGGGCTGCAGGGCCGGCTCCTGTGCGAAGCTGCTGGAAGCTTCCCCAGCTCCAAGCCGGACCCGCTTCTGGCCCAGGCCGAGCCCCTCAGCGACGGCAGTAGCGCCGCTGGGAGAACGGAGTTCAGAGGGGAAACCTGCGGTGAGTCGGGGGATTGGGATGGGAGAGGAACCCCTCTGCAGATACTGAGATCGGTGAAGGAGGGGGAGCGGGGGGAAGGGGATGCCCCTGCAGCCTGCAGTGCGACGGCAGGCTGTCCCCCCACAGCCCATGGAGGGGAGCGGGGGAGCAGAGGCGCCCCAAGATGGCTGGGACTCCATGGAAAAGCCTGTGCTGGAGCTGCGTGTGACTGAAGGACTGCACCCTATGGAAGGCACCCACGCTGGAGCAGTTTGTGAGGAACTGCAGCCCGAGGAAAGGACTCACCTTGGAGAAGTTCGTGAAGGGCTGTCTCCTGTGGGAGACACCCCACGGCGGAGCAGGGCCTGAGTGCGGAGTCATCCTCCCCTGAGGAGGAAGGAGCAGCAGAGACAAGGTGTGAGGAACCGACCCCAACCCCCATTGCCGGGGGGAGGAGGGAGAGAGAACCGGGAGTGGGGTTGAGCCGGGCAGGAGGGAGGGATGGCGGGAAGGCATTCTCAGGTTGGGGTTTACTTCTCATTGTCCTTGTTTTGATGTGATTGGTAGTAAATTAAATTTATTTTGTTTCTTCCCCAAGTTGAGCCTGTCTTTTGCCCATGACCATAAGTGGTGAGTGATCCCTCCCAGTCCTTGTCTCAACCCATGAGCCTGCCTTTATATTTTCTCCTCATCCCACCTGGGCTGGGGGGGGGGGGCGGTGAGCAAGCGGCTGTGTGGTGCTTTGTTAAGGGATGGGCTCAAAGCATGACCCTCACCCATATATGTTCTGTAATACTTGAAAGTTAGAATGTGACACAGGTGTTCAGTGTGGTAGTATCACTGGGATTTTCAGAAGTGCCTAATTTATTCAGAAGACATCTGGAAATTTTTGAAAATGTGAAACAGATACTTAAATTTTATGAACTGTAAGTCATGATTTCTGTTCTGCAGAGGTGGGGAGGAGATCTGACTGAAGGATGCTAAATGCACTTTGTCAGTGGAACTAGACTTACAGATGAGGATGGGTTCTTTGAATGACATGCAAGAGGCACCTGGTGACACTTCTAAATAAATGTAAAAAGATCATCCATAGAAATATTTTGGCATTTGAACGTCTACTGGGAAAAGTTGAAATTTCAACAGAAAAGAAGGATAGTTTTTTGATACTAGTCCTTCAGTGATATCTTAAATCTGTAATTTAAGCACTAAGAAACTCAACAATTAATGTTGTATTGATTTGGTACTTTGGTTTCTGGTTAGTTCTTTGGCTTAAAATACAGCCACATCAATACATGCTAAGCTATAAGTTAAGTATAATGTGGAGAGGATGTGTTTTATTGAGATGTGAAAACTCCCTGTTCTGTAATCAAATCTTTTTATGGGAAGGATTATGGTCTTGTATTTGGAATGACCTGAAAGTTAGTGCTTATTTCCACTTGGAGCTTTATTTCGGGTTTTCAGGCTTAATCCCAAACTGGTGGTGATGCAAAGGTAAAAAGATAACAGAGCATCTTTGTTTTCTAGACAGCTGAGAGGCTGGACAGCAGGCCTATGAATTTATTTTGCTTACTTTCTGGTTTTGCAGGGTCTAAATGACAAAACTGCTTATGGAGCACCTTTATTGGTGGGCTGACCGGTAACCTCAAGGAAAGGCCGAAGCTGACCATCATCAGTGACCCTAGACCTCCTGAAGAAATCTTAGCAGATGAACTACCACCAGTGGAGAGTCCTGAGGCATTGGTGAAAACATCTTTCAGTTCTGATGGATATGAGTTTACTTTGTTCATCCTTGAGAGGATATCTTTTTAAGATTAAGTGTGCAGTGTGGGTTTGGTGGGAGAAATCATTACCAAAGGATTCCACAATGCTGCCTATCTGTACTGAACAACAGTGAAAAAAGAGGTCCATAAATAATATTGACTGGACTTGTCCTTTACTTCTCAGACCTCATTAGCCTTCCTAAAAGATGATGAACTAGACAGATATAAAGTCTGTAACTAGTCAAAATGGTCGGCAAAGACAGCTCATTATATGAAGAAGTCTTTGAAGGTTGGCACTGTTTAATTTGAAAGTGGTTTAGTGATGAAGACTTGCAGTTTAGGTCAGATGATGTGCTTTATTGATGCAAGAGAGAGCTAACCCTTTTTCTGTTGATGTGATGTCTTGAGAACTGTCTAGCATTAATTTGTTTTACCAAGGAGAAGGATTCTGGCCAGGGGCTTGCAAGCAAGTGATTGCTGCTGTTGTAAGTGTGTGATAGATCTATTGCTGGGTTTTCCTCTCTCTTATTTAATCATGTGGATGTACAGTTGTCAGATGTTTCTTGGAGGCATGTTTTCTGAAAATAATTTTCTCAAAGTGAGGTAAACTAGAGAAGCCGTGTGATCTTTGACCAATATGTGAAAATCGGCACACCCAGCAAAAGTGAAGTGAATGGCAGAATTGATTTTTTCCAAGTGTTTTTCGAGCCTTTTTGTTGCTGTTGTTGAAAAACTATGCTCTACTTTTCTTATAGTAAACATACATGTGATTTTGATTATACCTCAGTCTGTCAAACTGATTTCAATCTTTCTATAATCATTATTTTGAAGGCACTTAAGTTTCAGTCATTATATTAGGTGGTAGTTTCAGGTATCTTGTTTATACTGCTTGACATTTGAAACCACGTTACCATATAGTGAGTTTGTCAGTCTATATAAATGAATCCTGTAATTCCATAGGGCATTCTCATTCTTTAATATTTCCATTGAAATTATTCAGGACAAGTGTTTCAGAACCTGGATCCTCCTTTTATGGTGAGCCGTGGTATTTGATGGCTTTTAAACACTTTATGTGTCTGATATTTAAAATGTATAATTTCAAGAGATCTCTTTTTCAGCTTTCACTTCTCATAACAAATTCTGGGTATCTGCAATCCTTACATTGCCATTGTCAAGATAATTTCAACCTTTTTATATGTCAAGATAATGTCACAGCATTTCAAATGGCATGATTTGATTATGTGAGTAGGGGTGACTCTTGGAAGAAGTGAGCTTGTATATAGCATGAAGAGTTTGAAAATGTAATTAAGCAAAATAGTTTTGCTAATGCAGTTTAAATGGCTTTATAAACATTACAGAACCTTTGTATTTCACCAGTATAGCAATTACTGTACAATGTGGCATTTTTAGAGGCTTTTATAGATGGGAATCCAAACAAATTGTTGTTATACAGTAAATTTTAATTGTCTAGTTTCATAAAGAAAGGAAGCCCCGTGTGTGCTTGAGCTGTGCTGGGGAGTGGAAGATAGGAGATTACATTGCAATTAACTGTCTAAAGACATGAGAAAATAAACCACTGTGGTTTTATTCAGTTTGGAATCTTGTTGATATTATGGTGCAAACTGGGGCTTAGGATGCAGTAGCATCTTTTGTATGATAGGCTGCATGTTTGATTCATCAAGGTCTTCTGTGGGTCATGATCTTCAAGTGCTTCCGTGACAGAGTTTGACTGGTGCATCTGAGGGTAAGTGATTGCCTGGCAAGCATGGGCTTTCCTTGTTTCTTGTTTACTAGACACTAGTGGAAGATTTTGCTACCCTGTTACCTTTTGGGGAATGAAATGTGTTTTCCAAGTTATCCAGTTCAGCATGTCTTAATTGGGAATCTGATGGCTGAATCTCAGGGGCTGCATGGGGCCATGTTGGGCTTGTATGAACTGATTTTGCAGAGAGAAAAACCAGGCCTTGCTTTTGAATGTGACTGCTACAAACTGTAAAAGGCAGCAACTCCCTTACTAGTTCTGATTCACTGCTGTTAGAGCAGTGTATGGTGAAACTATCCCTTTCATGCATAGCTAAAAAGAGAATGCCTCTCCAGTGTCAAATGAGTCACACTTGCTTGTGATTGCGTATCTTTTTATGTGAATACATATAAGCAGCATGAAATCCCAGCTGCCACCTCTTGTATTACGTCTTGTTTTCTACTGTGCAGTACTTATTGTTCTGTAGCTTGGAAAATTAGGAAGAGATCTATATTTGATTTTGTTCAGCTTCTAGATATGAGCTTGAAACGCATTTAAACATGAAAGGAGGAATGTGACCATTTCAATCATTTCAGTTGTACTTTTCCTGCAGTAATAATCCATCTTTAAGATGTAAAGCAAAACCCAAATGAAACCGCCCCCCTCTCTATAGCCCGCATAAGTCTAGTGCATGATCTCTCCCTAATGAAAAAGTGTTCTGATGGGTCTTGATTTTCTTATACAATTATTTTACTATCTCTTCTCAGAAGATACCAAGAACAAGCACAAGATTGGTCTGATTACCTTTCTAAAGAGAGAATTGAAAGAGTTTGTAGTATCATCTCGTTTGCAGTATTGCAGTGGGAGAGCAGTTGTAAGTAATTTCGTGTCTTGACTAGTTATACTACTCCAGTGCTTAAAATATAGATTTAAAATCCATTCTCACTGGCATTTAGTCTATTTGTCTAGTAAAGGCAGGGGAGGCCCCAATTTGAATTACATTGAAAATACAGTGGAATGTAGAGAATGGTGGATTATCCCCTTTTGACAAGGGAAAAAAGTATAATTAGACACATAGAAGTGATTAGCTTCTTGGCCCACACTTTATGCAACAAACCCGATATATCCACTATCTTTCTTTGCACAAAATATGCAAGTTCACAATTACAGGAGCTGTGATCACTTTCTTTTTGAAGAGCTGTGCGTGGATCAGTATCCATGTTTATACAATCGTTGGCAGTGGCTCTGGACTGATGCCACTGTGGACTATTAGGTGGTCGGCGTAAGGCCAGGGCTGCGTGATCTGGCTATTGGCTGGAGATGTCAGTGATTGCTGACACTGAAGTCTGTAACTCGGAAACTCTCTTCCCAGATCTGCTTTTTGATCTGCTTGGTCCCTGTAAAAAGTAGTGGTGCTATTGGTCTTGGTAAGAATTAACAAAGGTAATTACTGAGCTCTTCAGGAGACTGTGTAATAACTTTACAGCCTGCTTTAGCTTCTGCATGCAGCTCCCTGGCAGCGCTACCCAAGCAGGCATTTTGATAATGCTGGGCTGGCACCCAGCAGGGGGAGCAGAGAAACCAGAGACAGGTTTGGGTGCTGTTCTCCCAATACCACCTAGAAGTTTGTGGAAGTGCTTTATATTGGAGGATACAAGAGAAACTGCTGCATTTGTCCCCAGACTGCTGCCTGGAGTGAACCAAGTCACCAGGGTGGCACTGCTCCAGCTGAAAACTTGATGTGTCCAAGATGTCATCATTTCTCCTAGACTTGTTTGGTTTTGATGTACGGGAGAGACGGGCTGTTATTTTGAGTCCAGAGACCTGGGACACTGCATTGGGGTGTATGACTGTGGTGGTGCTTATGGGATGTAATAGCCGTGCTGGATCTTGTGGCAGGAGAGATACCATGGTACAAGGTGACTGAGACATCCAGGGAAGAGTAGAGGTGCTCATCTGAGACAAAATGTTCAGTGCAATCTCCCATCCTGTTTCAGGGCCTGTGTGACAGCTGAAGTTGGTCCGGAATCATGGAGTAGTCCAGCTGGCTCTATCTAGCATGTGGGAGCTTGGGGCAGGAGTGATTCCAAAGTGATCAATCAGGGTTGATTCCAAAGCGATCAATCAGGGTAGCAGGCAGCCAAACAGTCAGCAGATGAGGCAAAGACCCTCTATCCTGTACCAGACAAGCCTTACTGGATACCTACGTAGTTATGCTGAACTAGGAAGTGATATATATCATCTGTTACTGAGGCTGTATGTCCTGGGAACCAGAAAGGCAGATTCAGTTCCTTCAAGGTCAGAGTGTTTTTTAGCTCAAGGCTTGCATGTGTTCTTAATTGCTGTCACCTTTCAAAATACTTGCAGCTTTTAGCTTGAGACTGGTAACACCCCTGCTTACCTTAATAGCTGCTTTTCCTATGTCAGCTGCAAAGTTTCTTTATCTTTCCAAGGATGGTTTGCTTTGCTTTCCTTATCTGTTTCTGTTCTGCTTTGGAAGTCTTAAATTGCACTGGCAGCTAATCTTCCTGTATTTCTGGTTCAGTTGTGAGTGATGTAAACTCTTGCTCACGCCAGCTACTGGCCATTTGATCTACAGGACAGAGGTGATACTGCTGTGCTCCAAAAGCAAAAACTTCAGTCACAGCACCACATGCTGGGAGTCAGCCCACGAGCCGCAGTCGTTGTGGGTCAAGGTGGCATCAGTCGGAATAATGGGTATGAGCCAGCCTTCCCCCTACCTTGCCTGAGTCCTAGCAAGAGCCCATCTACAGTCATGTGGTGGAGAGGGACCTGCAGGACTCCTTTACCACCTCTCACGTTTTGACACTCTCTGGGCAGCACCAAAGCTCGGCTGTAGCTGCCTAAGCTAGTATGTGAGGTCTGAAAATCAGAGAGGGAGGTGATGCTGTGCAGGAGAGCTGTGACCATGACCGCAGAAGAACAGGAGTTGAGGGCTAGTTGTGGGGTAGAATAAGGCCCGCTTTCGCTCCCAGGTCTCAGTATTTGTTTATTGCCTTTTTTATTTGGATTTTCTTCTTGTTTTTTTAAAGGGCACACAAAAATGAGAGATGAATCTCACTTGCCCTAACTTGTTAAAAAAAAAAAAAGACATTTTCTCTTTATTTTTTATACCCATCTACTGCAGATTCAGGTCTCGCTAAACATTAGAATGTAAGCAGTCTCTCTGAAAACCACCCTTCTCGACATCTTTCTCAATCCAGACTTGTTATAAGGCACTTTACTTGCATTAAACTTAAATTCACTGATGTTGTATTCAAACCTGTTGCTTCTTCCTGTACTTATTATGAGAAGGGAAAAGTGTTCTGTTCATTAAGGAAATGGCTCCCATATCATTTGTCTCTCTTCTCTCTTCTTTTAATTGTGCCTCCCTTCTAGGTGCATGTCATGCTTTGTGAGAACTATGCACTCATTTCTTGGTAGATTGAGATTTATGAGTCTGAGGGGGAATGATCAGAGGAGAAAGATTTATCCCAGTTACTGTTCAAAGGCTGCATTCTGTCTCTCTCTCTCTTTGTGTATATCCACACGGGTCCAGGATGAAGGTGTTTTTTCAGGCAGTTGAAAGAGAAATGGACTTCTCTGTCTTTTGGTTTGGGTATTTTTTTGGTATCACAGTCTTCTTGTTCTTCATAGGATAGATGTATTATTGATGACAAGCAAAGCCAGAGATTCTGTCCCTGTAAATATCAGACACATCAAAAGACCCAAGTTGAGAAATTCAGAGGGACTGTGGGTGTCCTAACAGAGCTGTGCCTCTGAACGGCAGGGAAGAAATCCATTTCTAAAATGGGAATGAGAGTTTGAGCTGAAGCTCCGTGGATAAGCAAAGTCATGGTAGCAAAGAAGTCCTGCTTTGAGGACTGCCTAATGCCTGTCCTTGACCACACTTCTCTGCCTGATGTATGTCACCTGAATCTTGTACTATAATAAACTGTGAGCATTTGTTTTGCAGCTGTGCAAGGCTGGCAGTTCTGGCTTTGTAAGCATGCAGATCACCCCCAGATCAGGTCTCAGTAACCCCACCACACACAGAGGGAAAACATATTTTTAAATCCAGATGTGGTATGCCTCTACAACCACATGAGTCCCAAATATCCGTGTGGCACTCATGTGGGTATACAAGGCTGTTCCAGGGGCTGTGCTTAGTTGCTTGTCTTACTGAAGTTGCTAGCCCAGTCTTCCTTGCAGGTTTTCAGAAGAAACTGTATATGGGCAGGGAGTTATATATAGGAAAAGACATGAATTTAAGGATAGCCTTTATTCTGATAAGGAAGTGTTTAATAATGCACTATTTAGTTGTCTCCACCACTAGAGATTAAAAGCCTCTACTTACTAATATCAAACTGGGATGCCTTGCAATTCCCATTGACATAATTTTTAGCATGTTTTCCTAAGGAAAACTGGCTATCCTTTTCTGAAGGAAATTGCTGTATATCTCTCAGTCAGCCTTCCTGTTAGCTTCTTAAACATAGCTGAACTTGATCAGTAGCTTAACAGAATGGTAGACATCTCAAAGGTATTTAGTTCCTCTCTGTTTTGTGAAAACTGACAGTAGGATAAAAAAGGGTCCCAGTGAAGGAATGGATGGGAGAGAGAGAAACTGACTTCCCAGAGCTGCTGTCTGGCTGACCAGTGCTAACATACTCTCTAGCTAATCAGCACATCTGTATCTGTGAACAAGGTGCCATATGTGACCACACAAGCAGGCAGGACAATATTTGGTGGAAAAGCCCAAGGAGAACAGAGCAGTAGGAGACACAGCAGGTCACAGAATGTGTTGCTATGGGGAAGGTAGGAAAGATGTAAAGCACAAGTGCATAAGAAACCAGTCACAGCTTGTGCTGTAGCTTTGAATACTCTAAGTGATGCTAATGAAAGGTATTGTCACTACTGTTATGCTATAAATCGTGTCTAATCACCCTGGTGGAGTGGACCATATATCTTATTCAGGTAGATTAAGTGAATTCTATGCTATGACACCCTCGCCTCTTGCCATGTGGTGACGTGGTCTTTCTGTGCACACGCAGAGGTCGAGGGTTTCCTGATGTGAACTGACTGTCATGGCGTGTCACCTAATAGGGAGGAGCAGCTGGGTGTTCAGGCAAAATAGCACTGGAAGGGGGCTGGTGGCCACCTGGCCTATTCCTCCAGCCTGCAGCCTGTCCTTGAAGGGCACTTGGGAGGAGGGGAGGGGCATGTGGGCTCTGGAAGAGATTTATTGTCCTGGCAGTCTGTGCATGTCCTGTGGGCCATAAGTTGCTCATCCTGTTATTGAATTAAGACTGTCATGGTGTATATTTCATTCCCAATGAGAAAATGGGATAGTGGCTTTCTTACTCTTCGCAGTCAGAGAGAGTGTGATGAGCTGAGCTAAGTGTCTTTGACTGATGAATTGCTGAAGCTTTGAGTTCTTTAATTTGCATAAGCAAGAAGCATTAAAAAGGTACTCAGAGGAAATTCCTATACTGTGATGCTTTCCTAAAGGATGTGGTAAAACATTCTCCAGATCCAGTCTAGTCAGGGACAGATTTGGTTTGGTTTTGAGACCACAAAACCTGCAAGTAAGAGTTGAGGAATATTTTGAACTGAATAACAACAATAGCAATCATGAAATTACCCAAAATAATATTAAGGCTGATGGATAAGAGCTTAATCTTTGCTAATGTCCTGCGTTTTTTCTTAATGTGAAGAGATTTGAAGGAGGAGGAAAAAGGGATACTTAGCTCCATTTAATTGAGTATGACAATTAAATGATCTGGATAGAAAACTGTGTTCTGTCTTGGGACAACACTAGCCGTTTATGCATTGAAATACAAATTTGAGATTTGTTTTTTTCATGAAACCCAAGAGAGAATCTATGCTAAACATTTACCTGGGACACATTGGAAATCCCCATACCTGTTGCAGGTGTCACGCATCCAATGGATTGAGCTGTTGATTCCCATGGGAATGCTATGAATACCAGGCTATGGCTTGCTTGGAGTGCCCTGTTTGCATCCCCTGCTCTGTGTATCTCTCTTTTGACCCTGTGATTTCTGATGAAGGTTTCGTCTGTTTTGCCTCCCCATGCAGAATGATTTTTGGTAACTGCTGTATTTTGCTGGAAATTCTTTTGCCAGAAAGTCTCAGTCCAGCCTACCAGTGGCTTTGCAGATAGATAGCAACATCTAGGTAAGTAAAGTTGCTGTGAACTGTCAACACCCCTTACCCACCTAACTTGCTAATGGCTGTTCTTTATCTGTTTTTTGCATGTTAAGCTGCCAGCTGGCAATTTCTAGAAACTCTTTTATGTCATAGAAAGGTCTCATTTGGAAATTATCACACTACCTATCTGAGTACTCAGCACTTGCTGATGTCAGAGCCTCTGTGTCTGTAGTTTGCAGATTGGGACATTTATTTTTAGTTCTAATAATTTTTGGATCTGAATCTGCTGAAGTGTTCACAGCAAGACTGCTAAAACTATCATGTGTTACTTGGTTTCCACGTGAACTTTATAAATAGATCTAAACTTTATAAATTGACTCAGGTTGTTCTGAAACTGGGCCTATAGTTTAAATTTGCTGTCAGTGCTGCTCTTACTCTGGCAAAAAGCAATCTTGTATCTTCTTTTGGTGGAAAGGCTTTCATTCTGAGGTGTGGAAATTGACACAGGAATGTGGGCTTTGGGTCCACATTTTTGCCCAGGGCTTCCTTCTGTTATGTATGTACCTTTGATCTGTCTCTTCTTTCATGTGAGCACTTGCAGTTCCTTGTCAGAGCAAATTTTCTCTCAGCTCATCTGAGAAAGGGCTAGACCTGAAGTTCTGTTTCTTTTAAATGGGAGGTACTGAAGAGCGTTTATCGTAAAAAGGAAAACTATCAGAAGCTTTTCCTTCCTCTTAAATGATGTGCCCAAGCAGCATTTAGATCAGTGTGAGCATCTGTAGTTGCAGTTTCTAAGATGAAGGTAACATTTCTCTTTCCAGTACTTAGAACCTCAAGATTGACTTTTGTCATATAATTTTCACCAATAGTATCTGCTCCTGAATCAAAAAGATGCTTGTTATCCTACCGGCTGCTTGTAGCAGTTACAATTAATTCTGCCCTAATTCCAAACAGTATTATTCATAATAAAGTAATACTCAGATTCATTCTGAAGATGTTGGGAAAATTGGATTCCTCTTATGGCACTGTACCTCCTTGTGAGGGTTTCTTTGCTTCCTAAATAGTTTGAAAGTTGCTCATAATATAATTATCTGCAATGTCTACAGTACTTGAGTAAAAGAATTACAGAGTGTAGTAGTATAAAATGGAGTGGGACAAATTTGGTGTAAATTGGCATAAAACTCAGTTGACTTCTGTGGAGTTACACTGATTTACTGCAGCCGAGTGTGTGGCTTGGTATTTCAAAACAGTGCTGGTGCACTGAAATGTGCATATTTGTTGATGAATGTTACAAATCCGATAAACTTTGCTGAATCATGAGTGATGCTGTTGAATAATATGTTAATCAAAGTGGCCTGGGCTAGATACAGCAAATTTCCATCTGAGGAATGCCCACTGGCTTTCAGAAAAACTCCATGAAGCTTATAGACTTTGAATCAGTACGGCCTTTAACAGTTTACCTTTTTTCTCCACTGCTTTAATATTGATTCTAATGTAGCCAAGGCACTTTCTGAGCACCTGAGGATGATGTTGGCAAGCCATGACCTCACATGTAGGTTTTCTTTGTGTTGCTTGGGCTTTACATATTTGCTCATTGCATTGGTTCTCAGAAAAAAAAAATGTACTTAGTGCTTTTTCGCTTTATAATTCATTATAGAATATAAATAATTGTGTTATCCTGACATATCAGCTCTTCTGCTAGCAAAACTGTCTTAATTTCTTACAAAAATTGCTGGCTGGTATTGTTGCAAATATTTTGATAAAGAAATTAAAATCTAATTATATAAAAGAGTTTGGTTTGATTAAGAAGTAGAAAATTGTGAAGCATAGGTATGGGAGTGTTAAGTTTGAAATGTAGTCATAGGAACTTTAGAAAATGTACTATGTGTAACTATAAGAATTCAAGTATTGTCTGAAATCAGTTAACCACAGAAACTTTGACAAAGATTTGTTGGTTTGTACTGTTTTGTTTTAGGAAACTAAGGAAACCGTTATGGACACCAGTTTGCTGCTTGGAAACCCCTTACCCTTCCCACCTCGATCTAATTATCGAGGATTCCAATCAGTAGAGTTAAGCGAGATTAACCAATGATTGTCTTAACATAAGAATATTAATAGGATGGTGTGACTGAAGGACCAATTGTTAGGTTAAATTTAAGAATAGTCATAGTATGCATTTTTATGTAAACTAATATAGATGATGGTGAGAATCGTACAGCGCAGAATCATTTAAGAGAGGTCAAGAAGTGGACAAGTGAGGAAGACTATGGAAGACCACCAGAGGGCTTCTGAAGACCACCAGAGACCTTCACTGCGCCTGCGTAAAGGACACTTACATATGCTAATAAATTCCCAGAAATCTAATGAATATGCATAACATTTCTCGGAAATCTAATGAATATGTATGAATAAGTTCAATACAAGGTGTATGATTTTGGTGTTCAGGTATGCGTGGTTCGTGAGAGGACTCACCCGCGCACCCGGCCGTCAATAAAGAAGTGTCTGCTTATCTACACTAAATTGGTGTTGATAAGTTCTTTATTCCGAGTTTTTCGGCAACAGTATCAACAGAATACAGGCTCCTTAGTTTTGCGCTGCAGCAGAGTATCAGCCGTATTGCTCTTTTTTTCAAACTCATTTCATTTTTTTCTGAAGTGAGGTTAAACTCAGATTTGTCATCTTCTATATGTCATTCTTTTTGAAGCAGTTGTACATTAATTAAAGAAAATTTAATAATAGCACAAATTGATTCAATGTATTTTACACGGATCGATTTCCGCCCCGCTCCCCCATCCCCCAGCATGGCTGTGTTATGACTTTTACAACTATGATTTATGCTGTTTAACATTAATGACCTGGATGATGGGGCACAGCACACCCTGTGGTTGGTAGACCAGGTGGGTGTGCTGCCATCCAGAGGGAACTCCACAGGCTGGAGAACTGGGCTGACAGGAACATCATGCAGTTCAGCAAAGGGAAGCACAAAGTCCTGCGCCATGGCAGGGAAAAACCCCATGCACCAGTATGTGCTGGTGGATGACTGACTGGAAAGCAGCTTTGCTGAGAAGAAGCTTGGGGTCCTGGTGGACAACAACTTAGACCATGAGCCAGCAATGTGACCTTGTAGCAAAGGTGGCGGCCAAGAGCATCCTGGGTGGCGTTAGGAAGAGCGTCACCAGCAGGTCCATCTTCCGCTCTGCTCAGCACTGGTGAGGCCACATGTGGAGTGCTACTGGAAAAAGTCCAGCAAAAGACCATGAAGAATATGAAGAGACTGGAGCATCTGACATAGAAGGGGAGGCCAGGAGAGCTGGGACTGTTCAGCCTGGAGGAGAGAAGGCTTGGGGGAAGCTTATCACCTGATGGAAGGGAGTACACAAGATGGGGCCAGACTCTTCTCAGTAGTGCCCAGTGACAGGACAAGAGGCAGAAGGCAAAAATGGAAATACAGGAAATACCATTCAAACATAAGAAAAAGCTCTTTTAAAAAAAAAAAAGTTTTGGGGTTGGGTTTTTTTTGTTTGTTTTGTTTTTTTTTTACTGTGAGGGGTAGTCAGACACTGGCAGAGGTTGTCCAGAGAGGTTGTGGAGTTTCCATCCTTGGAGATACTCAGAACATGATGGGACAGAGTCCTGGGCAATGTGCTGTAGCTGACACTGCTTTGAGCAAGGGGGTTGGACTAGATGATCTCCAGAGGCCCCCTCCAGCCTCAGCATTTCTGTGATTCTGTAGTGGGAACAGCAAAGCTGAATTATCAGCCTGTGAGTAAAATCCTAGCATCTGACCTGCATTGCAGATCTGTTGTCTGCATTGCAGATTTTTGTTGCATCATCTGCACACATCTGCTGCATGGAACTCCCTCTAACATCAGTATGAAGTAGAGGTCTGCAGTGCAGATCGACAGCTGGGATTTTTCTCCAGAGTGTTTCCCCATCTGTTTGAGACAAACCAGGATAACATATTTTAACTTTTTTCCTCTGTAAACCGAGTTTTTTGTGAGTTGAGTCCTCCATAGAGAAGTTTATTAAAAGGCAAGCTTCATCTTCCAGTCATCGAAAGAAAGTGGCACTGAATTCACAGCTCAGATGATAGGAAAGAAGAAACTCATGTAACGAGATACTAATACAGGTCCTCAAATGTAATTTAAATTTGTCTGAACAAGTTTCCTCTAAGAAGGGAGAGGAAGTGCAAATGACAGACACAACTTCCATAAAGAAGTAGTGAAAACTTTTTTATCAGTTCATTGTGAGTTGGGTAATGGTCTTAGTGAGATTGTCTGTAGCCTTAGAAAGCATTAGTTCATTTCCAGGGTCAGCCAAATGCTTTGATCTGTTTTGAATCGAAGCCTGGTAACAGAAGTTACTGCTTGTTGCTTCTGCAGAAGCATTTCTGAGGGTCCTGCTGAGCTTTCTCTAGGTCTTAAAAAATATTGCTTAAATATTGATCTTTGCAGAGATACTAGACTAAGGTGTCATCTATTGTCATCCAGTACTCTCTACTAATGTTGATTTTAACAGAGAACTTCGCCTACATGGGAAATTCTCTAGTGTATTTCCTCCAGCACTGAGATAAGATGAAGTGATAGGAAAGCAAACAAGCCCGTTCTCTCATTAATCTTTCAATTGCTGAATATGTGTGTCTCTTGATGTGCAAAACGTGATTATACTTTTCTTTTGTCTTGTCAAAGGTAAAGTCATCTTAATGACACTTCTCTGTCCACAGACACTTTATTGGGAACTATCTGTTAAATACTTTCAGTAGCTGGCTTCTAAAATTCTCTATTTTTGTTTGGTTTTGTTGGCCCAGGCATGGCCTCAAATGTGAGACCAAATTCTCTGCCAGTTCTATCCATGCAGTTTTTTCAGAGCACCTGCCTTTAGCAGGGCTGTACCAGTGTATGCCTAAGGCAGCTAAGATGTCACAAGCTGAATGGCATTAGCTAATTGAATGCAATTCAGATGGAGAGCAAGGTAATCAATCAACCAGTTCTCTGTTCTTTTCCAAGTGTCTTCATACTTCTGTGGGAATTTCAAGGACTCTGGTGATAGAAACAAAGCACCAAAAGCTAACTTGACTCAAAATTTCAGATGGGTAGCGTGAACAGCAGCCATCTGTGTCTTTTTTTCGAACAGGAGATATTTTCTGGGGAGAAGGTGAAAGAAACAGGCTTACTATGTGACCACATTGAGATAAACACTGGCTTTGTTGAACTGTGAGACAAAATGCTGGCTTTTAAGGGCCAGGTATGTGCAACTTTCAGAGTAAGTCCCCATGGCTGTAGCTCTGGCTAGACAACTGCATTCATGTTCATGCTGTTTGATGTCACCAGTACAGAAAGGCTGAGTGCTGCGAGGGATACTTGCTATTCCACAGCACCTGACTAGGGTCTGCCTAGTCTTGGCAAGCATTTGTGCTGTACTTGACTTCTCTGTAACCACGTGGACCCCAGGGCCACCTCACTGTTACCTTTGTAAGTGGCTCTGCCCTGTGTCCTCCTTGGCTGTTCTCTAGTGATCATGGAGGGATTATTGTTTAGTGGGATGTTACTAGCAAGACAGGAAAGGCTGGAGGGGTTCAGCTTTTTTGTGAGGGACAGCCAGAGCTGCAGGTAAGAGAGCTGAGGTGACCTGCGGTGACCTCCTCGTGGTCGTGGATAGCCAGCTGGTTCACATGCAGGGGTCTAGTTCCTGTGCCAGTTTTATGTTGTGTGTGGGATTTTGTATCGGTTAGGGGTTTTTTGGGGGGTTTTGGGTTTGGTTTTTTTCCAATTCTTACTGAACCAAGGCCTGTCACCTCAGGCTGTTTCTGGCAGAGTGACACCAGCATCCCTCGGTAGGACTGGATTTGCAGGACTGGGCTGTGGGCTAAATGAGCTAGCTGGCAGAAAGTCTGGAGTAGTGCCAGGTCTGGGACGAGCTGCCCAGTCCAGAAGGAGAGGGTGGTGGCCATCATCCTCTGTCTGCACCAAATCATTACCTTGTGGCCTTCCTCACTTGGCACCAGCCTGTTCAATGTCAGCATTGGAGTGTGCAGGTGTATGAAACTACAGCCATCTGGCTTGTCCTCGACTTAGCAATGAAACTTGCTTTTTTTTTTTTGTGACATAACAGTCGCTTTCTGACAGAAGGCCATACTTGGCTGGGCTGGGAATCATAGAATCATAGAATCATAGAATCATTTAGGTTGGAAAAGACCTTCAAGATCATCGAGTCCAACTGTCAACCATGCCCACTAAACCATGTCCTGAAGTACCCCGTCCACTCGCTTTTTGAATACCTCCAGGGATGGTGACTCAACCACTTCCCTGGGCAGCCTATTCCAATGTTTGACAACCCTCTCAGTAAAAAAATTTTTCCTAATATCTAACCTAAATCTCCCTTGCCTCAACTTGAGGCCATTTCCTCTTGTCCTATCTCCAGCCACCTGACAGAAGAGACCAACATCCACCTCACTACAATGTCCATGGGTTCCCTGTTGTGCAGTATCTAGTGGAGGATAGTGTCCATTTGTGTGGCACTTACCATTTTCCTGGGATGACTGCCATAAGCATTTCATTTATGTTAGTGTTGCTGATCAAGTCTACAATTTCTGCGTGTTTTAGGGCTTTTGTCTGGCCCAGACTTGTAAGTGGTCAAGTCCCAGGTGTTAGTTTAGTCTTGTGAAGCCCAGTGGCAGCTACCTGATCAGAAACCTCCTTGCTTGGTGCCCCTGTTGAGATGATATTATGACTGGTTACTGTGTGGCATTGTTGCATCTAGTTTTCTGGGTCACACTGGCTATAACATCATGCCGACCTGGCCATGTAAATACAGTGTTTTGGGCTATGCCTCTTCTCCAGGTGTACATTGACTAGTGATGCTTCAGGTGGCTTGCATCCAGAAGATGCATCCAAACTACGTAGGAGTGCCAACTGGAAAGTGCATCAAAAGCCTACTATTTTCAAAGTGTTACTGCTTGTTGAACAAAGGCTGGTGCCTTGCTGCAGCCTAGGCAGCATGGACATGTGGCCAACTTAGCCTGCAAAGTGGCTTTGAGAAGATAGTCTCAATAGAACCAATGGAGAGTTTAGAGACGATCGCTGAGTTCATTTTATACCTATTTCCTGAAATTTCTTCTTCTCAGATTTACTCTTCTTGGTCATATATTCTTAAAATAAAACTCTTCTTTACGAAAAAAGAAATAAAATATCTGGCTCTGTAGTTTCCAGGCAGCATGGACTGTACAATGAAATAACCCAACTATATATTTAGAAGCATGCAAGTAAATGTCTCGTAGCTAAACTTAATATAAAGGTACAGCTAATTGAAACTAGTATGTTAACACTGAGAATAATGCTGTACTTATTTCCCCTTTCACAAGGTAGGAAATAGACTTCAGTTAAATGAAATTGCAATGAAAATCATTATTATTTTGTTGTATTTCTGAGGAAGAAAGTAAACCTTGGAAATTTCTTAGATTATTTTGGAACTTTCTTCTATTATGAGTGTTCTTTCAACTTTAAAACATTTTCATCAGAATTTTTTGATGCCTGTAAAAATAATAATAATGTAGGAGACTAGCAATATTAGATAAACAATTGCCAATTAAATCAATATCACTGTTAAAACACAGTATGAAAATGTACACTGCAGAGCAGCATGAAAAAAATGCAGAGAAACATGGTAATGCATGATTTTCAGAATAATTTGCTTTGTGGTTTTTACATCCCTGTTTAGTGGTTTGTCATAGTCCTTACCAAACAGTCATGTAAGGAACCAGCTTTGCAAAGGACCTTCCTTGCAACACTCTCCTTGGGATACCTAGTTTTTGACAGCAAAAATGGGAATGCCGTGGAAAGGAAAATGAGGAATGAGAGTAGATGGATGGTATTCTGTGTGTGTGTGTGCATGTGTAGGCAGGAAGAGCCCCGGACCATTTCATGAATGTCAGACCAGGATCCTGCTGAGAGATGCTGGTGGTCCTGCAGGATAACTCAGCCCTGGATTGTCTTCCTTCTTCAAGTGCTCTGTCTGTGAGAAGCCTGAAAAGGTGGCATATGTTGGAAAAGCAGGGTGTCTGGTACCAAGTACCTGCTTTTTTTTTTTACCTTGATAGGAGAAGAGGAATTTTGGCCTGTCACAGACTGAGGCCTGCTTTCCTCTCTAGTGTCAGCAAGTGGAAATTTTCCTCCTTCCAGGGCAATATCCTAGGTTGAGACCTACGAACATGCTGCAACAACTCAGCCAGGTGGGAAGCCTGAAACCATACAGAGGGACAAAACTTAGCTGCTAGAAGAAGCATTAGAAACTGGCAGTGAAATTTGTCACGAACAGGTCCAGTGAGGAACAAGCTATGTTGTGCTCATCTCTGAGGAGATGCAAAACCCACAGCTGAATATTAAGCAAAAACAGGAAAAAAAAGAAGGAAGAAAAAAACCCACAGCATCATTTGGACGGAAGCACGTATTTTTCACTCTCATGTAGAATACAGGAAGTTGTTGTCGTTACCTTTTTGATACGAGTAGTTCATGCTGCTACAGGAGAATCACAATTAAAACTGGTGACTATGTCAGGGTAGCGTCCATGGTAGGAGGCAGTGCATTGCCCACTCTCTGTTTTGGCTTGCAGAGCCTTGCTCCTCACTGAGGGAGGCAGGCTGCCACACTGCTCTGAGCACGGAGGTGGGTGATTTTGATGCTGAAGGTCATGCCCAGCTCCTCTTTCATGTGCCACAGGTCTGTGACTAGCTGATGAGTGTAGCTGTACATTATGTATATGCAATGGGAGATAAGAGGGCTGTTTTGCTGTGGCTCCACAAAAGCTATGGACAAGAGGACCCAATGACAGAGGAGTGAGAGCTCTGATAAGCCAGACCTCTACGCAGTGTCTAATTGTAGTGTTTATCTGACCAGTGGGTAACTAGAAGTGTTGTCAAATGACAGATGAAACCCGAAACCCATGCATTGTGACCGTCCTTTTATCGTTAGTTGCAAGTAAATATGGGGATAGAGATCCAAGAAGTCCATTTTTATTTCCCCGTTGTTCAGTTCAAGAGTGAAATCAGGAATAACTTTAAGTGAGAGTCAAATGGACTCCAAGCCTGTAGAAGAAACTAAATACAGGGACAGAGACTCTGACCTTGTCTATCCACAAAAATAGCAGCGATTTAGAGATCAGTTTATGAACTTATTACTTGCATCTATTTAATTTAATTCAGTAACTGATGTGTGCAGCATTCCCTTTGTAGTGCAGCAGCAGGAAATCATGAATAGAATAGCTGTTGTTTTCTTCCTTCACTTCCTGTAGACGAACATCTGAAGTAAGGCAGAGGGGCATCTTTCCACACTGCCATTCTCTGTATTTCTCTTTCTTCAGCCTGCTTCCATTGTACTTTAATTTTGTGCAGAAGTGATGGCTTGCCATGACACCTGACTGACAGTTGTTGTCTCATTTGGCTCTTGTCATGGCAGGAGGAGGCGTACTGTGATTGCTTTACTCGCCATGTTAGGCTATCAACCAGCATTTGTTGATCACTTACGTGCTTGCAAATTTGAAGTTGTCATTCTTTCCATTTGCCACAGTTCTCTTTCTTTCTTCTTTTTTTTTTTTTTTTTTTTTTAAAGCTTCTGGCACAGGACACAGCCCTTGCTATACTTTAAGTAATCCTCTCTGCACCCTTCCCAAAATTCATCATGGCTATTATTCACGAAAGCAAAGAAGGGATCAATGAACAACACTGAGACAGAAACAGTTAAGTCCTGTCAGTTTATATTTAATGGATGGCATTTTTTAAAATTCCTAATTAAATACCGCAACCTTTTCTCATTTCAATTGTTGGAAATAGTTTTGCTGTAGTTCAATGTAAATTTACTGTTCTCAGGCAAGAGAGGAGCCCTGTTTGTGGGAGAATTGTGTGGGTGGTGTAACACATAGAGCTTCCAGCTCACTTTCCTGTTATTCAGATGCCAGAGTCTGCGATCATTTGTATACAGCAAGTTGCCTATATCTGTGTTTCACATTTTTGTGGCACTTACAAGGTACCTACTGCTATGTATTACTCTTGTATTTTGCCACTAGTATGAGATTGTTGCTGCTGAGCTGATTCATCCTTGTGGAGAGTGAAGTCATATATGTAAAAAGTAAATTATTTGGCATGTGCTTGACTTACTACACTGACTTTTTATGACGTTGTGTGTCAAATTCAGAGTGTTTGTCCTCATCTTCAGTGATCTGGATTGGCTGTAGTTCAAGCTGCAAATGAAGGCTGTGGTCAACAGCCTTCTGGACAGTGGAGCTTTTTCTACAAGTGTACCAGTCTGTATGGAAAATGGAAATAACTTCAGCTTTCACGACTTTTCTGCATTTTAATGGAAACTTAGAATTCTGAACAAATCCTGTGTGCAAAGGTGACTGGGTTAAAATCTAAGAGTGACTCCTAGGCAAACAAGAACAAGTGGAAGTTTGACAGAAGCTGGTCCAAATTCATGCAAACATTTTGACTACTTAGCATAATTTTTTTTTTTTATAAACTTGAGGAGATCTTCTTGGCCTCATTAAGGTATCTTTCAAGGTTGTTAGTTCCTGCAACAGAGAGCTTTCCGTAGTCATCCTGAGACCTTTCAAGCATGGGATGTTTGGCTGAGCAATATTAATTGAGGAGTGAGGACTTTTTGGAGTCTGCTATTAATAGATGAGTACTAATAAGGTGATTCAGGAGAATTTAATATTTTATTAGGTTTGTGGGGGAAAAAAGAAAGATATAAAAGAGGTGTAGGAGGGGAAAATATTCCTCAGGTGAATCATTCTGATTTAGATGAATGGTTCTCATTCCACCTCTCAAAATGTGGATTAAATATTCAGAACAAGTAATTGTGAAGTAATGGACAAAACCTGACATCCACCTGCTGCATCATTTCTACCTCTTAATGAACAGTAAATGATGCAGCTGCTTTGCCACACTGGGTGTATTTAGCTACAGAAATGGTGAAATGGCAATAGAGAGCTGTGATGAGGCTGTGGTAGGTTTCTGTTTTTAACAAAGGCAGCCAAATGTCAATGTGTAATTTATGATTATTTCAATAAAGACTGCTTTTAGATCGAATACAGAGGGGAAACAGGCATGTCATGAGTGGCAGATTTATGCCTGAAGTCCTGTACTTTTAAGAATATAAGTGAACTTTGAGAAAAAGTAATTCTTAAACCATATTTTACTCTGTCCACTGTAAGTTAGGAGTAAGTAGGTGCGTATCAGACTGATAAAGGAGAAGTCACATGCTGTTATCTGATTTTACTGAATGAACCTAATCTATAGCATCTCTCTTGGTTCTTCTAAAGACAATATAGTGCTCTTTTTCTCATCTGCATGGAGATGCTGTTGCATTTTTGTTTTCCTTGATGGCAATTGTGTTGCCCAGTTGACAGCTTAAGAAAATTTCTCCTCTAAGCAAATCACCTGCAGTTTGCCAAGGGCAGGACTGAGGTTTGTGTGGGAAACCATCTTAATTGTTGTTCATTGCTGATTTTGTTTGATGTCAGAGGTCTTTGCTCTGCTGGAGGTCTCAACTTCAGATCAAAGTGACAATTAGAGCAGTCAAAAATTCCCTCCTCCTTTTTAGGTTCTTTGCATGTTGATGCAGCTCCCCAGATATTTTCCAGAGGCAGTGAGGTGGGTTGACCCTGGCTGGATGCCAGGTGCCCACCAAAGCCATTCTGTCAATCCCCCCTCCTCAGCTGGACAGGGGAGAAAAAATATAGCAAAGGGCTCATGGGTCGAGATAAGGACAGGAGAGATCACTCACCAATTACCGTCACAGGCAAAACAGACTCAGCTTGGGAAAATTAACTCAATTTATTACAAATCAACCAGAGTAGGGTAATGAGAAATAAAACCAAATCTCAAAACACCTTCCCTCCACCCCTTCCTTCTTCCCAAGCACAACTTCACTCCTGGATTCTCTACCTAACCCCCCACAGTGGCGCAGGGGGACGGGGAATGGGGTTTACGGTCAGTTCATCACACGGTTATCTCTGCAGCTTCATCCTCTTCAGGGACAGGTCATCTCACTCTTCCCCTGCTCCAGTGTGGGGTCTCTCCCACAAGAGACACTCCTTCATGAACTTCTCCAACGTGGGTCCTTTCCACAGGCTGCAGTTCTTCACGAACTGCTCCAGCATATGTCCCTTCTATGGCATGCACTCCATCAGGAGCACACTGCTCCAGCGTGGGTCCCCCACGGGGTCACAAGTCCTGCCAGAAAACCTGCTCCATGGGCTCCTCTCTCCACAGATCCACACGTCTTGCCAGGAATGTGCTCCAGCGCGGGCTTCCCACAGGGTCACAGCCTCCTTCGGGCACCCACCTGCTCTGGCGTGGGGTCCTCCACAGGCTGCAGGTGGATATCTGCTCCACCACGGACCTCCATGGGCTGCAGGGGGACAACTTGCCTCACCACGGTCTTCACCACAGTCTGCAGGGGTATCTGCTCCGGTGCCTGGAGCATCTCCTCCCCCTCCTTCTTCACTGACCTGGGGGTCTGCAGGGTTGTTTCTCTTACATGTTCTCATTCCTCTCTCTGGCTGCCATTTCTGTGCTTCCTGCAACTTTTTTCTTCTTAAATATGTTATCCCAGAGGTACTACCACTATCACTGATTGGCTTGGCCTTGGCCAGCGGTGGGTCTGTCTTAGAGCCAGCTGGTATTGGCTCTGTTGGACATAGGGGAAGCTTCCAGCAGCTTCTCACTGAAGCCACCCCTGTAATTCCCCCGGCTACCAAAACCTTGCCACACAAACCCAATACAGGCAGCCAGCCATATAATTTGCTGGAAAAGCAGTAAGGTAACCTTCAAGGTGCTTTCTATGTTGCTTGTCTTTTCAGAGATATGAGAAGGGATTTGATCACGGGGAAAAGAAAGCAGACTAGAAGCAGAGAGTATGTGTAAGTTTTGTATAGCTTTTTTTCAGTACCACATTTCTATAACAGGACAGGATGGTGTGTCAAAGCCAGGGCAGATAAAATGTTAGTACATAAACTTCCTAATTTGTCTTTACTTCCTGTACAAATAAACCAGTACTTTATCATGCATGAACACAGCTAGTGTTGATGAATGATAAAACTGCGTAGCATGGAGGCAGCAGTGTTTTGGGATTACTATATTCCCCAGTGGATATCTGCAAGTGCTGCAAAAGAAAGAAACATAGAGAAAATGTAAGATGTGACTGATGCGCAGTTATCCCATGTGCTACAGAGGAGAGACAGTCTGTGACTTCTGTGTCCAGAGTGACTGTTTATTAAGGAGAAAATGTACAATTTTTTTTTGTGTATCCTGCAAGTGGCTTGGATGACTTGGCTTTGCATGCTCACAGCAGCATAATTCCTCTGGGAATGTCCACCCAAGGAGAACCGATGTGGATGTGCAGAGCTCTGAGGTGTCCTGGGAGTTGTGGAGTAGCAGGGCTGCAAGGCAGCAGGAGCATTTCTTTGCTCCCACATGATGCAGAGGCTGCATGCAGAAACATAATACCAAATTATAGATCTTTGTGGGTCCCAAGCAGTGTGAAAAATCTGTCCTTTGTCCTTTTAGGCAATAGTGGGATGGAGGAAGAGATCTCCATAACTATATCTGGTCTATGGGTTTTCCGTGTAGCAATGAAAGGAGGACCTTGGTGTTTTTTAAATCAGCATTTTCTACTTGTGTGTTTTTCCATCCAGCCTGAATTATCAGTCATACTAAAGCATCTTTTTAACTTCCCTGGCAATGGAAAAGAGTCTACACTGGCACATATTGCATTGTACCCACCTCAGGAACATTGTGCTCGGTGAAAGACCTGTAATGTAAATGAGCATCAGACTGGTGGATTTACAGGCGAGGAATGTTTTGGACTTGCACGTACAACTGGACTGCTATAAAACTTCGAGATGTTTTAAAACTCAAAAAATGTTTTTAAAACCTGAAATCAGTTGTTTGTTTTGAGTGGGCCCATGTTTAGAGATGGAAATATTGAGTACAGTGTAAAACAGTTGGAATTACAGAAATTAAGGATCTCACCCAACTGGCTTACCAGTGGTAGAGATGTAAGGATAAAAATGAAACAAATTGCAAATTAACCTATTAACACTTTGTTGTACGTGTGACATAGACAAATCACTGATCTACCTGTGCTGATTCACATTTCTCTATTACTCATGTACAAAACCTCATACTCTCCAGAATGCGTGAAAGATGGTCAGCCTTTCAAGCCATATCACTGTGAAATCTTTGTATTAATCACAGGGCAACAACTTGAAATAACATTCAGGGTAGGTGAAAACAGCATTGGACTCACTCTAGTCTTTCTGTTGTCATCTTCACTTCTGGAAATAAACTAAAACTATAAGGTGTGTTGCAGTGAAGCTTACAACCAGTTGAGTGAGTAGGTGTATACTTGTTTTCTCACATTGAGACATGTTTCTTCAGCTATGAAATAAATAACTGATCATTTGAAATGAACACATGCATATGTATTTTATAATCTGAGATATGTAGTTACAGGACAGTAAGTTCCATGCTGGTCGATAGCAGTGTAACGATAATGTACAGCAGGTTTTTCCAATAGCTCAGCTAACTTTATGACTAGAAAACTTGCTTCCAACAATTACAAACTGAGATTCAGAAGAAAAAAAGTCATCAGTACAGTGTGAAGTATTTTCAATGCTAAACTGTGTGCATGTGTTTTTCCTTTGGAGGCAGGGCTACAAACCATACAGAAACACGCAAGCATACTTGAAGAGCTGTTGGCATTTACTACTTTCTGGTAATTTCTTCTGGAAAAACAAACAAAAGCCCCATCAAGCCAAAACACACCCTAAGGGGCAGTACACTTGTATTTGTCAGGTGTGTACAAGTGGAGAAGGACTGTTAAGTACTCAGCTCAGAGGAGTCCTCTTAGCTGCAGATTTTTGAAAACAGTTAATAAAAGCGGCATTTCTTGCTCTTGAGAAGAGTACTGTCCAGTTTCAGAAGGCAAATCCTCTTCCATTTTCTCCCTTTTCACACAGTAAATTCACTGTATCACATGAATCTTAGTCTTGTGTTTGTCTATGCTGTGGATAGAGGATGCAGCATCCATCTTGGATGCACCAAATGAGACTGTTTTACCCACCTCGTTAGCCTTTGCACAGGCATTGTCTCTCAAATGCCAGATTCTGTATGTGCGGGTACCTGTGGGAATCATATGTATACCTAGGGGTTGACCAGTTGATGTTGACAATGAGACAGTATTCAAAGAAAGCTGTGATAAAAATAGCCCTACTAAGATAAGTTGCTTTAAATGAGTATGTGTATATGAACAAGAGAGTGAACATTGATAAGCAATGCAGGTAGTTAAGAAAGTGTATAACAAAGTTCTCTGTGCGTATAGAATGTCTTGCACATGATGCACGTTAGGCACCTATACATCAGGTAACTTTAGCAGAGCTTGAACTAAAGCAGACTATTTCTATTTTTTTTAAAACACTGAGCTTTATTTTTGTTAATACATCTGCCAAGGATTTGATTGATTTTAGAAGTTATGATCTCTAACTTACCTAGTTTTTCAAGCTAAAGAGAACAAGCTTAATCTATGAATATTTATCTTCTGCAACCCGATAATACTTTCTACATCAGATTTTATGGTATCCAATTTAATTATGGAACAGCTGCATAACATCTTGACTTAAAATCAGTTTTACATAAACAGGACAACTTTAGGAATACCGATACATAGAGCATATCAATGATGTTTTGCTAACTGAAGGGGACGTGCAAGACCATGCTGTGAAATATCATTCACAAAGATATTTCTAAGTGTACTAAGGCAAAATCGTATTGTACTCTGTGAGCAACCTCAAGTAGGATCCATGGGTCTAGTCAGAGGCAGAGGGACATATGTGTAAAAGTGATGAAATCTTACCCCAAGATTTTTAAATAGTAGGGATGTTTGGTTAATGGGTGTAAACGGTGAATATTGGCAAACATAACTGCAATACTCTTTCTTGGGAAACAGAGAATGAAAATAGCTCTGCTGCTATTTCATTGAGAGTTTCTTTGACCTGTGCATCAGCCTCTTGAGCCACAAGACAGCTCTGGAGTAAACTATTGGAATTAAGCTTTTTCAGTTTTTCCCTGGTTCTGTTTAGAGCAGAAGGGGTGACATATATGTATATGTATGTATGTTACAGTTGTGATAAAATGCATTTGAATCTTGAGTCTGTTAAAACATTTTGTCTCATGGGGAGCAAAGCTTGGGTCAGTTAATGGACTCTTGGGTTAGCTGATGTCTGTATGACATTTGATAGCATTACTTGAAAACAAAATGCATGATTTATTTATCCACTTTAGAGAAAGAGACATATAGGAACATAGGAAGGCCCAGAATTACATGGACTGCGAAGTATTTTATTTGGGCTTTTGTCCAAAAAAAAAAAAAAAAAGCCTTTTCAGTAAACTGGTAAGATGTAAGGGCTCAAAAAATCATCGACAGAGTAAGTCAACCAGACTGAGTGGAATTATACCAACGATGCATTCTGTGATAACTCTAGTAATATAAGAGGTAATTGTACCCATTTAGCAGTGCTACTTTTATTTCTTTAAAAAGATGCTGTTGCCTTGTAATGGGAGGAATCCAAGTCCCATAATGGCCCAACATTCCAAAACTCAACGTGGGGAAGATCTGCTAGTGCAAATAATTAATCGACAGGCAATACCTGGTGAGGGTGTGTTGGTACGGCTGATGGAAAGTGTGCTCTCTGTGTGCAGTGGACAGTCTCAGCAGTACCCTGCTTCTTTGGAGGCAGAGAATTATGCTGTCAATCTTGGCATCTGTTTTGTCTGGGATTTTTTTAGAGGAAACACGTTTCAAAGTGTACTGCTGTGCCTGCATGTGCTGGAGGGGTAGCTTATGGTTCTTCCTTTCTTTGTAACGAGAAGGAGGCAGCAGTGCTGTGCGTGGGGTAGGTGTGTAAGCATGGGGTGAGCTGGCAGTGTGGCTCCTGCCTGTGTACTCCACCCCAAAGTGTAGCCCTGGCCACAGGTGTCCAGATGTAAGTGTGGGGGCACAGCATGGAAGGAAAGGCCTTGCCCCTGTTGCCCCAAGCTTCTGATGCACCACTACCTCAGCAGCCTCTGCTGCTCGCTCAGAGCCCTTCTGCAAACCCCATGTCTCCCCCACGTCCTGTCCCAGACTGCTTCCCACAGGGAGAATCTTCCCGCCCCTCTCCTTCCAGAAGGTGGAAGGGGGGTGATAATACAGACTGTAGTTGCTAATACAGACTTGCCCAGTGAGTTATCATCGCATGCGTCTTTGCGCCTTGCCCTGTTTGGCAGCCCCTCACTGCAAAGCCCCTTGCCCTGCTGCACAGCCCCTCTTCTGCCCCCTCCCAGGCTCCTGCACCCTCCTGCTCAGAAATCCTGTCTTCTCTTCCAGCCCCAGCTCCTGGCACCAATTTCCAACACTCATCTACCAGCTGTACTTGCAGAGATTTCATTCAGAAAAGAGCCCCGCAGCTTAAAAAAGAGGACAAGGCTGAGAAAGGTGGACCCACTGTAGACTTTCTCAGGCCCTTTATTTATCCTGTGATTAAGGTTGGGGTGATAGAGGTGTCGAACTCTGCAGAAGAACATTGCTGCTGTGGAAGAAGGTGCTTCAGAGGTAGGAGGCAGCTGGAGCCTGCACGGGCAGCGTTTGGAGGGGGCTGAGGGAACAGGTGCTGGAGAAAGGAGGATGTGTTTCTGCATATGGTGACCTCTCTGGGATTGTGTTTGTTGTCACAGGGTCATTTACTGTCTTGTTTCAAGGATGGGGTCTTCATGCTTTTAGTTGGTTGGTTAGGAAACCAGTGGTACTTTGGCTTACATTTCACCTCTTGTTTTTTCTTTCTTACTGTCTGCACAGAGAAACTGCAGGCTGGATTTAAACTGGGGCTGTTGTTTTCTCCTGGAAATTGGTGACACTCTCCTTGAACAGAGAGCAAAAAGAATTTGTTGCAGCTTTTGCAATAGCAGTGATGTGTCAAGGTTAGAAGAAGTGTAACCATGCATCAGGCTCCAGGGTCTGGTGGTACAGGAGGAAAAAGTTTGCCTGAAAATCAAAAATTTGTCTTGACAGTGCAGGAATCCATTTTCCTTTTGTCGTGGGAAATGCAAAGCCAGGAACTGGCACAGCAGTAAACTGATTTTGGGCTTGATTTCTTCACCCTTACACTGAGCACCTTATTTCAGAGGGCCTATTTGTGGAAGCAGCAGTACTGCTCATGGAGGAGGGTGCTGTTCTGTTCAGTAGAGGGGGCAGAACCATCCCTTCTGAGGCTGCTTGCTTTGTAAAGAAGCACAGCAACCTTCATTCCCATCTGCTGTTTTCTTTGTGGGATTTATTTATTAAAGGTGAACCGAAGGATGTGCTGTGAACACCAGATTAACATGGCTATGCAAACAAAGGCCCCTGGTATTTGATAATTTCCTTAGTGAGTGTGATTGCCTGGTCACCAGCTGTTAGAGTGAATCCTGGCTCAGAACAGGCAAAGAGGAAAGTCATCATTAGATTAAATTAAAAAAAAGCAAATAAACCCATCAATAACTCCCTAATGAAATATTTGCCTCGCTGTCATCCTCAGGAATCCATTTCTTGTAGTACTGTAATGCATCATTTTCTCTAGCTGAAGAAATGGTGTCATTATAGTTAAAAAAAAATGCTGAAAGGATATATCCATTAAATAAAATTTTCATAGAATGTCTTTATATATAATTTTTTTTTTACCCAGGGATGTCAAAGATACCTTCTTAAAACAACATGGTTGTAGATTATTTCATTTATTCCTAAATACAGCTAAGTAAGCTTTCAACTTAAAGATTTGTCTAAGTTAATAGCATTTCTCTTAAATACAGCCTGTTAATGTTAGCATAAATGAACAGAAGGAGATAAAGAATACTGTGCCCAACTGAAATCATAGGGTTGCTTTTCCGATAGGCAGACTGAATTTTCTAAAATTAGAAATATTCCTGCATACCTGAGTTAGCATCTTCCTTTTTATTTTGGTGTCACTTGCTACATTAACAACAGAGTGGTAATGATAGGTGTTTCCTGCCTTTGGGACATGAATGCTGGAAGAATGGCTGAAGGAATCCTAAGGCATCTGGATCCATTCCTGAGATGACAGTACAAAAAGCCTTTGCCTAAATTTATCCTTTTAAACCCAAAGGGTCTCAGTTTTGAAGACTACCTTGTGGTACAGTCTGATAAATATAATAGTGATGAAAATGCAAGAAATGAAAACTTTACTCCCTTAGGCACTTTAAAATGACATGTTGTTTGTAACAAGTGAACTCATGCCTTAGTTGTTGTCTAGCTGGTCAAAGCTACACCAACAGTTGCCTGTACTTCCTTTTCTGTGTCTTTCTATGAGCTCCTGATGGTATAATACAACACAGATCTGTGTTGTATCTCAGTGGCATCTTCCCTAGCCAACTTGGCAAACTAACACAACAAACACGTGGTCTGAGGCATCACATGTTTGCTTGAGATTCGTCCAGTACTTAGGCAAGCCAGGAGGATGTTTGAAAGAGACAAGCTGATGTTTCTAGCTCTGAATTTTTGGCTTGGCATTATTTACAATTCAATATTAAAAAATGCTTATAGGCTGTCATACATAAAGAAATGTTGGTATAATTTCAAAATATGGGGCTGACCAGAGGGGAGAGCAGAAATTTCAGTTCGTCGGTATGACTTCCTTAATGAATTCCTTCAGTGAAGTTCAAAGCAGCTAAAGGACTGGGACAAACGTATGATCTGCTGAACCTCTTCCTGTGCATTTTAAAGGTCTGAGGACACTGTATGAGATGCAAACTACTTGCTAGGTCTCGTCCCAAGCCTCAGCTGCTTTCCACTGAAGGAACCTGCAGCAAGGCAGTAGGAGACTGCAGCACTGGCAACATTAGATGAACTCCCATGAGGGATGAATGAAGCCAGCAGAAACATCTGCAGGATGAAGGGGGCTAAAAACCTGCACAGGACTGAATCCAAGACCTTTTTCTCCGTGGCAGACCTTGTTTATTGGGGTCTGAGAAGGAGGAGCAGGTATTCCTTGTCTGGATGTCTCAGAGCCAGAAAAATGGATCATGCTGGATAGAGCAAGGACTTGTGGTTTCTCTGAGGCGCTGACATCTCCTAGGTGGTAATATGAGGCATCAGGAATGGAAATGCACTTCTTTAGGAGAAGGAAAAGCCTGTGAGCTCAGACTCTACAATAATTCACCTGGCTCTGTGTCTGGCCCTGAGCCCCAGGAACCCTTTCCAGCTCTGCTTTGCATTTTGCAAATTGTTTCTAGAAATGACCAGTTTTCATGGGCACGTCGCAGTGTGATGAATGACTGAGGATGATCAGCAAGGGCATGTGTCTCCACCAATGCCCTGTGAGTCAGCTCCCCCATGTCTAGCTGCTACTTTTCTGCCTTAAAAGCCTCAATATTCTCCACTCAGCTCACCTTCCTGCTCTTTCCTGGTCTCCAGCTCCGTTATTCTGTCTGGGATGGTACCCATTAAACTGCTGAACATGGGCTACTCCAAGCAATCTAATCAGTGCTGCAGCTAGTAAAGGCAGAAATATTAAGAAACCGAGTCACCAGTGCAGGCAGTCTGGCCCTTGGATTAAGAAAGAAGTTTTGTGAGGGCTTGTCATTGTTTGTGGAGAACCGCAGAAGCTGCTGTGGACAATATTTGATTGCTGTGACAGTGTATTAATAAATAGTTTGCTAATGCAAAACAGCATTGGATCCGATAGTCTGAGTTTTGCAAGGTTTCCAGCACCAGTGGTCTCTGTGCCACCTCCCAAACGCAGAGAGGCTTGTGCAACAGGGGAATATTGTTACCTTACACCCCCAAGTGAGGAAACTAAGGCACAGGCTTTCAAAACATTTGGTGCAAGGTCACTCAGGCAGTCTGTGATACAGGCATTGCCTAAGGCAAGTAGATCTGCACATGTGCTAGGAGGACCATCGCTTGACTGAGACGCATTTTACACTGGTACATTTTTTTTTCTTGTACAATTTACAACAAGCATTGTAAAGAGTATGTTTAGTGCAAGACCTTTACCGTCAAATCCAGGATTAAAAAGGCGTCTGGAAAATGTTTAGTTCCTTAAGCCTGTATTGGAGTACAGCTTTGCAAATGCTTTGTTTAATGCAATACTGACTTTGTCAGTAAAGCTGCTTGGGGTTCGTCCCTCAAACAATTCTGAGCCCTCTTTGTCAATCAGTGTTACTCCTTTTGAGATTATGGTGAGAAAGCTTGAATGTTTTCTGACTGAGGACAAATTTGGTCAGAGCCTTCTTTTGTAGATAATAGCATGTGCATGGTTGCATAGTCACAGCCTTTTCTTGTAGAAGTTTGTTTCTAAGCATTCAGGACGGGCACATGCATACTCTGAGTGTTAGACCCTTAGTGAGAATCAGCCATTGAAAATGTTTCCTTGAAGGTAGCATTTTTCCTATTCATTTCCATAAGAATAAAGTACTGAGACTTCAACTGGACAAAATGAGCAAAATAGCTCACTTCAGGAGATGTTACTGTTGGTTCCTAGCATAGGAATTAAGTGATCTATAAGGGCCTTTTTCCTGTCCCTTTCCCATGAGTGCAAAGGGGTGCGAGTCCTTCGCTAGGGTACAGCTCTAAGGTGGACACTGATTTGGAGCAACTACACATCTAACAAAGTATCCGACAAATTTATGTAATATTCTCCAAGGCAAGAAAGGTAAAACCATGAAGTAATTATGGTAAAGAGGAAATGAAGATGCCAGATGGATCAATGCAAGGCTTGGAAGTATCTAGATGTAAAGTCAGCCAGAGTCTCTCTCAGCCATCAGTAGTAAAGATACCGTAAAACGGTGCTTGCTCGTGGGACTGTGCCAGATAGCATGTTTACACGTGAATCATCCGCAGGACATTGGTTAGAAAAAAAAAATCGAAGTTGTGACATCGGCCACAGGATGAGTTATTATTCAGCATATGACAGTAATAAACCATGAAATTCACTTCAGGTTTCCCTCTTCTCAATTGTTTTTCCTGACCCTGTTCCCTGACAACCTGTGAGAGACTGAAAGAGTTAATGTCTCAAACATTATGGTGGGGCAAGTTCTGCTTAAAGACAAACCCTGCACAGCAAGGAACCAAGGTGAAAAGCCCATCAGCTCAGACATCAGCAACAGGAGAAGGAGGGCGTGCTGGAGGGCACGCAGCTCCCTGTTCTGATACAAAGATCAAACAATGGCCATGTCTGCAGGAAGGAGAAGTTACTCCCCAAACCACCCCCAAGCCCAAGAGCTCACAAACTGCTCATTAGCCTACTAAGTTCAAGTGCCCACCCAAAAGAGGGGCAAGGATGATAAAAGGACACAAACCGAAGCCCCAGGTGTGCAAACCCACCGGCAGTGGACCTGTTGGCTGACTGGACCCCTTGGCTGACTGAACCAATGCTGGACCCAGGACCGGTGAAATCTTTCTCTCTTCCTTTTTCTCTCTCTGTCGTCTTCTCTCTTTCCTTTTCCTTTTCCACAGTCCCTACACCTCATCCATTTCAAGGCATAAACCATTGACCAAGTCTGAGACTAAGAGTGGATCCAGCCGCTCCTGGGCCCTTCTCTGAGGAGGAGTCTAGAAAGCAAGGGGGTCTGCTCTGAACCTCGTGACTCAACGGGAGGGATCTCCTTATTCCCTGAATCAATGTATATGGCTACCCTGGGTTACACACTTTACAAAAGTAGTCTTATGCCAATTACTTTTGTGAGAAACCCTGCCACCTACTACCATGTCTCCCAGTTCAGTTTGCTTCTGTCATGAATAAAATCTTTAACTGATTGTTTGGTGTCATTTCACCTTAATTTAGCCTGAGGGAATTTCGAATTAAACACGACTCCCTGGTCTGTCCAGTCTGGGTTGTGACTCAATCTGCTCTGTCCACCTAATTGTTCTTTTCCCTAATTCTGCAGGGATTACTAAAAGGCATGGGCGAGTTATCTTAGAATTTATTTTCAAATTTGGTAACTTGTAACTTTTTCCTCAGTGATAGATTATAGGTGTGAGAATGTGATGATTCCCTGGCTCCTGGCCTCTGCTCTTAGGGAAATGCATATTCTACCATGAGAGAAAACATCTGGAAGTGTAAGGAGGAATATTAAAATCCCTAATTAGTCAGCCAAGCAGCACAGCCAGGTCTATAAAAAAGACTGTAAGTTCACAAGGGATCTTCGGCTGGGGGGACCTGCAAGAAACTCCATCCTAAAGCCTTAGCAGAGAGCCATAATATTCTCAGTAGCGACCACTTTCACGTGACTGTATTTTTGTTGCCACAAGCAGGGATCTAAAAGAGGATGAATGAGAAACTCAAGCTCAGTTTTTCACTCTGCCACAGATCTCCTGGGTGCTCGTGCCAACTCGCTTTGGTTGGAATTCATTTCACGTCGTGTGAAGCAGCAAATTGTCTAAGCTTTCTTCTTACTTAAGGGAGCAAGGCAGTACCTCCAAAGGACAATTCATTCCACTTACCTGAGGATGATGAGAGCCATGCTCTGGAGATGCTGATCTCCATCCAGACTCTACAGCAAAACTGGCTGAACTGGCTTGCACTCAGGAACAGCCTTTTATGCATAGGGTCTGCCTTTCTGTGGTCCCTTGATTGCCATAGTCATGTTGCTTTCAATTCTGAAGCCTGACCTGGATGCTCTTCCCTGAGGAGTAACATGCTCCACTGCCTCCTGTGAACACATCCTGAGGCTCCTGGGCTAAATGTAGACTGCTCCTGTGAATTGCAATGTTTACTAAAGACCTATTTGGAAGGAGTCAGGCCCTGTCTGTCTCAAGACCTGACCCGGACTGCCCAATTCTGACCAAAGTTGTGTCAGTTGCTCCTGATTGTGTCTGAAGTAAATATGAGTTAGGTCAAATTTGCAACTAATACAGACGCATACTCAGAGCCTCCCATGAGATCCTAAATTGGTCACTGCTGCTTTTAGGGCCCTTAGTTAATGAAAATGCACTGAAGGCTGTAGTCAGGAAGAATAATAGAGTGTCCAGTAATGTGAATTGCATTAGAATGGTGAGAAAATGGATCCCCTTTTTCTCCTGAAACCCTTGAAGAAGGGCACTTTTCCCTTGGGGCTACTCTGCTCTGCAAAGGGGCTGCTGGATGGAAACAGCTGCCCAAGTGCAGCAGCCCTCCTGCGTGTGTATGTTGAGAACTGTCTTTTTCCACCTTGCTGCTTCTTGGTCTGTTAGTAATTTATCTGCAACTCACCTGTGAATGAAGGAGTGCTGTTTCATTCTAGCCCCTGTTGCCACGGTGCTGAATGGGCTTTCATATTCTGTCTGTGAGCACAATAAAGCTAGGCAAGTGTTAAAAGAGAGAGAACTGGAAGGGCATGAAAATACATGCGTAAGCGATGGAATAGTTTGCTTTTTTTTTGCTTTAAGAGGGAGAGAGTTGATGTAGCAGATAAAAAGAAAACAAAACCAAAAAAACCCACAAACCAAACCTAACCAAAGAGCCCTACTGTTTTAACTTATGAACAGAGCAAACTGGATATGAAGTCCTTGAGGTGCACCAGGACTGTCAGTTTTGTGTGTTCCCTGGTTTGCTGCAAGCCCTGGACTCCAGTAACCTGTGCTGGATACCTGCCAGTCTGCTCCACAGCTCCATGTAGGAGCAAAGCAAACAGTGCTGTTGATTAGAAACCAAGGTGTGAAAAAGTAGCTGACAGCATGGCTTGCTCCCTGCTGGCTGTGGGGTTAAAGACCTTAAAGCCAGAGGAGCTCAGGAGCTCCTACAGGTATTTTTTCCTGTAGAACTGGTTTTCACGGCAAAGCTCCACTTCCATGTTTTTTCCCTACCCTTGAGACGAAGCTTTTTTCTCACCTGTCTCATGAACTAGAGGTGGGATGCTGTTTCCCTGCATGCTGGCAAACACCACTCACATTTGAATGCTCTCATACTTCTTGTTTCATCAAGCAAACTCAGGAAGCAGGTAGGAGAGATGAGCCCATGGTTTGTATCCTACAAAAGAGAGTAGGGATTTCTGGATACCAAAACTAGCAATGGTGAAGTGTGTGTGTGAGATAAACAGGATGGTTTTCTATGTGGTATTGGGTTAGGAAAGCAGTTGCTTTGCAGTGTTGTGGAAGATCAGCACTCAGACCCAGCTCTGAGCCTTCTCTTCTCCCCACTGCACAGCGGCAGTTCCCTCTGCCTGCCCTGGTGTGGATGTGCCCCGGCCCCTCACCGTCTCGAAGGCACTGGGCTGGGCCTGTGCCATGTTTGTCAGTGTCTTTCCTGTCCTGGAGAGACCAAAACAGGACACGGGAGTCCTCATGGAGTCTCAAAAGTGCCAAATAAGAGAGGAGAGCATTTTTTGGTTTTTAAAGTGGGTTTGATTGGGTTTTATTGTTTTTTTTTTACTTGGGTTTTATTGTTTTTTATTGGTGTTTTTAATTGTTTATTGCCCAATCTTACCAAAACTTCTTCCTGTCAGAACTCAAGGCTTGTGCTTCTCTAAAGAGCTGTCTCTCCATCTTGAATGTTTCCAGGGATGGGGCATCTACCTTCTTTGATGACCTATTGCTATACTCTGCTCACTGCCAGAGTGTGTCTGGCTTCATCTTCACCCACCCACTTGGTAGCTGAGGCCAGAGCTAGCTAGCTGAGGACAGCCACCCCCCAGTGGCTTTGTCATCCTCAGAGTGACAAAATGCCACCTCCAGGCCCCAGTAACCTGGGTGGCTCTCCAGGGGAGTCCAAGAGGCTCCAGCAGTGTCTGGTGGTGTCCAGTGGTGTCCAGCAGCCTCTGGCGACCTCTGGTGACCTCTGGCTGTCTCTGATGGTCTCCAGTGGTCTCTGTTGGCCTCCAGTGGTCTCTGACAGTCTCCAGTGGTGTCCAGCAGTCTCCAGTGGGCTCCAAGGGACTCCTCCTGGTGCTGTGGTGCTGCCGGCCAGAAGATGGCAGCCCATCTCCTCGCCTCTTCCCCAGGGCTGAGGGCGGAGGAGATGGGCCCCCTTGATGAGAGGCAAGGGTGGGAAAGCAGGGCTCATGTGCGGCTGTCAACCTGGGTCGTCTTCCTGATGACCCTGCCAAGCGGACAGACGTGGCTGTGGATGGCCCACTTATGACGTTGGCTGCAGGGGTGGTGCTGCTTGTTGGGAACTGTTTGGAGGGTCCCTGAGAGCCCCTGGTGGTCCTGCGGTGCTTTGGGCACCATGGTGCTGGAGGAACCCTGGGCATGCTGGTGTAGTGCCCCATCAGCCCTGCTCAAGGTGGATCTACCTCCATTGGTTCTTCCTGCTCTTGAGGTGGGTCCACCTCCATGGGCTCGTCACCATTCTGTGGCGGGTTGACCTCCATGGGCTTGACCCGCCTGCCATAGGTGTTGCTCCTCCCGTCAGCCTGCTTGCGTTTTTTGAGCTGTGGAGGCATCCTTAGTGGCTCCAAGAACCTCTTCTGTCTCTTCCCACTAACCATGGGCTCTCGCCTTGCTTTGCTGGGTCCTCCTCTACCAAGCACGCTTGGTGTCAGAGTCTCGAGCTGCAGAGTGAGCTGTGGGCTGGCCTCAGGGGTGCCAGCTTGTGTAACGGAAGGCTGGTGATGTCACCAACAGAAGTTGCTGCCCCATGACGCCCCATTCCGGGTGGCCACTTTGCTTGCCAGAGAGAAAGGCTGCCCTTGGGCACCAGGACTGCCCTCCAGCTGCCCTTGTGTGCCCTGGGCTCCAGCCCCTCCTTGTGCCAGGCCTGGGGTCCCCTCAACAGACAGTGGCCACAGTGTCCTGGGAGGGTCGGGGAGTCTCCATTAGCCTCCAACTGCTTGGCTACCTGCAAGGTGCATCGTCCCTGCATCTGACAGCAGCAGAGAGGGGCAGAGGGGAGGAGAGGGCCTGGCGTCCTCCAGGCTGCTGTGCAGGGATGATAGGAGGAGCCCATTGTAGGGCCACCGCGGGAGGTCCTTGGGGCCTGGAGGTGGAGTTTTCAGTGTGAGGACGGGAAGGCCTGTAGGGGATTGCTGTCCCCGGCTAGTTCTTGCCTCAGCTACCGAATGGGTGGTTGAAGATGAAGCCAGAGCTGCCCTGGCATTGCTCAAAGAATAGCTGCAGATTGGTTGTGCCTCTAGACAAGCAAGCAAGGAACGATTTGATCTTGGCTATGGGCTCTTCAGGGGAGTGCTTAGGGTGAAGGGTGTGTAGGTGCTTCTGTCCCGTCAGGTGATTCCCATGTACAGTGTAAAAGCTGTGAGAGCACCACATCCGTTAAGGAGTAAAGGGAGGTATTTTACTTTCCTCCACAGTGATTCAATGAGAAGCAGTCTGCAAACAGAAATCTTGCTGACTGTGGCTGGAAGAAGGAAACAGAAGCTGGCTGTGAAGGTGTTTCTAGTGATAGCTTCCTGTGCCTGTGCTGCCACGGTGACAGCACATCCCAATGTGCCCCTTTGTCCTGTGTCATCCCAGTCCTCTGCTTTTATGGCCTGTATAGATACAGAAGGCAATACCGACTTCTAAAATATGCACTGGTGTCATGGAGGAACGTGTCATCTCTCCGGTATTTACTAGTTTCCTTTCTCCCTTTGGCTTGTGCTTCTTTGTCAAGGCTGCTGTGCAGACTGCATCTTGAGAGGATTGTTTGTCTTTTCTTTGGGTTAGATTTTTGCTAGCTTTTAGGTGACAGAGAGAGATGGCACAGGTGGGGAGGAGGTGCTGATGAGCACTGTCATTTTCCTGTAATGAAAACCATTCTGGATGATGGAGATCTCAGGACACCTTTTCTATCTTCCTACCATACTTGTTGCCGTGATGTCACATGAGCAGGAATAAAGTAAGAGATACGTTTAGGTAGTAATGGTCAGAGGGCAAACTGTCTCTAGGACATTTCCTTGGCCTGAGTTTAGGCAAGTAATCTTTATTGGAAAATGTTCTGATATGACCATGCTTGTGAATACTTAGCCTGGTGCAACTGTGACTCTCTGGAGGAGATTAACTGAAGGGTGTGCCTGCCTCTATCAGCTTGATATTACTGATAGATTATAGAGGTATAACCTCCTTCCTTTTTCCTCAGATTGCATTATTTCTTCTTTTCTTTGGTACAGTTTTAGGTTACCTATGTTATAAAGACTTGGATAATTTTTCTTGAGTCAAGTTATTTAATGAATCACTCAGGACAATTACTATTTAAGTGATTTGACTTTGGTTCTTCATGAACTTCTTCCTGAATACAAAACTGGGTTTGCATCATCTGGAATAAAGGAGAAGAAGATACTGCAGAACTACCAGGGGGTTCTCTGACTTTACAGTCCCACTGATAACACTGGAAGTGAAAGCTGAATTCGCATGCCTCTTCACCGTATGTCGATAATAATAATAATAATATTGATAAAGCCTATGTATTCAGTGCTATACTTTTAAACAGTTTCACAGCAATGTGCAGACACTTGAAAGTAGTGCAGGCTCTTCTCTTAACTAATTTCTTCTTTGAGATGGTAAAATGTATTTTCTGAAAGATAGAGAAGATAAAACTATTTCAGTTGACTTGCTTAGGTTATGTTGCTTAGGGAACTAGCATGGAACTGATTCTTTACGTGTCCACTGCATTCCACCGTGGAGGTTCATCTTCCCTTGGCAGGGGGGTGTGTCATACCAACAAGTCACCTCCAGCAATCGTTCCACAGGCTGTCCCTGTGCCCAGGAGGCCCAGAGGTCTCTCCCTGCCCTTGGTGGCCATGCACTGGGCCTACCTTCTGGGTGTCCCTGATGCCTCTTCTGCCACTCAGCTCCCAAGGAGAAGCCTGGTGCTGTTCCTCTTCTCTCAGGCCATGGCAGAAACCAAGCCTGCAGTGCAGAGACCCCTATTAGCTGTCCCCTTTCTGCACCAGAGCTAAAGCCTAAGAGGCCCCGCAGCCAGGAGGAGCAGGGACTGGATGTGGCTGGACACAACCCCATTACGTAGGGCATAAGGGGGGTGATTTCGGCAGCTGCAGCCTGGAGGCAAGCTAAAGTGTAACCAGAGCCCTAGGTTGGGATGGTTGGTGCCAACTGCCCGCCATGGAAGTAAATCAGGCTTTGAGAAACAAGCACGCGGAGGTGACACTGGTGTGGTGGAAGGAAAGGTTGGTCGTATTCAGACCTAGAACATCTGGATCTGTGACCAAAGCCCAGCCAGACAAAGGACAGCTCTTCCAAACTGTAAAAATAGCCCATTGCTGCTATCGCTGTCACATCCCCTTCTCCCACTGAAACCAAGATGTGCAGCCTCTCTATTAAACACACCCATTGGCTGTGTTTATAGGGGATACAAAACGCGCTTCAGTCACGGGGTAAAAGTTTCAGAGCTCATTTGTGACTTGAACCTTTCTGAGAGTTCTTTGCCTACCTCAGTTTGTGGGAAGACATTCAGATCTTACCTCAAACCCTGGCAAGTCTTCTTTTCCTTTAGGATTTAGTATATTGAGTACTGAAAGATTAAGAGAGGTACTCTTCTTGCCATTTTGTATGTTGGTGCCAAAATTGATCTGTACCTTCAGACTATGTAAATAAGGGCATTTATGCCACAGACATTCATTTGGTTGTGGTGATGCCAGAGGTGAAAGACAGGTGTTTGGTTCCCTCTGCAGGAACTTTGCAGAGATGTAGATAGCATGCACGGTTTTCTCACTGTTCTTTACCAATGCACCAACAGACATTTGCTACCACACTGTCAGGGGAGGTTCGGACTTGACATGAGGAAACATTTCTTTCCCAAGAGGGTGGTCACACCCTGAAACAGGCTTCCTGGAGAGGTGGTCGATGTCCCATGCCCGTCAGTGTTTAAGAGGCATTTGCACAATGCCCTTAATACCATGCTTGAACTTTTTGGTCAGCCCTGAAATGGTCGGGTAGTTGGACTAGATGATGGTTGTAGGTTCCTTCCAGCTGAACTATTCCATTCTATTCTATTCTATTCTATTCTATTCTATTCTATTCTATTCTACTCTGTTCTATTCTATTCTGTTCCCTGTGCTCACCATGAGTCAAATACCAATGAGACTTACTTGCCTGAAATGCCAGGGGTTTTTCAGCTCCAAAAACACTTTGAAGGACACATAACACAAAGGTTACAAGTGGAAACAGGATATTATTTTTATTTTTCTGAGTCTGTTTCAGAGCCGATGCTCACAAGCAGTAACACAATGTGCCTGTGTAGCCAGGAGCAGGCTGATGCATTCTTCATTTGAGCTTGAAAAAAACATCCTTTGCAGCCTGGCAAAGGCAAGTCGCAGAGCTACAGAAAGCAGCAGCAGGAATACAGGCCAAGCAGTCCCTGTGTCCTGAAGACTGAGAACATGAAGAATGAGGATGAGGACCAACCACACACAAAAGAAGAAGAAGGAGGAGGTGTGTGGTACCATGGGGTAATTTCCAAAGTATGACAGGCGGAGGTGAAAAGCATATTATTGCATTCAGAAACTTGCTCCGCCGCTGTGCTTCTTGGCCAATGATGCATGAAAGGCACTCTCGTGCCGGCCCTGCGCTTGATTTGCATGCAGGGAGAGCTGAAAAGTGGCAGCTCCTGATGGGCTAGCAAGCCTGGAGCCCTTCCAAGACCAGGCTGTTTTGCATGAGCAAGAACCCCTGGGGAAACAGAGCTAAGGGAAGAGCAAAACTTGCTCCCACCCCAGACTTGCACTGGGCAAGAGAGCCCGAGAGAGCCAGGGCACAAGTGGTGCCTTGGAGGTGCAAGAGCAGCCGGCAAGGACCTAGCGAAAAGGGCCCAGAGGAGCCCTGACAAGGGGCTGTGCTCAGTGCTAGAGGACAAGAAGCAATACCCAGGAGCATCCCTTGGAGCCCGCCCTGGGAGTCAGAAAGCTTCCCCCCACCGGATGCGGGGTACGAGGGCCACCTTCATGGACCATGGGCAGCGGGCACCTAGCCACAATGGCCCAAAGGAGCCCTAGCAAGGGGCCATGCTCAGTGCTGCAGAGGAAGGCAAAAATCCCCTGGGGACACTTGCTAGCACACCATGGGGGAAAAAAAGCCTTCCTCCCCCCAGCTGCAGGGCACAAGAGGCCACTTTCATGGTGCACGAGCAGCAGGCAGTAACCTAGCCAAAACAGAATGGAGGAGCCCTGACAAGTGGTCCTGCTCAGTGCTGCAGAGGAAGGCAAAAAAAAAACCCTGGGGCCCCATGCCAATGTGCCATGGGGGAAAACTACTTCCTAAACCCAGAGCTGGCGATCGGCTATTCCCTGAGCATGTGAACAAGACCTGCCTCCTTGTCCCAGAGGCTGGTCATGCCTCCCAGGGGATGCCCAGCCCCAGATTTCTTCAAGGTCACTATCCAAGATGATTTTTCTCCTTTGCAGGAAGCTCTCTCCTCCAGGATCAACCAAAGACTCCCCCCAGGCGTCTCCCAGACTTTTCTGACCTCAGCATTTGGGACTGGAGATCCCAGCTACCTGCCCCTGACTCCTCCAAGTAACTCGAGATATTTTTTTCTCATTTAGATAAAGCTCTCAACTCTGACAGCCACCTGAGACTCCTCCCAGGCATCTCCCAGAGTCTTTTGTCCTCTGCTTTACGTACCTAAGATATCAGGTATCAGCCCCAGACTCCTCCAAGGAAGCTACCCTTGAGGTGTTTTCTTTTTTGAGGGAAGCTGACCTCTCCAGGATCCACCCAAGATTCCTCCCAGGCACCTCCCAGAGTCTTTTGACCTCTGCTTTATGTACCTAAGATCTCAGGTAACAGTCCCAGACTCCTCCAAGGAAGCTACCCTTGAGTATTTTTCATTTTTGGAAGAAGATCTGCCCTCCAGGATCCCCCTGTGAGTCCTCCCAGCAACTCCCAGAGGATTTGACCTCCCTTTTAGCTACCTCAGATTCCAGGTAGCAGCCCCAGACTCCTCCAAGGAAGCTACCCAAGATGATTTTTCTCCTTTGCAGGAAGATCTCTCCTCCAGGATCAACCCAAGACTCCTCCCAGGCGTGTCCCAGAGTCTTTTGACCTCTGCTTTATGTACCTAAGATCTCAGGTAGCAGCCCCAGACTCCTCCAAGGAAGCTAACCTTAAGATTTTTCTTTTTTGGAGGAAGCTCTGCCCTCCAGAATCCAGCTGTGACTCCTCCCAGCAACTCCCAGAGGCTTTTGACCTCTTTTTTAGGGACTTGAGATCCCAGGTAGCAACCCCAGACTTCTTCGAGGCAGCTACCCAAGATGATTTTTCTATTTTTGAGGAAGACCTCTGGTCCAGGATGCCCCTGTGACTCCTCCAGGGCATCTTCCAGAGCCTTTTGTTCTCTGCTTTATGTACCTAAGATCCCAGGTATCAGCCCCAGACTCCTCCAAGGAAGCTACCCAAGATGATTTTTTTTCCTCTGCAGGAAGCTCTCTCCTCCAGGATTGACCGAAGACTCCCCCCAGGTGTCTCCCAGACTTTTTTGACCTCAGCATTTGGGACCGTAGATCCCAGCTACCTGCCCCTGATTCCTCCAAGTAAGTAACTTGAGATATTTTTTTCTCATTTAGATAAATCTCTCAACTCTGACAGCCACCTGGGACTTCTCCCAGGCATCTCCCAGAGTCTTTTGTCCTCTGCTTTACATACCTAAGATATCAGGTATCAGCCCCAGACTCCTCCAAGGAAGCTACCCTTTGAGGTGTTTTTCTTTTTTGGAGGAAGCTCTCCCCTGCAGGATTCCCCTGTGACTCCCCACAGGAGCTCCCAGAGCCTTTTGGCCTTTTCTTATTAGGGACCTAAGATTCCAGGTATCAGCCCCAGACGCCTCCCAGGCAGCTACCCAAGGTGATTTTTCTCCTTTGCAGGTGTGGCAGTACAGTCCCCCCAGCAGGAAACAAAACTTCTCCAGGCAGGCAGAAGAGTTAAAATAATCCGAAACCCTAGAGGCTGCAGGTTGAAATTTGAACTGGCCAATCAAGACGTGCCAGGTACACTGAGGTGACCTTCTTGGCCAATAGGGATTAAATGACCACAGATCAGATTTGACAAGGGTATAAACGGGGTCCCACCTGAGGACACGTTGGAATCAGTCCTCCTTGGAGCAGTGGTTCTGCAGCTGGGGACTCCCCCTTGGGTCGGGGCACTGCCCGACGTAACTCCGCAAGGGAGAGAGCCCTCATCTTTTAGGTGAGGGATATGTCATTTTGAGTCATCACTTTTAAGGATTCTTAAGTTGGCTGTGTAGTACTAATTCCCCTTATATCATTGAGCCTGTGATTTATAAACCAGAGTTCTAACTAACTTTTCTACAGAAGAATAAATCTGAGCTTTAACACCTGTTGTATTTGGTTGTGTGTGCATCTATAACATTTTAAATTGGTGTAGTTGGCAGGATGGTGTTAATAGAGGAATTATTACAGAAGCATGGCTGTAGCCCTTCTTCCCCAAGTATGGAATGGGTGAAGGAGAAGTGGTAGCAGTCATGGAGAGAGTAGAACAATGTCGCGGAAGTAGTCGAGATGGCAAAGGCAAAGGCAGTGTGTCTGCCCTCCTAGGCACCTGCTTGATTCAAGCACAAAACCAAAAGAGTGATTCTGCTAAAAAGCAAGGGGAAATAGATTGTCTGAAGGTGGAATTGAGACGAGGAAAGGACCGGCCACGCTTATTGGAGCGAAAGATTGAAATTACTCTGGCACAAGCAAAAAAGCCCCCCAGTATCACCCAAATCCGAAAGTTAATCATTGATATGGACCCTGAGGATTGGGATGGGGACATTTGGGGAGACTCTGATGAAAACAGCTCTGAATAGGTAGAGGAATTGGAGGAAAGGGACTTACGACCCCTTATTAAAACAGAAAGGCACATGAGTCCGCGCAGTGGGAGCCCCCGAACCATTATTTGCACAACCCCTTTGTCGGGACCCGAACTCAGCAAGTTACAAGCTAAGTTTTCATGCAAGCCAGGTGAAACTGAAACTGAGTATTTCTGGAGAGTTTTTTTAACAGGGGGGGATAGGGTACTGTTGAGTGATGATGAAGTAAGAAGTTACTGGGGACCAGGAGTGTTTCTGAGTGATGGACCGGAAAGTGATCAGTCGATAACATCCCAAGTAGCCTACTGGGCTGGGGGTGTGGACCCCAGGGAGACAGAAGAACCTATTACTATCAGGGTAAAGGGACAATCAGAGTTAACGGAGGGAGTGCAAAAAGCTGCCTATGTTCAGGCCGTGTATGATAGAGGGCAGCAAGGGATACCGATGACTGCACCGGTGGACCCCTGCCACCTCAGACCCCTTGTTAGAGGTCTGCTGGATGCTTTAAAGATACACGTCCAGTCCCTCAGAGAAAGAATCCTGGGGGTCATTGAGCGCAACCAGCAGAACCCCCAGAGGCCGCCTGCGCATGTGATGATTTGGGCGGAAGTACAGCACAGCACAGCAGTTCACGGGCACGAGATGGGATGAGCAGAGCTGAGGGGTGGCACAAAGGGCAGCAGGAAGGTCTGGCCAGCCGGTTGTAAACCCCGCCCTGAGCAGTCTCAATCTTGCAGTCGGTCAGATTGGAACTACGATCCTGAAAGGAACAATCTCTGGCGGAAGGCACTAGCACTGGGGGCACCCTGAGCCATGCTGCACAGGGAATCCACTGATGACATCCAGAAGCTGGTGGAATTGCTGGAGGGGAAAGCTAGAGACCAAAGGGAAGCACCAGCAACCCCGCCCCCTCAGGAAGAGAAATGGAACCCTTTCGCGGCACTGTGAGAGGAACTGGAAGGGCTAAAAAACTAGAAGCTGCGGTTTGCGGTTCAGGCCACCCAATCTGCATGGTGAATATCTGCCAATGGTCTGCTGATAAAAAGCCTTACATACACATTCCCCCGCTATTGCCCACAATGCTTTAGCCAAGCTCCTTGATGCTGTGGAAGTACCATCAGGTGTTCACATATATCAATACATAGATGATATCCTAGTCGGTGGGGATTAACAAGGAATAGGTAGGGCAATACCTCCATTAGTATTGTTCCTATGACCTTAGCAAAACCCAGAGGCTTGTATGCCTGGAAAGCCTTAGATGGGAGCATCAGTGTCTGGTAGATAATCCCAGACTTCTAACCCTGTGACCCAGTTTAAGACTGAGGCCTAGTTTGTACTTTCTTACAGGACAATGAAGAAACAATCTATTCTAGTGTTTCTACTGGCAGTGATGACAGTGGCAGGCGTGGATGGTGAAGATCTGAATGATAATGTCGTGGCAAAAATGATGGACTTCAAAATATTGCGAGCCCTTGACCTCACATGGGAGCAATGTAACAATTACAGTTGGAGTTTCAGATTGTATGAGGGAGGAGGTTATACTCATGTTGTTTATAGTTGGTCACCAGATTTGACTATATCCTCCAACTAACCTATGGGATCATGGGGTGGAGTTGGAACGGTACTACACTATGCCCTGAAATTCCATGGGGGTGACTATGTATGGTACCCAAGGAACATCGATAGAGCATTCTAGAACTGAGTTTACAACTATCAACCTTAGCCAATGTTACATCTGACAATCTGGGGACTCTTAAACAATCAGTTATAACATATTGGTATAATGACTATCAAAAATTGGGCCATATAGGATTAGATGCTAATGAAAGAGAAGAATGTATGTGAAGTTTTGAACCTGTTCATGGACAACAGATGTGTTCACTCCAAATGTGTCGAAGTAGCTTCAAGATTAAATCAACAAAAGAAAATGACAAGAGACATAGAGGTAATTGCTTCTCCATCAAGGACTAACTGACTGGGGAAGAGGTTTTGATATGTTCAGATTTTCTTTCACAGGGTGGGTGACCAGCCCTCTCTAATCTTTAATAATGCTTATAGTTATGATTACTGTAATCTGTATTGCAATAAGTTCTATAAAACGCTTGGTAGTGAAGCCTGTACTAATGGTTAAGTATACTCCCTTAAAAATGTTCATACTCTGAATATTCCTGTGTCATATAACTCCCGGAGATGGAACATCTCATGGAACTTGTTCTCAGGAGAGCCTCTTTCCGAAAAGGCAAACGTCTGGCTCCTTCTCCCACAGGGAAGGTGCCATCCCTGAAAGCTGTTGCTGCTCTTCACCTTCCCTTGGAAGCCTATTCACAGGCACAACAGCACTGGGGATCTGTGCTTTCCCACAGGCGGAACATCTCATGGCGCTCGTCCTCGGCACAGCCTCTTTTGGAAAAGTTAAATGCACGGCTCATTCTACACCAAGGAAGGTGCCATCCCTGGATGCTGATGTTGGTCTTCACCTTCCCCGTGCAGCCTATTCACAGGCACAACCGCACAGGGAATCTCTGCTTTCCCAAAGACGCAATCTCTCACGGTGCGCATCCTCGGCAGAGCCTGTTCCCGAAAAGGCAAACGTCCGGCTCCTTGTCCCACACGGAAGGTGGCAGCCCTGAAAGCTGTTGCTGGTCTTCACCTTCCCCGGGCAGCCTATTCGCAGGCACAACAGGTATTCGTATCGGTGCTTGCCCAGGGAAGGAACAGCTCACGGTGCACATCCTCGGCAGAGCCTGTTCCCGAAAAGGCAAACGTCCGGCTCCTTGTCCCACACGGAAGGTGGCAGCCCTGAAAGCTGTTGCTGGTCTTCACCTTCCCCGGGCAGCCTAGTCACAGGCACAAGCGCACTGGGAATCTCTGCTTTCCCAAAGACGCAATCTCTCACGGTGCGCATCCTCGGCAGAGCCTGTTCCCGAAAAGGCAAACGTCCGGCTCCTTGTCCCACACGGAAGGTGGCAGCCCTGAAAGCTGTTGCTGGTCTTCACCTTCCCCGTGCAGCCCAGTCACAGGCACAACAGGTATTCGGATCTGTGCTTGCCCAGAGAAGGAACAGCTCACGGTGCGCATCCTCGGCAGAGCCTGTTCCCGAAAAGGCAAACGTCCGGCTCCTTGTCCCACACGGAAGGTGGCAGCCCTGAAAGCTGTTGCTGGTCTTCACCTTCCCCGGGCAGCCTAGTCACAGGCACAAGCGCACTGGGAATCTCTGCTTTCCCAAAGACGCAATCTCTCACGGTGCGCATCCTCGGCAGAGCCTGTTCCCGAAAAGGCAAACGTCCGGCTCCTTGTCCCACACGGAAGGTGGCAGCCCTGAAAGCTGTTGCTGGTCTTCACCTTCCCCGTGCAGCCTGTTCACAGGCACAAGCGCACTGGGAATCTCTGCTTTCCCAAAGACGCAATCTCTCACGGTGCGCATCCTCGGCAGAGCCTGTTCCCGAAAAGGCAAATGTCCGTCTCCTTGTCCCACACGGAAGGTGGCAGCCCTGAAAGCTGTTGCTGGTCTTCACCTTCCCCGGGCAGCCTAGTCACAGGCACAAGCGCACTGGGAATCTCTGCTTTCCCAAAGACGCAATCTCTCACGGTGCGCATCCTCGGCAGAGCCTGTTCCTGAAAAGGCAAACGTCCGGCTCCTTGTCCCACACGGAAGGTGGCAGCCCTGAAAGCTGTTGCTGGTCTTCACCTTCCCCGTGCAGCCTATTCACAGGCACAACAGGTTTTGGGATCTGTGCTTGCCCAGAGAAGGAACATCTCACGGTGGGCATCCTCGGCAGAGCCTGTTCCCGAAAAGGCAAACGTCCGGCTCCTTGTCCCACACGGAAGGTGGCAGCCCTGAAAGCTGTTGCTGGTCTTCACCTTCCCCGGGCAGCCTAGTCACAGGCACAAGCGCACTGGGAATCTCTGCTTTCCCAAAGACGCAATCTCTCACGGTGCGCATCCTCGGCAGAGCCTGTTCCCGAAAAGGCAAACGTCCGGCTCCTTGTCCCACACGGAAGGTGGCAGCCCTGAAAGCTGTTGCTGGTCTTCACCTTCCCCGTGCAGCCTAGTCACAGGCACAACAGGTATTCGTATCTGTGCTTGCCCAGGGAAGGAACAGCTCACGGTGCGCATCCTTGGCAGAGCCTGTTCCCGAAAAGGCAAACGTCCGGCTCCTTGTCCCACACGGAAGGTGGCAGCCCTGAAAGCTGTTGCTGGTCTTCACCTTCCCCGGGCAGCCTAGTCACAGGCACAAGCGCACTGGGAATCTCTGCTTTCCCAAAGACGCAATCTCTCACGGTGCGCATCCTCGGCAGAGCCTGTTCCCGAAAAGGCAAACGTCCGGCTCCTTGTCCCACACGGAAGGTGGCAGCCCTGAAAGCTGTTGCTGGTCTTCACCTTCCCCGTGCAGCCTTGTCACAGGCACAAGCGCACTGGGAATCTCTGCTTTCCCAAAGACGCAATCTCTCACGGTGCGCATCCTCGGCAGAGCCTGTTCCCGAAAAGGCAAACGTCCGGCTCCTTGTCCCACACGGAAGGTGGCAGCCCTGAAAGCTGTTGCTGGTCTTCACCTTCCCCGTGCAGCCTGTTCACAGGCACAAGCGCACTGGGAATCTCTGCTTTCCCAAAGACGCAATCTCTCACGGTGCGCATCCTCGGCAGAGCCTGTTCCCGAAAAGGCAAACGTCCGGCTCCTTGTCCCACACGGAAGGTGGCAGCCCTGAAAGCTGTTGCTGGTCTTCACCTTCCCCGGGCAGCCTATTCACAGGCACAAGCGCACTGGGAATCTCTGCTTTCCCAAAGACGCAATCTCTCACGGTGCGCATCCTCGGCAGAGCCTGTTCCCGAAAAGGCAAACGTCCGGCTCCTTGTCCCACACGGAAGGTGGCAGCCCTGAAAGCTCTTGCTGGTCTTCACCTTCCCCGTGCAGCCTATTCACAGGCACAAGAGGTATTCGGATCTGTGCTTGCCCAGAGAAGGAACAGCTCACGGTGCGCATCCTCGGCAGAGCCTGTTCCCGAAAAGGCAAATGTCCGTCTCCTTGTCCCACACGGAAGGTGGCAGCCCTGAAAGCTGTTGCTGGTCTTCACCTTCCCCGTGCAGCCTAGTCACAGGCACAAGCGCACTGGGAATCTCTGCTTTCCCAAAGACGCAATCTCTCACGGTGCGCATCCTCGGCAGAGCCTGTTCCCGAAAAGGCAAACGTCCGGCTCCTTGTCCCACACGGAAGGTGGCAGCCCTGAAAGCTGTTGCTGGTCTTCACCTTCCCCGGGCAGCCTAGTCACAGGCACAACAGGTTTTGGGATCTGTGCTTGCCCAGAGAAGGAACAGCTCACGGTGCGCATCCTCGGCAGAGCCTGTTCCCGAAAAGGCAAACGTCCGGCTCCTTGTCCCACACGGAAGGTGGCAGCCCTGAAAGCTGTTGCTGGTCTTCACCTTCCCCGTGCAGCCTATTCACAGGCACAAGAGGTATTCGCATCTGTGCTTGCCCAGAGAAGGAACATCTCACGGTGCGCATCCTCGGCAGAGCCTGTTCCCGAAAAGGCAAACGTCCGGCTCCTTGTCCCACACGGAAGGTGGCAGCCCTGAAAGCTGTTGCTGGTCTTCACCTTCCCCGGGCAGCCTAGTCACAGGCACAACCGCACTGGGAATCTCTGCTTTCCCAAAGACGCAATCTCTCACGGTGCGCATCCTCGGCAGAGCCTGTTCCCGAAAAGGCAAACGTCTGGCTCCTTGTCCCACATGGAAGGTGGCAGCCCTGAAAGCTGTTGCTGGTCTTCACCTTCCCCGTGCAGCCTAGTCACAGGCACAACAGGTTTTGGGATCTGTGCTTGCCCAGAGAAGGAACAGCTCACGGTGCGCATCCTCGGCAGAGCCTGTTCCCGAAAAGGCAAACGTCTGGCTCCTTGTCCCACATGGAAGGTGGCAGCCCTGAAAGCTGTTGCTGGTCTTCACCTTCCCCGAGCAGCCTAGTCACAGGCACAAGCGCACTGGGAATCTCTGCTTTCCCAAAGACGCAATCTCTCACGGTGCGCATCCTCGGCAGAGCCTGTTCCCGAAAAGGCAAACGTCCGGCTCCTTGTCCCACACGGAAGGTGGCAGCCCTGAAAGCTGTTGCTGGTCTTCACCTTCCCCGGGCAGCCTAGTCACAGGCACAAGAGGTATTCGGATCTGTGCTTGCCCAGAGAAGGAACAGCTCACGGTGCGCATCCTCGGCAGAGCCTGTTCCCGAAAAGGCAAATGTCCGTCTCCTTGTCCCACACGGAAGGTGGCAGCCCTGAAAGCTGTTGCTGGTCTTCACCTTCCCCGGGCAGCCTAGTCACAGGCACAAGCGCACTGGGAATCTCTGCTTTCCCAAAGACGCAATCTCTCACGGTGCGCATCCTCGGCAGAGCCTGTTCCCGAAAAGGCAAACGTCCGGCTCCTTGTCCCACACGGAAGGTGGCAGCCCTGAAAGCTGTTGCTGGTCTTCACCTTCCCCGGGCAGCCTAGTCACAGGCACAACAGGTTTTGGGATCTGTGCTTGCCCAGAGAAGGAACAGCTCACGGTGGGCATCCTCGGCAGAGCCTGTTCCCGAAAAGGCAAACGTCCGGCTCCTTGTCCCACACGGAAGGTGGCAGCCCTGAAAGCTGTTGCTGGTCTTCACCTTCCCCGGGCAGCCTAGTCACAGGCACAACAGGTTTTGGGATCTGTGCTTGCCCAGAGAAGGAACAGCTCACGGTGCGCATCCTCGGCAGAGCCTGTTCCCGAAAAGGCAAACGTCCGGCTCCTTGTCCCACACGGAAGGTGGCAGCCCTGAAAGCTGTTGCTGGTCTTCACCTTCCCCGGGCAGCCTAGTCACAGGCACAAGCGCACTGGGAATCTCTGCTTTCCCAAAGACGCAATCTCTCACGGTGCGCATCCTCGGCAGAGCCTGTTCCCGAAAAGGCAAACGTCCGGCTCCTTGTCCCACACGGAAGGTGGCAGCCCTGAAAGCTGTTGCTGGTCTTCACCTTCCCCGTGCAGCCTATTCACAGGCACAAGAGGTATTCGCATCTGTGCTTGCCCAGAGAAGGAACATCTCACGGTGCGCATCCTCGGCAGAGCCTGTCCCAAAAAGGCAAACGTCCGGCTCCTTGTCCCACACGGAAGGTGGCAGCCCTGAAAGCTGTTGCTGGTCTTCACCTTCCCCGGGCAGCCTAGTCACAGGCACAAGCGCACTGGGAATCTCTGCTTTCCCAAAGACGCAATCTCTCACGGTGCGCATCCTCGGCAGAGCCTGTTCCCGAAAAGGCAAACGTCTGGCTCCTTGTCCCACATGGAAGGTGGCAGCCCTGAAAGCTGTTGCTGGTCTTCACCTTCCCCGTGCAGCCTAGTCACAGGCACAACAGAACGGGGAATCTCTGCTTTCCCAAAGACGCAATCTCTCACGGTGCGCATCCTCGGCAGAGCCTGTTCCCGAAAAGGCAAACGTCCGGCTCCTTGTCCCACACGGAAGGTGGCAGCCCTGAAAGCTGTTGCTGGTCTTCACCTTCCCCGGGCAGCCTAGTCACAGGCACAACAGGTTTTGGGATCTGTGCTTGCCCAGAGAAGGAACAGCTCACGGTGCGCATCCTCGGCAGAGCCTGTTCCCGAAAAGGCAAACGTCCGGCTCCTTGTCCCACACGGAAGGTGGCAGCCCTGAAAGCTGTTGCTGGTCTTCACCTTCCCCGAGCAGCCTAGTCACAGGCACAACCGCACTGGGAATCTCTGCTTTCCCAAAGACGCAATCTCTCACGGTGCGCATCGTCGGCAGAGCCTGTTCCCGAAAAGGCAAACGTCCGGCTCCTTGTCCCACACGGAAGGTGGCAGCCCTGAAAGCTGTTGCTGGTCTTCACCTTCCCCGTGCAGCCTAGTCACAGACACAAGCGCACTGGGAATCTCTGCTTTCCCAAAGACGCAATCTCTCACGGTGCGCATCCTCGGCAGAGCCTGTTCCCGAAAAGGCAAACGTCCGGCTCCTTGTCCCACACGGAAGGTGGCAGCCCTGAAAGCTGTTGCTGGTCTTCACCTTCCCCGGGCAGCCTAGTCACAGGCACAAGCGCACTGGGAATCTCTGCTTTCCCAAAGACGCAATCTCTCACGGTGCGCATCCTCGGCAGAGCCTGTTCCCGAAAAGGCAAACGTCCGGCTCCTTGTCCCACACGGAAGGTGGCAGCCCTGAAAGCTGTTGCTGGTCTTCACCTTCCCCGTGCAGCCTGTTCACAGGCACAAGCGCACTGGGAATCTCTGCTTTCCCAAAGACGCAATCTCTCACGGTGCGCATCCTCGGCAGAGCCTGTTCCCGAAAAGGCAAATGTCCGTCTCCTTGTCCCACACGGAAGGTGGCAGCCCTGAAAGCTGTTGCTGGTCTTCACCTTCCCCGTGCAGCCTAGTCACAGGCACAAGCGCACTGGGAATCTCTGCTTTCCCAAAGACGCAATCTCTCACGGTGCGCATCCTCGGCAGAGCCTGTTCCGGAAAAGGCAAACGTCCGGCTCCTTGTCCCACACGGAAGGTGGCAGCCCTGAAAGCTGTTGCTGGTCTTCACCTTCCCCGTGCAGCCTATTCACAGGCACAACAGGTTTTGGGATCTGTGCTTGCCCAGAGAAGGAACATCTCACGGTGGGCATCCTCGGCAGAGCCTGTTCCCGAAAAGGCAAACGTCCGGCTCCTTGTCCCACACGGAAGGTGGCAGCCCTGAAAGCTGTTGCTGGTCTTCACCTTCCCCGGGCAGCCTACTCACAGGCACAAGCGCACTGGGAATCTCTGCTTTCCCAAAGACGCAATCTCTCACGGTGCGCATCCTCGGCAGAGCCTGTTCCCGAAAAGGCAAACGTCCGGCTCCTTGTCCCACACGGAAGGTGGCAGCCCTGAAAGCTGTTGCTGGTCTTCACCTTCCCCGTGCAGCCTAGTCACAGGCACAACAGGTATTCGTATCTGTGCTTGCCCAGGGAAGGAACAGCTCACGGTGCGCATCCTCGGCAGAGCCTGTTCCCGAAAAGGCAAACGTCCGGCTCCTTGTCCCACACGGAAGGTGGCAGCCCTGAAAGCTGTTGCTGGTCTTCACCTTCCCCGTGCAGCCTATTCACAGGCACAAGCGCACTGGGATTCTCTGCTTTCCCAAAGACGCAATCTCTCACGGTGCGCATCCTCGGCAGAGCCTGTTCCCGAAAAGGCAAACGTCCGGCTCCTTGTCCCACACGGAAGGTGGCAGCCCTGAAAGCTGTTGCTGGTCTTCACCTTCCCCGTGCAGCCTTGTCACAGGCACAAGCGCACTGGGAATCTCTGCTTTCCCAAAGACGCAATCTCTCACGGTGCGCATCCTCGGCAGAGCCTGTTCCCGAAAAGGCAAACGTCCGGCTCCTTGTCCCACACGGAAGGTGGCAGCCCTGAAAGCTGTTGCTGGTCTTCACCTTCCCCGTGCAGCCTGTTCACAGGCACAAGCGCACTGGGAATCTCTGCTTTCCCAAAGACGCAATCTCTCACGGTGCGCATCCTCGGCAGAGCCTGTTCCCGAAAAGGCAAACGTCCGGCTCCTTGTCCCACACGGAAGGTGGCAGCCCTGAAAGCTGTTGCTGGTCTTCACCTTCCCCGGGCAGCCTAGTCACAGGCACAAGCGCACTGGGAATCTCTGCTTTCCCAAAGACGCAATCTCTCACGGTGCGCATCCTCGGCAGAGCCTGTTCCCGAAAAGGCAAACGTCCGGCTCCTTGTCCCACACGGAAGGTGGCAGCCCTGAAAGCTCTTGCTGGTCTTCACCTTCCCCGTGCAGCCTATTCACAGGCACAAGAGGTATTCGGATCTGTGCTTGCCCAGAGAAGGAACAGCTCACGGTGCGCATCCTCGGCAGAGCCTGTTCCCGAAAAGGCAAATGTCCGTCTCCTTGTCCCACACGGAAGGTGGCAGCCCTGAAAGCTGTTGCTGGTCTTCACCTTCCCCGTGCAGCCTAGTCACAGGCACAAGCGCACTGGGAATCTCTGCTTTCCCAAAGACGCAATCTCTCACGGTGCGCATCCTCGGCAGAGCCTGTTCCCGAAAAGGCAAACGTCCGGCTCCTTGTCCCACACGGAAGGTGGCAGCCCTGAAAGCTGTTGCTGGTCTTCACCTTCCCCGGGCAGCCTAGTCACAGGCACAACAGGTTTTGGGATCTGTGCTTGCCCAGAGAAGGAACAGCTCACGGTGCGCATCCTCGGCAGAGCCTGTTCCCGAAAAGGCAAACGTCCGGCTCCTTGTCCCACACGGAAGGTGGCAGCCCTGAAAGCTGTTGCTGGTCTTCACCTTCCCCGTGCAGCCTATTCACAGGCACAAGAGGTATTCGCATCTGTGCTTGCCCAGAGAAGGAACATCTCACGGTGCGCATCCTCGGCAGAGCCTGTTCCCGAAAAGGCAAACGTCCGGCTCCTTGTCCCACACGGAAGGTGGCAGCCCTGAAAGCTGTTGCTGGTCTTCACCTTCCCCGGGCAGCCTAGTCACAGGCACAACCGCACTGGGAATCTCTGCTTTCCCAAAGACGCAATCTCTCACGGTGCGCATCCTCGGCAGAGCCTGTTCCCGAAAAGGCAAACGTCTGGCTCCTTGTCCCACATGGAAGGTGGCAGCCCTGAAAGCTGTTGCTGGTCTTCACCTTCCCCGTGCAGCCTAGTCACAGGCACAACAGAACGGGGACTCTCTGCTTTCCCAAAGACGCAATCTCTCACGGTGCGCATCCTCGGCAGAGCCTGTTCCCGAAAAGGCAAACGTCCGGCTCCTTGTCCCACACGGAAGGTGGCAGCCCTGAAAGCTGTTGCTGGTCTTCACCTTCCCCGGGCAGCCTAGTCACAGGCACAACAGGTTTTGGGATCTGTGCTTGCCCAGAGAAGGAACAGCTCACGGTGCGCATCCTCGGCAGAGCCTGTTCCCGAAAAGGCAAACGTCCGGCTCCTTGTCCCACACGGAAGGTGGCAGCCCTGAAAGCTGTTGCTGGTCTTCACCTTCCCCGAGCAGCCTAGTCACAGGCACAACCGCACTGGGAATCTCTGCTTTCCCAAAGACGCAATCTCTCACGGTGCGCATCGTCGGCAGAGCCTGTTCCCGAAAAGGCAAACGTCCGGCTCCTTGTCCCACACGGAAGGTGGCAGCCCTGAAAGCTGTTGCTGGTCTTCACCTTCCCCGGGCAGCCTAGTCACAGGCACAAGAGGTATTCGGATCTGTGCTTGCCCAGAGAAGGAACAGCTCACGGTGCGCATCCTCGGCAGAGCCTGTTCCCGAAAAGGCAAATGTCCGTCTCCCTGTCCCACACGGAAGGTGGCAGCCCTGAAAGCTGTTGCTGGTCTTCACCTTCCCCGGGCAGCCTAGTCACAGGCACAAGCGCACTGGGAATCTCTGCTTTCCCAAAGACGCAATCTCTCACGGTGCGCATCCTCGGCAGAGCCTGTTCCCGAAAAGGCAAACGTCCGGCTCCTTGTCCCACACGGAAGGTGGCAGCCCTGAAAGCTGTTGCTGGTCTTCACCTTCCCCGGGCAGCCTAGTCACAGGCACAACAGGTTTTGGGATCTGTGCTTGCCCAGAGAAGGAACATCTCACGGTGGGCATCCTCGGCAGAGCCTGTTCCCGAAAAGGCAAACGTCCGGCTCCTTGTCCCACACGGAAGGTGGCAGCCCTGAAAGCTGTTGCTGGTCTTCACCTTCCCCGGGCAGCCTAGTCACAGGCACAAGCGCACTGGGAATCTCTGCTTTCCCAAAGACGCAATCTCTCACGGTGCGCATCCTCGGCAGAGCCTGTTCCCGAAAAGGCAAACGTCCGGCTCCTTGTCCCACACGGAAGGTGGCAGCCCTGAAAGCTGTTGCTGGTCTTCACCTTCCCCGTGCAGCCTTGTCACAGGCACAAGCGCACTGGGAATCTCTGCTTTCCCAAAGACGCAATCTCTCACGGTGCGCATCCTCGGCAGAGCCTGTTCCCGAAAAGGCAAACGTCCGGCTCCTTGTCCCACACGGAAGGTGGCAGCCCTGAAAGCTGTTGCTGGTCTTCACCTTCCCCGTGCAGCCTAGTCACAGGCACAACAGGTATTCGGATGTGTGCTTGCCCAGAGAAGGAACAGCTCACGGTGCGCTTCCTCGGCAGAGCCTGTTCCCGAAAAGGCAAACGTCCGGCTCCTTGTCCCACACGGAAGGTGGCAGCCCTGAAAGCTGTTGCTGGTCTTCACCTTCCCCGTGCAGCCTAGTCACAGGCACAACAGGTTTTGGGATCTGTGCTTGCCCAGAGAAGGAACAGCTCACGGTGCGCATCCTCGGCAGAGCCTGTTCCCGAAAAGGCAAACGTCCGGCTCCTTGTCCCACACGGAAGGTGGCAGCCCTGAAAGCTGTTGCTGGTCTTCACCTTCCCCGGGCAGCCTAGTCACAGGCACAAGCGCACTGGGAATCTCTGCTTTCCCAAAGACGCAATCTCTCACGGTGCGCATCCTCGGCAGAGCCTGTTCCCGAAAAGGCAAACGTCCGGCTCCTTGTCCCACACGGAAGGTGGCAGCCCTGAAAGCTGTTGCTGGTCTTCACCTTCCCCGTGCAGCCTATTCACAGGCACAAGAGGTATTCGCATCTGTGCTTGCCCAGAGAAGGAACAGCTCACGGTGCGCATCCTCGGCAGAGCCTGTCCCAAAAAGGCAAACGTCCGGCTCCTTGTCCCACACGGAAGGTGGCAGCCCTGAAAGCTGTTGCTGGTCTTCACCTTCCCCGGGCAGCCTAGTCACAGGCACAAGCGCACTGGGAATCTCTGCTTTCCCAAAGACGCAATCTCTCACGGTGCGCATCCTCGGCAGAGCCTGTTCCCGAAAAGGCAAACGTCTGGCTCCTTGTCCCACATGGAAGGTGGCAGCCCTGAAAGCTGTTGCTGGTCTTCACCTTCCCCGTGCAGCCTAGTCACAGGCACAACAGAACGGGGAATCTCTGCTTTCCCAAAGACGCAATCTCTCACGGTGCGCATCCTCGGCAGAGCCTGTTCCCGAAAAGGCAAACGTCCGGCTCCTTGTCCCACACGGAAGGTGGCAGCCCTGAAAGCTGTTGCTGGTCTTCACCTTCCCCGGGCAGCCTAGTCACAGGCACAACAGGTTTTGGGATCTGTGCTTGCCCAGAGAAGGAACAGCTCACGGTGCGCATCCTCGGCAGAGCCTGTTCCCGAAAAGGCAAACGTCCGGCTCCTTGTCCCACACGGAAGGTGGCAGCCCTGAAAGCTGTTGCTGGTCTTCACCTTCCCCGAGCAGCCTAGTCACAGGCACAACCGCACTGGGAATCTCTGCTTTCCCAAAGACGCAATCTCTCACGGTGCGCATCGTCGGCAGAGCCTGTTCCCGAAAAGGCAAACGTCCGGCTCCTTGTCCCATACGGAAGGTGGCAGCCCTGAAAGCTGTTGCTGGTCTTCACCTTCCCCGTGCAGCCTAGTCACAGGCACAAGCGCACTGGGAATCTCTGCTTTCCCAAAGACGCAATCTCTCACGGTGCGCATCCTCGGCAGAGCCTGTTCCCGAAAAGGCAAACGTCCGGCTCCTTGTCCCACACGGAAGGTGGCAGCCCTGAAAGCTGTTGCTGGTCTTCACCTTCCCCGGGCAGCCTAGTCACAGGCACAAGCGCACTGGGAATCTCTGCTTTCCCAAAGACGCAATCTCTCACGGTGCGCATCCTCGGCAGAGCCTGTTCCCGAAAAGGCAAACGTCCGGCTCCTTGTCCCACACGGAAGGTGGCAGCCCTGAAAGCTGTTGCTGGTCTTCACCTTCCCCGGGCAGCCTACTCACAGGCACAAGCGCACTGGGAATCTCTGCTTTCCCAAAGACGCAATCTCTCACGGTGCGCATCCTCGGCAGAGCCTGTTCCCGAAAAGGCAAACGTTCGGCTCCTTGTCCCACACGGAAGGTGGCAGCCCTGAAAGCTGTTGCTGGTCTTCACCTTCCCCGTGCAGCCTTGTCACAGGCACAAGCGCACTGGGAATCTCTGCTTTCCCAAAGACGCAATCTCTCACGGTGCGCATCCTCGGCAGAGCCTGTTCCCGAAAAGGCAAACGTCCGGCTCCTTGTCCCACACGGAAGGTGGCAGCCCTGAAAGCTGTTGCTGGTCTTCACCTTCCCCGTGCAGCCTATTCACAGGCACAAGAGGTATTCGCATCTGTGCTTGCCCAGAGAAGGAACATCTCACGGTGCGCATCCTCGGCAGAGCCTGTCCCAAAAAGGCAAACGTCCGGCTCCTTGTCCCACACGGAAGGTGGCAGCCCTGAAAGCTGTTGCTGGTCTTCACCTTCCCCGGGCAGCCTAGTCACAGGCACAACCGCACTGGGAATCTCTGCTTTCCCAAAGACGCAATCTCTCACGGTGCGCATCCTCGGCAGAGCCTGTTCCCGAAAAGGCAAACGTCCGGCTCCTTGTCCCACACGGAAGGTGGCAGCCCTGAAAGCTGTTGCTGGTCTTCACCTTCCCCGAGCAGCCTAGTCACAGGCACATGCGCACTGGGAATCTCTGCTTTCCCAAAGACGCAATCTCTCACGGTGCGCATCCTCGGCAGAGCCTGTTCCCGAAAAGGCAAACGTCCGGCTCCTTGTCCTACACGGAAGGTGGCAGCCCTGAAAGCTGTTGCTGGTCTTCACCTTCCCCGTGCAGCCTAGTCACAGGCACAACAGGTATTCATATCTGTGCTTGCCCAGGGAAGGAACAGCTCACGGTGCGCATCCTTGGCAGAGCCTGTTCCCGAAAAGGCAAACGTCCGGCTCCTTGTCCCACACGGAAGGTGGCAGCCCTGAAAGCTGTTGCTGGTCTTCACCTTCCCCGGGCAGCCTAGTCACAGGCACAAGCGCACTGGGAATCTCTGCTTTCCCAAAGACGCAATCTCTCACGGTGCGCATCCTCGGCAGAGCCTGTTCCCGAAAAGGCAAACGTCCGGCTCCTTGTCCCACACGGAAGGTGGCAGCCCTGAAAGCTGTTGCTGGTCTTCACCTTCCCCGGGCAGCCTAGTCACAGGCACAACCGCACGGGGAATCTCTGCTTTCCCAAAGACGCAATCTCTCACGGGGCGCATCCTCGGCAGAGCCTGTTCCCGAAAAGGCAAACGTCCGGCTCCTTGTCCCACACGGAAGGTGGCAGCCCTGAAAGCTGTTGCTGGTCTTCACCTTCCCCGAGCAGCCTAGTCACAGGCACAACCGCACTGGGAATCTCTGCTTTCCCAAAGACGCAATCTCTCACGGTGCGCATCCTCGGCAGAGCCTGTTCCCGAAAAGGCAAACGTCCGGCTCCTTGTCCCACACGGAAGGTGGCAGCCCTGAAAGCTGTTGCTGGTCTTCACCTTCCCCGTGCAGCCTAGTCACAGGCACAAGAGGTATTCGGATCTGTGCTTGCCCAGAGAAGGAACATCTCACGGTGGGCATCCTCGGCAGAGCCTGTTCCCGAAAAGGCAAACGTCCGGCTCCTTGTCCCACACGGAAGGTGGCAGCCCTGAAAGCTGTTGCTGGTCTTCACCTTCCCCGGGCAGCCTAGTCACAGGCACAAGCGCACTGGGAATCTCTGCTTTCCCAAAGACGCAATCTCTCACGGTGCGCATCCTCGGCAGAGCCTGTTCCCGAAAAGGCAAACGTCCGGCTCCTTGTCCCACACGGAAGGTGGCAGCCCTGAAAGCTGTTGCTGGTCTTCACCTTCCCCGTGCAGCCTAGTCACAGGCACAACAGGTATTCGTATCTGTGCTTGCCCAGGGAAGGAACAGCTCACGGTGCGCATCCTTGGCAGAGCCTGTTCCCGAAAAGGCAAACGTCCGGCTCCTTGTCCCACACGGAAGGTGGCAGCCCTGAAAGCTGTTGCTGGTCTTCACCTTCCCCGTGCAGCCTAGTCACAGGCACAAGCGCACTGGGAATCTCTGCTTTCCCAAAGACGCAATCTCTCACGGTGCGCATCCTCGGCAGAGCCTGTTCCCGAAAAGGCAAACGTCCGGCTCCTTGTCCCACACGGAAGGTGGCAGCCCTGAAAGCTGTTGCTGGTCTTCACCTTCCCCGTGCAGCCTAGTCACAGGCACAAGCGCACTGGGAATCTCTGCTTTCCCAAAGACGCAATCTCTCACGGTGCGCATCCTCGGCAGAGCCTGTTCCCGAAAAGGCAAACGTCCGGCTCCTTGTCCCACACGGAAGGTGGCAGCCCTGAAAGCTGTTGCTGGTCTTCACCTTCCCCGTGCAGCCTAGTCACAGGCACAAGCGCACTGGGAATCTCTGCTTTCCCAAAGACGCAATCTCTCACGGTGCGCATCCTCGGCAGAGCCTGTTCCCGAAAAGGCAAACGTCCGGCTCCTTGTCCCACACGGAAGGTGGCAGCCCTGAAAGCTGTTGCTGGTCTTCACCTTCGCCGTGCAGCCTTGTCACAGGCACAAGCGCACTGGGAATCTCTGCTTTCCCAAAGACGCAATCTCTCACGGTGCGCATCCTCGGCAGAGCCTGTTCCCGAAAAGGCAAACGTCCGGCTCCTTGTCCCACACGGAAGGTGGCAGCCCTGAAAGCTGTTGCTGGTCTTCACCTTCCCCGTGCAGCCTATTCACAGGCACAAGCGCACTGGGATTCTCTGCTTTCCCAAAGACGCAATCTCTCACGGTGCACATCCTCGGCAGAGCCTGTTCCCGAAAAGGCAAACGTCCGGCTCCTTGTCCCACACGGAAGGTGGCAGCCCTGAAAGCTGTTGCTGGTCTTCACCTTCCCCGTGCAGCCTAGTCACAGGCACAACCGCACTGGGAATCTCTGCTTTCCCAAAGACGCAATCTCTCACGGTGCGCATCCTCGGCAGAGCCTGTTCCCGAAAAGGCAAACGTCCGGCTCCTTGTCCCACACGGAAGGTGGCAGCCCTGAAAGCTGTTGCTGGTCTTCACCTTCCCCGTGCAGCCTAGTCACAGGCACAACAGGTTTTGGGATCTGTGCTTGCCCAGAGAAGTAACAGCTCACGGTGCGCATCCTCGGCAGAGCCTGTTCCCGAAAAGGCAAACGTCCGGCTCCTTGTCCCACACGGAAGGTGGCAGCGCTGAAAGCTGTTGCTGGTCTTCACCTTCCCCGTGCAGCCTATTCACAGGCACAACCGCACGGGGAAACTCTGCTTTCCCAAAGACGCAATCTCTCACGGTGCGCATCCTCGGCAGAGCCTGTTCCCGAAAAGGCAAACGTCCGGCTCCTTGTCCCACACGGAAGGTGGCAGCCCTGAAAGCTGTTGCTGGTCTTCACCTTCCCCGTGCAGCCTAGTCACAGGCACAACAGGTTTTGGGATCTGTGCTTGCCCAGAGAAGTAACAGCTCACGGTGCGCATCGTCGGCAGAGCCTGTTCCCGAAAAGGCAAACGTCCGGCTCCTTGTCCCATACGGAAGGTGGCAGCCCTGAAAGCTGTTGCTGGTCTTCACCTTCCCCGTGCAGCCTAGTCACAGGCACAAGCGCACTGGGAATCTCTGCTTTCCCAAAGACGCAATCTCTCACGGTGCGCATCCTCGGCAGAGCCTGTTCCCGAAAAGGCAAACGTCCGGCTCCTTGTCCCACACGGAAGGTGGCAGCCCTGAAAGCTGTTGCTGGTCTTCACCTTCCCCGGGCAGCCTAGTCACAGGCACAAGCGCACTGGGAATCTCTGCTTTCCCAAAGACGCAATCTCTCACGGTGCGCATCCTCGGCAGAGCCTGTTCCCGAAAAGGCAAACGTCCGGCTCCTTGTCCCACACGGAAGGTGGCAGCCCTGAAAGCTGTTGCTGGTCTTCACCTTCCCCGAGCAGCCTAGTCACAGGCACAAGCGCACTGGGAATCTCTGCTTTCCCAAAGACGCAATCTCTCACGGTGCGCATCCTCGGCAGAGCCTGTTCCCGAAAAGGCAAACGTTCGGCTCCTTGTCCCACACGGAAGGTGGCAGCCCTGAAAGCTGTTGCTGGTCTTCACCTTCCCCGTGCAGCCTTGTCACAGGCACAAGCGCACTGGGAATCTCTGCTTTCCCAAAGACGCAATCTCTCACGGTGCGCATCCTCGGCAGAGCCTGTTCCCGAAAAGGCAAACGTCCGGCTCCTTGTCCCACACGGAAGGTGGCAGCCCTGAAAGCTGTTGCTGGTCTTCACCTTCCCCGTGCAGCCTATTCACAGGCACAAGAGGTATTCGCATCTGTGCTTGCCCAGAGAAGGAACATCTCACGGTGCGCATCCTCGGCAGAGCCTGTCCCAAAAAGGCAAACGTCCGGCTCCTTGTCCCACACGGAAGGTGGCAGCCCTGAAAGCTGTTGCTGGTCTTCACCTTCCCCGGGCAGCCTAGTCACAGGCACAACCGCACTGGGAATCTCTGCTTTCCCAAAGACGCAATCTCTCACGGTGCGCATCCTCGGCAGAGCCTGTTCCCGAAAAGGCAAACGTCCGGCTCCTTGTCCCACACGGAAGGTGGCAGCCCTGAAAGCTGTTGCTGGTCTTCACCTTCCCCGAGCAGCCTAGTCACAGGCACATGCGCACTGGGAATCTCTGCTTTCCCAAAGACGCAATCTCTCACGGTGCGCATCCTCGGCAGAGCCTGTTCCCGAAAAGGCAAACGTCCGGCTCCTTGTCCTACACGGAAGGTGGCAGCCCTGAAAGCTGTTGCTGGTCTTCACCTTCCCCGTGCAGCCTAGTCACAGGCACAACAGGTATTCATATCTGTGCTTGCCCAGGGAAGGAACAGCTCACGGTGCGCATCCTTGGCAGAGCCTGTTCCCGAAAAGGCAAACGTCCGGCTCCTTGTCCCACACGGAAGGTGGCAGCCCTGAAAGCTGTTGCTGGTCTTCACCTTCCCCGGGCAGCCTAGTCACAGGCACAAGCGCACTGGGAATCTCTGCTTTCCCAAAGACGCAATCTCTCACGGTGCGCATCCTCGGCAGAGCCTGTTCCCGAAAAGGCATACGTCCGGCTCCTTGTCCCACATGGAAGGTGGCAGCCCTGAAAGCTGTTGCTGGTCTTCACCTTCCCCGGGCAGCCTAGTCACAGGCACAACCGCACGGGGAATCTCTGCTTTCCCAAAGACGCAATCTCTCACGGGGCGCATCCTCGGCAGAGCCTGTTCCCGAAAAGGCAAACGTCCGGCTCCTTGTCCCACACGGAAGGTGGCAGCCCTGAAAGCTGTTGCTGGTCTTCACCTTCCCCGAGCAGCCTAGTCACAGGCACAACCGCACTGGGAATCTCTGCTTTCCCAAAGACGCAATCTCTCACGGTGCGCATCCTCGGCAGAGCCTGTTCCCGAAAAGGCAAACGTCCGGCTCCTTGTCCCACACGGAAGGTGGCAGCCCTGAAAGCTGTTGCTGGTCTTCACCTTCCCCGTGCAGCCTAGTCACAGGCACAAGAGGTATTCGGATCTGTGCTTGCCCAGAGAAGGAACATCTCACGGTGGGCATCCTCGGCAGAGCCTGTTCCCGAAAAGGCAAACGTCCGGCTCCTTGTCCCACACGGAAGGTGGCAGCCCTGAAAGCTGTTGCTGGTCTTCACCTTCCCCGGGCAGCCTAGTCACAGGCACAAGCGCACTGGGAATCTCTGCTTTCCCAAAGACGCAATCTCTCACGGTGCGCATCCTCGGCAGAGCCTGTTCCCGAAAAGGCAAACGTCCGGCTCCTTGTCCCACACGGAAGGTGGCAGCCCTGAAAGCTGTTGCTGGTCTTCACCTTCCCCGTGCAGCCTAGTCACAGGCACAACAGGTATTCGTATCTGTGCTTGCCCAGGGAAGGAACAGCTCACGGTGCGCATCCTTGGCAGAGCCTGTTCCCGAAAAGGCAAACGTCCGGCTCCTTGTCCCACACGGAAGGTGGCAGCCCTGAAAGCTGTTGCTGGTCTTCACCTTCCCCGTGCAGCCTAGTCACAGGCACAAGCGCACTGGGAATCTCTGCTTTCCCAAAGACGCAATCTCTCACGGTGCGCATCCTCGGCAGAGCCTGTTCCCGAAAAGGCAAACGTCCGGCTCCTTGTCCCACACGGAAGGTGGCAGCCCTGAAAGCTGTTGCTGGTCTTCACCTTCCCCGTGCAGCCTAGTCACAGGCACAAGCGCACTGGGAATCTCTGCTTTCCCAAAGACGCAATCTCTCACGGTGCGCATCCTCGGCAGAGCCTGTTCCCGAAAAGGCAAACGTCCGGCTCCTTGTCCCACACGGAAGGTGGCAGCCCTGAAAGCTGTTGCTGGTCTTCACCTTCCCCGTGCAGCCTAGTCACAGGCACAAGCGCACTGGGAATCTCTGCTTTCCCAAAGACGCAATCTCTCACGGTGCGCATCCTCGGCAGAGCCTGTTCCCGAAAAGGCAAACGTCCGGCTCCTTGTCCCACACGGAAGGTGGCAGCCCTGAAAGCTGTTGCTGGTCTTCACCTTCGCCGTGCAGCCTTGTCACAGGCACAAGCGCACTGGGAATCTCTGCTTTCCCAAAGACGCAATCTCTCACGGTGCGCATCCTCGGCAGAGCCTGTTCCCGAAAAGGCAAACGTCCGGCTCCTTGTCCCACACGGAAGGTGGCAGCCCTGAAAGCTGTTGCTGGTCTTCACCTTCCCCGTGCAGCCTATTCACAGGCACAAGCGCACTGGGATTCTCTGCTTTCCCAAAGACGCAATCTCTCACGGTGCACATCCTCGGCAGAGCCTGTTCCCGAAAAGGCAAACGTCCGGCTCCTTGTCCCACACGGAAGGTGGCAGCCCTGAAAGCTGTTGCTGGTCTTCACCTTCCCCGGGCAGCCTAGTCACAGGCACAACCGCACTGGGAATCTCTGCTTTCCCAAAGACGCAATCTCTCACGGTGCGCATCCTCGGCAGAGCCTGTTCCCGAAAAGGCAAACGTCCGGCTCCTTGTCCCACACGGAAGGTGGCAGCCCTGAAAGCTGTTGCTGGTCTTCACCTTCCCCGTGCAGCCTAGTCACAGGCACAACAGGTTTTGGGATCTGTGCTTGCCCAGAGAAGTAACAGCTCACGGTGCGCATCCTCGGCAGAGCCTGTTCCCGAAAAGGCAAACGTCCGGCTCCTTGTCCCACACGGAAGGTGGCAGCGCTGAAAGCTGTTGCTGGTCTTCACCTTCCCCGTGCAGCCTATTCACAGGCACAACCGCACGGGGAAACTCTGCTTTCCCAAAGACGCAATCTCTCACGGTGCGCATCCTCGGCAGAGCCTGTTCCCGAAAAGGCAAACGTCCGGCTCCTTGTCCCACACGGAAGGTGGCAGCCCTGAAAGCTGTTGCTGGTCTTCACCTTCCCCGTGCAGCCTAGTCACAGGCACAACAGGTTTTGGGATCTGTGCTTGCCCAGAGAAGTAACAGCTCACGGTGCGCATCCTCGGCAGAGCCTGTTCCCGAAAAGGCAAACGTCCGGCTCCTTGTCCCACACGGAAGGTGGCAGCGCTGAAAGCTGTTGCTGGTCTTCACCTTCCCCGTGCAGCCTAGTCACAGGCACAACCGCACGGGGAATCTCTGCTTTCCCAAAGACGCAATCTCTCACGGTGCGCATCCTCGGCAGAGCCTGTTCCCGAAAAGGCAAACGTCCGGCTCCTTGTCCCACACGGAAGGTGGCAGCCCTGAAAGCTGTTGCTGGTCTTCACCTTCCCCGTGCAGCCTAGTCACAGGCACAAGCGCACGGGGAATCTCTGCTTTCCCAAAGACGCAATCTCTCACGGTGCGCATCCTCGGCAGAGCCTGTTCCCGAAAAGGCAAACGTCCGGCTCCTTGTCCCACACGGAAGGTGGCAGCCCTGAAAGCTGTTGCTGGTCTTCACCTTCCCCGGGCAGCCTAGTCACAGGCACAAGCGCACTGGGAATCTCTGCTTTCCCAAAGACGCAATCTCTCACGGTGCGCATCCTCGGCAGAGCCTGTTCCCGAAAAGACAAACGTCCGGCTCCTTGTCCCACACGGAAGGTGGCAGCCCTGAAAGCTGTTGCTGGTCTTCACCTTCCCCGTGCAGCCTAGTCACAGGCACAAGAGGTATTCGGATCTGTGCTTGCCCAGAGAAGGAACAGCTCACGGTGCGCATCCTCGGCAGAGCCTGTTCCCGAAAAGGCAAACGTCCGGCTCCTTGTCCCACACGGAAGGTGGCAGCCCTGAAAGCTGTTGCTGGTCTTCACCTTCCCCGTGCAGCCTAGTCACAGGCACAAGCGCACTGGGAATCTCTGCTTTCCCAAAGACGCAATCTCTCACGGTGCGCATCCTCGGCAGAGCCTGTTCCCGAAAAGGCAAACGTCCGGCTCCTTGTCCCACACGGAAGGTGGCAGCGCTGAAAGCTGTTGCTGGTCTTCACCTTCCCCGTGCAGCCTAGTCACAGGCACAACAGGTTTTGGGATCTGTGCTTGCCCAGAGAAGGAACATCTCACGGTGCGCATCCTCGGCAGAGCCTGTTCCCGAAAAGGCAAACGTCCGGCTCCTTGTCCCACACGGAAGGTGGCAGCCCTGAAAGCTGTTGCTGGTCTTCACCTTCCCCGTGCAGCCTAGTCACAGGCACAAGCGCACTGGGAATCTCTGCTTTCCCAAAGACGCAATCTCTCACGGTGCGCATCCTCGGCAGAGCCTGTTCCCGAAAAGGCAAACGTCCGGCTCCTTGTCCCACACGGAAGGTGGCAGCCCTGAAAGCTGTTGCTGGTCTTCACCTTCCCCGTGCAGCCTAGTCACAGGCACAAGCGCACTGGGAATCTCTGCTTTCCCAAAGACGCAATCTCTCACGGTGCGCATCCTCGGCAGAGCCTGTTCCCGAAAAGGCAAATGTCCGGCTCCTTGTCCCACACGGAAGGTGGCAGCCCTGAAAGCTGTTGCTGGTCTTCACCTTCGCCGTGCAGCCTTGTCACAGGCACAAGCGCACTGGGAATCTCTGCTTTCCCAAAGACGCAATCTCTCACGGTGCGCATCCTCGGCAGAGCCTGTTCCCGAAAAGGCAAACGTCCGGCTCCTTGTCCCACACGGAAGGTGGCAGCCCTGAAAGCTGTTGCTGGTCTTCACCTTCCCCGTGCAGCCTATTCACAGGCACAAGCGCACTGGGATTCTCTGCTTTCCCAAAGACGCAATCTCTCACGGTGCACATCCTCGGCAGAGCCTGTTCCCGAAAAGGCAAACGTCCGGCTCCTTGTCCCACACGGAAGGTGGCAGCCCTGAAAGCTGTTGCTGGTCTTCACCTTCCCCGTGCAGCCTAGTCACAGGCACAACCGCACTGGGAATCTCTGCTTTCCCAAAGACGCAATCTCTCACGGTGCGCATCCTTGGCAGAGCCTGTTCCCGAAAAGGCAAACGTCCGGCTCCTTGTCCCACACGGAAGGTGGCAGCCCTGAAAGCTGTTGCTGGTCTTCACCTTCCCCGTGCAGCCTAGTCACAGGCACAACAGGTTTTGGGATCTGTGCTTGCCCAGAGAAGTAACAGCTCACGGTGCGCATCCTCGGCAGAGCCTGTTCCCGAAAAGGCAAACGTCCGGCTCCTTGTCCCACACGGAAGGTGGCAGCGCTGAAAGCTGTTGCTGGTCTTCACCTTCCCCGTGCAGCCTATTCACAGGCACAACCGCACGGGGAAACTCTGCTTTCCCAAAGACGCAATCTCTCACGGTGCGCATCCTCGGCAGAGCCTGTTCCCGAAAAGGCAAACGTCCGGCTCCTTGTCCCACACGGAAGGTGGCAGCCCTGAAAGCTGTTGCTGGTCTTCACCTTCCCCGTGCAGCCTAGTCACAGGCACAACAGGTTTTGGGATCTGTGCTTGCCCAGAGAAGTAACAGCTCACGGTGCGCATCCTCGGCAGAGCCTGTTCCCGAAAAGGCAAACGTCCGGCTCCTTGTCCCACACGGAAGGTGGCAGCGCTGAAAGCTGTTGCTGGTCTTCACCTTCCCCGGGCAGCCTAGTCACAGGCACAACCGCACGGGGAATCTCTGCTTTCCCAAAGACGCAATCTCTCACGGTGCGCATCCTCGGCAGAGCCTGTTCCCGAAAAGGCAAACGTCCGGCTCCTTGTCCCACACGGAAGGTGGCAGCCCTGAAAGCTGTTGCTGGTCTTCACCTTCCCCGTGCAGCCTAGTCACAGGCACAAGCGCACTGGGAATCTCTGCTTTCCCAAAGACGCAATCTCTCACGGTGCGCATCCTCGGCAGAGCCTGTTCCCGAAAAGGCAAACGTCCGGCTCCTTGTCCCACACGGAAGGTGGCAGCCCTGAAAGCTGTTGCTGGTCTTCACCTTCCCCGGGCAGCCTAGTCACAGGCACAAGCGCACTGGGATTCTCTGCTTTCCCAAAGACGCAATCTCTCACGGTGCGCATCCTCGGCAGAGCCTGTTCCCGAAAAGACAAACGTCCGGCTCCTTGTCCCACACGGAAGGTGGCAGCCCTGAAAGCTGTTGCTGGTCTTCACCTTCCCCGTGCAGCCTAGTCACAGGCACAAGAGGTATTCGGATCTGTGCTTGCCCAGAGAAGGAACAGCTCACGGTGCGCATCCTCGGCAGAGCCTGTTCCCGAAAAGGCAAACGTCCGGCTCCTTGTCCCACACGGAAGGTGGCAGCCCTGAAAGCTGTTGCTGGTCTTCACCTTCCCCGTGCAGCCTAGTCACAGGCACAAGCGCACTGGGAATCTCTGCTTTCCCAAAGACGCAATCTCTCACGGTGCGCATCCTCGGCAGAGCCTGTTCCCGAAAAGGCAAACGTCCGGCTCCTTGTCCCACACGGAAGGTGGCAGCCCTGAAAGCTGTTGCTGGTCTTCACCTTCCCCGTGCAGCCTAGTCACAGGCACAACAGGTTTTGGGATCTGTGCTTGCCCAGAGAAGGAACATCTCACGGTGCGCATCCTCGGCAGAGCCTGTTCCCGAAAAGGCAAACGTCCGGCTCCTTGTCCCACACAGAAGGTGGCAGCCCTGAAAGCTGTTGCTGGTCTTCACCTTCCCCGTGCAGCCTAGTCACAGGCACAAGCGCACTGGGAATCTCTGCTTTCCCAAAGACGCAATCTCTCACGGTGCGCATCCTCGGCAGAGCCTGTTCCCGAAAAGGCAAACGTCCGGCTCCTTGTCCCACACGGAAGGTGGCAGCCCTGAAAGCTGTTGCTGGTCTTCACCTTCCCCGGGCAGCCTAGTCACAGGCACAAGCGCACTGGGAATCTCTGCTTTCCCAAAGACGCAATCTCTCACGGTGCGCATCCTCGGCAGAGCCTGTTCCCGAAAAGGCAAACGTCCGGCTCCTTGTCCCACACGGAAGGTGGCAGCCCTGAAAGCTGTTGCTGGTCTTCACCTTCCCCGTGCAGCCTAGTCACAGGCACAAGAGGTATTCGGATCTGTGCTTGCCCAGAGAAGGAACAGGTCACGGTGCGCATCCTCGGCAGAGCCTGTTCCCGAAAAGGCAAACGTCCGTCTCCTTGTCCCACACGGAAGGTGGCAGCCCTGAAAGCTGTTGCTGGTCTTCACCTTCCCCGTGCAGCCTAGTCACAGGCACAAGCGCACTGGGAATCTCTGCTTTCCCAAAGACGCAATCTCTCACGGTGCGCATCCTCGGCAGAGCCTGTTCCCGAAAAGGCAAACGTCCGGCTCCTTGTCCCACACGGAAGGTGGCAGCCCTGAAAGCTGTTGCTGGTCTTCACCTTCCCCGTGCAGCCTTGTCACAGGCACAAGCGCACTGGGAATCTCTGCTTTCCCAAAGACGCAATCTCTCACGGTGCGCATCCTCGGCAGAGCCTGTTCCCGAAAAGGCAAACGTCTGGCTCCTTGTCCCACACGGAAGGTGGCAGCCCTGAAAGCTGTTGCTGGTCTTCACCTTCCCCGTGCAGCCTGTTCACAGGCACAAGCGCACTGGGAATCTCTGCTTTCCCAAAGACGCAATCTCTCACGGTGCGCATCCTCGGCAGAGCCTGTTCCCGAAAAGGCAAACGTCCGGCTCCTTGTCCCACACGGAAGGTGGCAGCCCTGAAAGCTGTTGCTGGTCTTCACCTTCCCCGGGCAGCCTAGTCACAGGCACAAGAGGTATTCGGATCTGTGCTTGCCCAGAGAAGGAACAGCTCACGGTGCGCATCCTGGGCAGAGCCTGTTCCCGAAAAGGCAAACGTCCGGCTCCTTGTCCCACACGGAAGGTGGCAGCCCTGAAAGCTGTTGCTGGTCTTCACCTTCCCCGGGCAGCCTTGTCACAGGCACAAGCGCACTGGGAATCTCTGCTTTCCCAAAGACGCAATCTCTCACGGTGCGCATCCTCGGCAGAGCCTGTTCCCGAAAAGGCAAACGTCCGGCTCCTTGTCCTACACGGAAGGTGGCAGCCCTGAAAGCTGTTGCTGGTCTTCACCTTCCCCGTGCAGCCTAGTCACAGGCACAACAGGTATTCATATCTGTGCTTGCCCAGGGAAGGAACAGCTCACGGTGCGCATCCTTGGCAGAGCCTGTTCCCGAAAAGGCAAACGTCCGGCTCCTTGTCCCACACGGAAGGTGGCAGCCCTGAAAGCTGTTGCTGGTCTTCACCTTCCCCGGGCAGCCTAGTCACAGGCACAAGGGCACTGGGAATATCTGCTTTCCCAAAGACGCAATCTCTCACGGTGCGCATCCTCGGCAGAGCCTGTTCCCGAAAAGGCAAATGTCCGGCTCCTTGTCCCACACGGAAGGTGGCAGCCCTGAAAGCTGTTGCTGGTCTTCACCTTCCCCGTGCAGCCTAGTCACAGGCACAACAGGTATTCGGATCTGTGCTTGCCCAGAGAAGGAACAGCTCACGGTGCGCATCCTCGGCAGAGCCTGTTCCCGAAAAGGCAAACGTCCGTCTCCTTATCCCACACAGAAGGTGGCAGCCCTGAAAGCTGTTGCTGGTCTTCACCTTCCCCGTGCAGCCTAGTCACAGGCACAAGCGCACTGGGAATCTCTGCTTTCCCAAAGACGCAATCTCTCACGGTGCGCATCCTCGGCAGAGCCTGTTCCCGAAAAGGCAAACGTCCGGCTCCTTGTCCCACACGGAAGGTGGCAGCCCTGAAAGCTGTTGCTGGTCTTCACCTTCCCCGTGCAGCCTAGTCACAGGCACAAGAGGTATTCGGATCTGTGCTTGCCCAGAGAAGGAACAGCTCACGGTGCGCATCCTCGGCAGAGCCTGTTCCCGAAAAGGCAAACGTCCGGCTCCTTGTCCCACACGGAAGGTGGCAGCCCTGAAAGCTGTTGCTGGTCTTCACCTTCCCCGTGCAGCCTAGTCACAGGCACAAGCGCACTGGGAATCTCTGCTTTCCCAAAGACGCAATCTCTCACGGTGCGCATCCTCGGCAGAGCCTGTTCCCGAAAAGGCAAACGTCCGGCTCCTTGTCCCACACGGAAGGTGGCAGCCCTGAAAGCTGTTGCTGGTCTTCACCTTCCCCGTGCAGCCTAGTCACAGGCACAAGCGCACTGGGAATCTCTGCTTTCCCAAAGACGCAATCTCTCACGGTGCGCATCCTCGGCAGAGCCTGTTCCCGAAAAGGCAAACGTCCGGCTCCTTGTCCCACACGGAAGGTGGCAGCCCTGAAAGCTGTTGCTGGTCTTCACCTTCCCCGTGCAGCCTATTCACAGGCACAAGCGCACTGGGATTCTCTGCTTTCCCAAAGACGCAATCTCTCACGGTGCGCATCCTCGGCAGAGCCTGTTCCCGAAAAGGCAAACGTCCGGCTCCTTGTCCTACACGGAAGGTGGCAGCCCTGAAAGCTGTTGCTGGTCTTCACCTTCCCCGTGCAGCCTAGTCACAGGCACAACAGGTATTCATATCTGTGCTTGCCCAGGGAAGGAACAGCTCACGGTGCGCATCCTTGGCAGAGCCTGTTCCCGAAAAGGCAAACGTCCGGCTCCTTGTCCCACACGGAAGGTGGCAGCCCTGAAAGCTGTTGCTGGTCTTCACCTTCCCCGGGCAGCCTAGTCACAGGCACAAGGGCACTGGGAATATCTGCTTTCCCAAAGACGCAATCTCTCACGGTGCGCATCCTCGGCAGAGCCTGTTCCCGAAAAGGCAAATGTCCGGCTCCTTGTCCCACACGGAAGGTGGCAGCCCTGAAAGCTGTTGCTGGTCTTCACCTTCCCCGTGCAGCCTAGTCACAGGCACAACAGGTATTCGGATCTGTGCTTGCCCAGAGAAGGAACAGCTCACGGTGCGCATCCTGGGCAGAGCCTGTTCCCGAAAAGGCAAACGTCCGTCTCCTTATCCCACACAGAAGGTGGCAGCCCTGAAAGCTGTTGCTGGTCTTCACCTTCCCCTTGCAGCCTAGTCACAGGCACAAGCGCACTGGGAATCTCTGCTTTCCCAAAGACGCAATCTCTCACGGTGCGCATCCTCGGCAGAGCCTGTTCCCGAAAAGGCAAACGTCCGGCTCCTTGTCCCACACGGAAGGTGGCAGCCCTGAAAGCTGTTGCTGGTCTTCACCTTCCCCGTGCAGCCTAGTCACAGGCACAAGAGGTATTCGGATCTGTGCTTGCCCAGAGAAGGAACAGCTCACGGTGCGCATCCTCGGCAGAGCCTGTTCCCGAAAAGGCAAACGTCCGGCTCCTTGTCCCACACGGAAGGTGGCAGCCCTGAAAGCTGTTGCTGGTCTTCACCTTCCCCGTGCAGCCTAGTCACAGGCACAAGCGCACTGGGAATCTCTGCTTTCCCAAAGACGCAATCTCTCACGGTGCGCATCCTCGGCAGAGCCTGTTCCCGAAAAGGCAAACGTCCGGCTCCTTGTCCCACACGGAAGGTGGCAGCCCTGAAAGCTGTTGCTGGTCTTCACCTTCCCCGTGCAGCCTAGTCACAGGCACAAGCGCACTGGGAATCTCTGCTTTCCCAAAGACGCAATCTCTCACGGTGCGCATCCTCGGCAGAGCCTGTTCCCGAAAAGGCAAACGTCCGGCTCCTTGTCCCACACGGAAGGTGGCAGCCCTGAAAGCTGTTGCTGGTCTTCACCTTCCCCGTGCAGCCTATTCACAGGCACAAGCGCACTGGGATTCTCTGCTTTCCCAAAGACGCAATCTCTCACGGTGCGCATCCTCGGCAGAGCCTGTTCCCGAAAAGGCAAACGTCCGGCTCCTTGTCCCACACGGAAGGTGGCAGCCCTGAAAGCTGTTGCTGGTCTTCACCTTCCCCGTGCAGCCTAGTCACAGGCACAACCGCACTGGGAATCTCTGCTTTCCCAAAGACGCAATCTCTCACGGTGCGCATCCTCGGCAGAGCCTGTTCCCGAAAAGGCAAACGTCCGGCTCCTTGTCCCACACGGAAGGTGGCAGCCCTGAAAGCTGTTGCTGGTCTTCACCTTCCCCGGGCAGCCTAGTCACAGGCACAACAGGTATTCTCATCTGTGCTTGCCCAGAGAAGGAACATCTCACGGTGCGCATCCTCGGCAGAGCCTGTTCCCGAAAAGGCAAACGTCCGGCTCCTTGTCCCACACGGAAGGTGGCAGCCCTGAAAGCTGTTGCTGGTCTTCACCTTCCCCGGGCAGCCTAGTCACAGGCACAAGCGCACTGGGAATCTCTGCTTTCCCAAAGACGCAATCTCTCACGGTGCGCATCCTCGGCAGAGCCTGTTCCCGAAAAGGCAAACGTCCGGCTCCTTGTCCCACACGGAAGGTGGCAGCCCTGAAAGCTGTTGCTGGTCTTCACCTTCCCCGGGCAGCCTAGTCACAGGCACAAGCGCACTGGGAATCTCTGCTTTCCCAAAGACGCAATCTCTCACGGTGCGCATCCTCGGCAGAGCCTGTTCCCGAAAAGGCAAACGTCCGGCTCCTTGTCCCACACGGAAGGTGGCAGCCCTGAAAGCTGTTGCTGGTCTTCACCTTCCCCGTGCAGCCTATTCGCAGGCACAACAGGTATTCGTATCTGTGCTTGCCCAGGGAAGGAACAGCTCACGGTGCGCATCCTTGGCAGAGCCTGTTCCCGAAAAGGCAAACGTCCGGCTCCTTGTCCCACACGGAAGGTGGCAGCCCTGAAAGCTGTTGCTGGTCTTCACCTTCCCCGGGCAGCCTAGTCACAGGCACAAGTGCACTGGGAATCTCTGCTTTCCCAAAGACGCAATCTCTCACGGTGCGCATCCTCGGCAGAGCCTGTTCCCGAAAAGGCAAACGTCCGGCTCCTTGTCCCACACGGAAGGTGGCAGCCCTGAAAGCTGTTGCTGGTCTTCACCTTCCCCGTGCAGCCTAGTCACAGGCACAAGAGGTATTCGGATCTGTGCTTGCCCAGAGAAGGAACAGCTCACGGTGCGCATCCTCGGCAGAGCCTGTTCCCGAAAAGGCAAACGTCCGGCTCCTTGTCCCACACGGAAGGTGGCAGCCCTGAAAGCTGTTGCTGGTCTTCACCTTCCCCGTGCAGCCTAGTCACAGGCACAAGCGCACTGGGAATCTCTGCTTTCCCAAAGACGCAATCTCTCACGGTGCGCATCCTCGGCAGAGCCTGTTCCCGAAAAGGCAAACGTCCGGCTCCTTGTCCCACACGGAAGGTGGCAGCCCTGAAAGCTGTTGCTGGTCTTCACCTTCCCCGGGCAGCCTAGTCACAGGCACAACAGGTTTTGGGATCTGTGCTTGCCCAGAGAAGGAACATCTCACGGTGCGCATCCTCGGCAGAGCCTGTTCCCGAAAAGGCAAACGTCCGGCTCCTTGTCCCACACAGAAGGTGGCAGCCCTGAAAGCTGTTGCTGGTCTTCACCTTCCCCGGGCAGCCTAGTCACAGGCACAAGCGCACTGGGAATCTCTGCTTTCCCAAAGACGCAATCTCTCACGGTGCGCATCCTCGGCAGAGCCTGTTCCCGAAAAGGCAAACGTCCGGCTCCTTGTCCCACACGGAAGGTGGCAGCGCTGAAAGCTGTTGCTGGTCTTCACCTTCCCCGTGCAGCCTATTCACAGGCACAAGCGCACTGGGAATCTCTGCTTTCCCAAAGACGCAATCTCTCACGGTGCGCATCCTCGGCAGAGCCTGTTCCCGAAAAGGCAAACGTCCGGCTCCTTGTCCCACACGGAAGGTGGCAGCCCTGAAAGCTGTTGCTGGTCTTCACCTTCCCCGTGCAGCCTAGTCACAGGCACAAGAGGTATTCGGATCTGTGCTTGCCCAGAGAAGGAACAGCTCACGGTGCGCATCCTCGGCAGAGCCTGTTCCCGAAAAGGCAAACGTCCGTCTCCTTGTCCCACACGGAAGGTGGCAGCCCTGAAAGCTGTTGCTGGTCTTCACCTTCCCCGTGCAGCCTAGTCACAGGCACAAGCGCACTGGGAATCTCTGCTTTCCCAAAGACGCAATCTCTCACGGTGCGCATCCTCGGCAGAGCCTGTTCCCGAAAAGGCAAACGTCCGGCTCCTTGTCCCACACGGAAGGTGGCAGCCCTGAAAGCTGTTGCTGGTCTTCACCTTCCCCGGGCAGCCTAGTCACAGGCACAAGCGCACTGGGAATCTCTGCTTTCCCAAAGACGCAATCTCTCACGGTGCGCATCCTCGGCAGAGCCTGTTCCCGAAAAGGCAAACGTCCGGCTCCTTGTCCCACACGGAAGGTGGCAGCCCTGAAAGCTGTTGCTGGTCTTCACCTTCCCCGGGCAGCCTAGTCACAGGCACAACCGCACTGGGAATCTCTGCTTTCCCAAAGACGCAATCTCTCACGGTGCGCATCCTCGGCAGAGCCTGTTCCCGAAAAGACAAACGTCCGGCTCCTTGTCCCACACGGAAGGTGGCAGCCCTGAAAGCTGTTGCTGGTCTTCACCTTCCCCGTGCAGCCTATTCGCAGGCACAACAGGTATTCGTATCTGTGCTTGCCCAGGGAAGGAACAGCTCACGGTGCGCATCCTTGGCAGAGCCTGTTCCCGAAAAGGCAAACGTCCGGCTCCTTGTCCCACACGGAAGGTGGCAGCCCTGAAAGCTGTTGCTGGTCTTCACCTTCCCCGGGCAGCCTAGTCACAGGCACAAGTGCACTGGGAATCTCTGCTTTCCCAAAGACGCAATCTCTCACGGTGCGCATCCTCGGCAGAGCCTGTTCCCGAAAAGGCAAACGTCCGGCTCCTTGTCCCACACGGAAGGTGGCAGCCCTGAAAGCTGTTGCTGGTCTTCACCTTCCCCGTGCAGCCTAGTCACAGGCACAAGAGGTATTCGGATCTGTGCTTGCCCAGAGAAGGAACAGCTCACGGTGCGCATCCTCGGCAGAGCCTGTTCCCGAAAAGGCAAACGTCCGGCTCCTTGTCCCACACGGAAGGTGGCAGCCCTGAAAGCTGTTGCTGGTCTTCACCTTCCCCGTGCAGCCTAGTCACAGGCACAAGCGCACTGGGAATCTCTGCTTTCCCAAAGACGCAATCTCTCACGGTGCGCATCCTCGGCAGAGCCTGTTCCCGAAAAGGCAAACGTCCGGCTCCTTGTCCCACACGGAAGGTGGCAGCCCTGAAAGCTGTTGCTGGTCTTCACCTTCCCCGTGCAGCCTAGTCACAGGCACAACAGGTTTTGGGATCTGTGCTTGCCCAGAGAAGGAACATCTCACGGTGCGCATCCTCGGCAGAGCCTGTTCCCGAAAAGGCAAACGTCCGGCTCCTTGTCCCACACAGAAGGTGGCAGCCCTGAAAGCTGTTGCTGGTCTTCACCTTCCCCGTGCAGCCTAGTCACAGGCACAAGCGCACTGGGAATCTCTGCTTTCCCAAAGACGCAATCTCTCACGGTGCGCATCCTCGGCAGAGCCTGTTCCCGAAAAGGCAAACGTCCGGCTCCTTGTCCCACACGGAAGGTGGCAGCCCTGAAAGCTGTTGCTGGTCTTCACCTTCCCCGTGCAGCCTATTCACAGGCACAAGCGCACTGGGAATCTCTGCTTTCCCAAAGACGCAATCTCTCACGGTGCGCATCCTCGGCAGAGCCTGTTCCCGAAAAGGCAAACGTCCGGCTCCTTGTCCCACACGGAAGGTGGCAGCCCTGAAAGCTGTTGCTGGTCTTCACCTTCCCCGTGCAGCCTAGTCACAGGCACAAGAGGTATTCGGATCTGTGCTTGCCCAGAGAAGGAACAGCTCACGGTGCGCATCCTCGGCAGAGCCTGTTCCCGAAAAGGCAAACGTCCGTCTCCTTGTCCCACACGGAAGGTGGCAGCCCTGAAAGCTGTTGCTGGTCTTCACCTTCCCCGTGCAGCCTAGTCACAGGCACAAGCGCACTGGGAATCTCTGCTTTCCCAAAGACGCAATCTCTCACGGTGCGCATCCTCGGCAGAGCCTGTTCCCGAAAAGGCAAACGTCCGGCTCCTTGTCCCACACGGAAGGTGGCAGCCCTGAAAGCTGTTGCTGCTCTTCACCTTCCCCCTGCAGCCTATTCACAGGCACAACAGGTTTGGGGATCTGTGCTTGCCCAGATAAGGAACAGCTCACGGTGCGCATCCTCGGCAGAGCCTGTTCCCGAAAAGGCAAACGTCCGGCTCCTTGTCCCACACGGAAGGTGGCAGCCCTGAAAGCTGTTGCTGGTCTTCACCTTCCCCGTGCAGCCTAGTCACAGGCACAAGAGGTATTCGGATCTGTGCTTGCCCAGAGAAGGAACAGCTCACGGTGCGCATCCTCGGCAGAGCCTGTTCCCGAAAAGGCAAACGTCCGTCTCCTTGTCCCACACGGAAGGTGGCAGCCCTGAAAGCTGTTGCTGGTCTTCACCTTCCCCGTGCAGCCTAGTCACAGGCACAAGCGCACTGGGAATCTCTGCTTTCCCAAAGACGCAATCTCTCACGGTGCGCATCCTCGGCAGAGCCTGTTCCCGAAAAGGCAAACGTCCGGCTCCTTGTCCCACACGGAAGGTGGCAGCCCTGAAAGCTGTTGCTGCTCTTCACCTTCCCCCTGCAGCCTATTCACAGGCACAACAGGTTTGGGGATCTGTGCTTGCCCAGATAAGGAACAGCTCACGGTGCGCATCCTCGGCAGAGCCTGTTCCCGAAAAGGCAAACGTCCGGCTCCTTGTCCCACACGGAAGGTGGCAGCGCTGAAAGCTGTTGCTGGTCTTCACCTTCCCCGTGCAGCCTAGTCACAGGCACAAGCGCACTGGGAATCTCTGCTTTCCCAAAGACGCAATCTCTCACGGTGCGCACCCTCGGCAGAGCCTGTTCCCGAAAAGGCAAACGTCCGGCTCCTTGTCCCACACGGAAGGTGGCAGCCCTGAAAGCTGTTGCTGGTCTTCACCTTCCCCGTGCAGCCTAGTCACAGGCACAAGCGCACTGGGAATCTCTGCTTTCCCAAAGACGCAATCTCTCACGGTGCGCATCCTCGGCAGAGCCTGTTCCCGAAAAGGCAAACGTCCGGCTCCTTGTCCCACACGGAAGGTGGCAGCCCTGAAAGCTGTTGCTGGTCTTCACCTTCCCCGTGCAGCCTAGTCACAGGCACAACCGCACTGGGAATCTCTGCTTTCCCAAAGACGCAATCTCTCACGGTGCGCATCCTCGGCAGAGCCTGTTCCCGAAAAGGCAAACGTCCGGCTCCTTGTCCCACACAGAAGGTGGCAGCCCTGAAAGCTGTTGCTGGTCTTCACCTTCCCCGTGCAGCCTAGTCACAGGCACAACAGTTTTTGGGATCTGTGCTTGCCCAGAGAAGGAACAGCTCACGGTGCGCATCCTCGGCAGAGCCTGTTCCCGAAAAGGCAAACGTCCGGCTCCTTGTCCCACACGGAAGGTGGCAGCCCTGAAAGCTGTTGCTGGTCTTCACCTTCCCCGAGCAGCCTAGTCACAGGCACAAGCGCACTGGGAATCTCTGCTTTCCCAAAGACGCAATCTCTCACGGTGCGCATCCTCGGCAGAGCCTGTTCCCGAAAAGGCAAACGTCCGGCTCCTTGTCCCACACGGAAGGTGGCAGCCCTGAAAGCTGTTGCTGGTCTTCACCTTCCCCGTGCAGCCTAGTCACAGGCACAAGCGCACTGGGAATCTCTGCTTTCCCAAAGACGCAATCTCTCACGGTGCGCATCCTCGGCAGAGCCTGTTCCCGAAAAGGCAAACGTCCGGCTCCTTGTCCCACACGGAAGGTGGCAGCCCTGAAAGCTGTTGCTGGTCTTCACCTTCCCCGTGCAGCCTAGTCACAGGCACAAGAGGTATTCGGATCTGTGCTTGCCCAGAGAAGGAACAGCTCACGGTGCGCATCCTCGGCAGAGCCTGTTCCCGAAAAGGCAAACGTCCGTCTCCTTGTCCCACACGGAAGGTGGCAGCCCTGAAAGCTGTTGCTGGTCTTCACCTTCCCCGTGCAGCCTAGTCACAGGCACAAGCGCACTGGGAATCTCTGCTTTCCCAAAGACGCAATCTCTCACGGTGCGCATCCTCGGCAGAGCCTGTTCCCGAAAAGGCAAACGTCCGGCTCCTTGTCCCACACGGAAGGTGGCAGCCCTGAAAGCTGTTGCTGCTCTTCACCTTCCCCCTGCAGCCTATTCACAGGCACAACAGGTTTGGGGATCTGTGCTTGCCCAGATAAGGAACAGCTCACGGTGCGCATCCTCGGCAGAGCCTGTTCCCGAAAAGGCAAACGTCCGGCTCCTTGTCCCACACGGAAGGTGGCAGCGCTGAAAGCTGTTGCTGGTCTTCACCTTCCCCGTGCAGCCTAGTCACAGGCACAAGCGCACTGGGAATCTCTGCTTTCCCAAAGACGCAATCTCTCACGGTGCGCACCCTCGGCAGAGCCTGTTCCCGAAAAGGCAAACGTCCGGCTCCTTGTCCCACACGGAAGGTGGCAGCCCTGAAAGCTGGTGCTGGTCTTCACCTTCCCCGGGCAGCCTATTCACAGGCACAAGAGGTATTCGCATCTGTGCTTGCCCAGAGAAGGAACATCTCACGGTGCGCATCCTTGGCAGAGCCTGTTCCCGAAAAGGCAAACGTCCGTCTCCTTGTCCCACACGGAAGGTGGCAGCCCTGAAAGCTGTTGCTGGTCTTCACCTTCCCCGTGCAGCCTAGTCACAGGCACAAGCGCACTGGGAATCTCTGCTTTCCCAAAGACGCAATCTCTCACGGTGCGCATCCTCGGCAGAGCCTGTTCCCGAAAAGGCAAACGTCCGGCTCCTTGTCCCACACAGAAGGTGGCAGCCCTGAAAGCTGTTGCTGGTCTTCACCTTCCCCGGGCAGCCTAGTCACAGGCACAAGCGCACTGGGAATCTCTGCTTTCCCAAAGACGCAATCTCTCACGGTGCGCATCCTCGGCAGAGCCTGTTCCCGAAAAGGCAAACGTCCGGCTCCTTGTCCCACACGGAAGGTGGCAGCCCTGAAAGCTGTTGCTGGTCTTCACCTTCCCCGTGCAGCCTAGTCACAGGCACAAGAGGTATTCGGATCTGTGCTTGCCCAGATAAGGAACAGCTCACGGTGCGCATCCTCGGCAGAGCCTGTTCCCGAAAAGGCAAACGTCCGGCTCCTTGTCCCACACGGAAGGTGGCAGCCCTGAAAGCTGTTGCTGGTCTTCACCTTCCCCGGGCAGCCTAGTCACAGGCACAACCGCACTGGGAATCTCTGCTTTCCCAAAGACGCAATCTCTCACGGTGCGCATCCTCGGCAGAGCCTGTTCCCGAAAAGGCAAACGTCCGGCTCCTTGTCCCACACGGAAGGTGGCAGCCCTGAAAGCTGTTGCTGGTCTTCACCTTCCCCGGGCAGCCTATTCACAGGCACAACAGGTTTTGGGATCTGTGCTTGCCCAGATAAGGAACATCTCACGGTGCGCATCCTCGGCAGAGCCTGTTCCCGAAAAGGCAAACGTCCGGCTCCTTGTCCCACACGGAAGGTGGCAGCCCTGAAAGCTGTTGCTGGTCTTCACCTTCCCCGTGCAGCCTAGTCACAGGCACAACCGCACTGGGAATCTCTGCTTTCCCAAAGACGCAATCTCTCACGGTGCGCATCCTCGGCAGAGCCTGTTCCCGAAAAGGCAAACGTCCGGCTCCTTGTCCCACACGGAAGGTGGCAGCCCTGAAAGCTGTTGCTGGTCTTCACCTTCCCCGGGCAGCCTAGTCACAGGCACAAGCGCACTGGGAATCTCTGCTTTCCCAAAGACGCAATCTCTCACGGTGCGCATCCTCGGCAGAGCCTGTTCCCGAAAAGGCAAACGTCCGGCTCCTTGTCCCACACGGAAGGTGGCAGCCCTGAAAGCTGTTGCTGGTCTTCACCTTCCCCGTGCAGCCTAGTCACAGGCACAAGAGGTATTCGGATCTGTGCTTGCCCAGAGAAGGAACAGCTCACGGTGCGCATCCTCGGCAGAGCCTGTTCCCGAAAAGGCAAACGTCCGGCTCCTTGTCCCACACGGAAGGTGGCAGCCCTGAAAGCTGTTGCTGGTCTTCACCTTCCCCGTGCAGCCTAGTCACAGGCACAAGCGCACTGGGAATCTCTGCTTTCCCAAAGACGCAATCTCTCACGGTGCGCATCCTCGGCAGAGCCTGTTCCCGAAAAGGCAAACGTCCGGCTCCTTGTCCCACACGGAAGGTGGCAGCCCTGAAAGCTGTTGCTGGTCTTCACCTTCCCCGGGCAGCCTATTCACAGGCACAACAGGTTTTGGGATCTGTGCTTGCCCAGATAAGGAACATCTCACGGTGCGCATCCTCGGCAGAGCCTGTTCCCGAAAAGGCAAACGTCCGGCTCCTTGTCCCACACGGAAGGTGGCAGCCCTGAAAGCTGTTGCTGGTCTTCACCTTCCCCGTGCAGCCTAGTCACAGGCACAAGCGCACTGGGAATCTCTGCTTTCCCAAAGACGCAATCTCTCACGGTGCGCACCCTCGGCAGAGCCTGTTCCCGAAAAGGCAAACGTCCGGCTCCTTGTCCCACACGGAAGGTGGCAGCCCTGAAAGCTGTTGCTGGTCTTCACCTTCCCCGGGCAGCCTATTCACAGGCACAACAGGTATTCGTATCTCTGCTTGCCCAGGGAAGGAACAGCTCACGGTGCGCATCCTCGGCAGAGCCTGTTCCCGAAAAGGCAAACGTCCGTCTCCTTGTCCCACACGGAAGGTGGCAGCCCTGAAAGCTGTTGCTGGTCTTCACCTTCCCCGTGCAGCCTAGTCACAGGCACAACCGCACTGGGAATCTCTGCTTTCCCAAAGACGCAATCTCTCACGGTGCGCATCCTCGGCAGAGCCTGTTCCCGAAAAGGCAAACGTCCGGCTCCTTGTCCCACACGGAAGGTGGCAGCCCTGAAAGCTGTTGCTGCTCTTCACCTTCCCCCTGCAGCCTATTCACAGGCACAACAGGTTTGGGGATCTGTGCTTGCCCAGATAAGGAACAGCTCACGGTGCGCATCCTCGGCAGAGCCTGTTCCCGAAAAGGCAAACGTCCGGCTCCTTGTCCCACACGGAAGGTGGCAGCCCTGAAAGCTGTTGCTGGTCTTCACCTTCCCCGTGCAGCCTAGTCACAGGCACAAGCGCACTGGGAATCTCTGCTTTCCCAAAGACGCAATCTCTCACGGTGCGCACCCTCGGCAGAGCCTGTTCCCGAAAAGGGAAATGTCCGGCTCCTTGTCCCACACGGAAGGTGGCAGCCCTGAAAGCTGGTGCTGGTCTTCACCTTCCCCGGGCAGCCTATTCACAGGCACAACAGGTATTCGTATCTGTGCTTGCCCAGAGAAGGAACAGCTCACGGTGCGCATCCTTGGCAGAGCCTGTTCCCGAAAAGGCAAACGTCCGGCTCCTTGTCCCACACGGAAGGTGGCAGCCCTGAAAGCTGTTGCTGGTCTTCACCTTCCCCGTGCAGCCTAGTCACAGGCACAAGCGCACTGGGAATATCTGCTTTCCCAAAGACGCAATCTCTCACGGTGCGCATCCTCGGCAGAGCCTGTTCCCGAAAAGGCAAACGTCCGGCTCCTTGTCCCACACAGAAGGTGGCAGCCCTGAAAGCTGTTGCTGGTCTTCACCTTCCCCGAGCAGCCTAGTCACAGGCACAAGCGCACTGGGAATCTCTGCTTTCCCAAAGACGCAATCTCTCACGGTGCGCATCCTCGGCAGAGCCTGTTCCCGAAAAGGCAAACGTCCGGCTCCTTGTCCCACACGGAAGGTGGCAGCCCTGAAAGCTGTTGCTGGTCTTCACCTTCCCCGGGCAGCCTGTTCACAGGCACAACCGCACTGGGAATCTCTGCTTTCCCAAAGACGCAATCTCTCACGGTGCGCATCCTCGGCAGAGCCTGTTCCCGAAAAGGCAAACGTCCGGCTCCTTGTCCCACACGGAAGGTGGCAGCCCTGAAAGCTGTTGCTGGTCTTCACCTTCCCCGTGCAGCCTATTCGCAGGCACAACAGGTATTCGTATCGGTGCTTGCCCAGGGAAGGAACAGCTCACGGTGCGCATCCTCGGCAGAGCCTGTTCCCGAAAAGGCAAACGTCCGGCTCCTTGTCCCACACGGAAGGTGGCAGCCCTGAAAGCTGTTGCTGGTCTTCACCTTCCCCGAGCAGCCTAGTCACAGGCACAACAGGTATTCATATCTGTGCTTGCCCAGGGAAGGAACAGCTCACGGTGCGCATCCTTGGCAGAACCTGTTCCTGAAAAGGCAAACGTGCGGCTCCTTGTCCCACACGGAAGGTGGCAGCCCTGAAAGCTGTTGCTGGTCTTCACCTTCCCCGTGCAGCCTAGTCACAGGCACAAGCGCACTGGGAATATCTGCTTTCCGAAAGACGCAATCTCTCACGGTGCGCATCCTCGGCAGAGCCTGTTCCCGAAAAGGCAAATGTCCGGCTCCTTGTCCCACACGGAAGGTGGCAGCCCTGAAAGCTGTTGCTGGTCTTCACCTTCCCCGTGCAGCCTAGTCACAGGCACAACAGGTATTCGGATCTGTGCTTGCCCAGAGAAGGAACAGCTCACGGTGCGCATCCTCGGCAGAGCCTGTTCCCGAAAAGGCAAACGTCCGTCTCCTTGTCCCACACAGAAGGTGGCAGCCCTGAAAGCTGTTGCTGGTCTTCACCTTTCCCGTGCAGCCTAGTCACAGGCACAACCGCACTGGGAATCTCTGCTTTCCCAAAGACGCAATCTCTCACGGTGCGCATCCTCGGCAGAGCCTGTTCCCGAAAAGGCAAACGTCCGGCTCCTTGTCCCACACGGAAGGTGGCAGCCCTGAAAGCTGTTGCTGGTCTTCACCTTCCCCGTGCAGCCTATTCACAGGCACAACAGGTTTTGGGATCTGTGCTTGCCCAGAGAAGGAACATCTCACGGTGCGCATCCTCGGCAGAGCCTGTTCCCGAAAAGGCAAACGTCCGGCTCCTTGTCCCACACGGAAGGTGGCAGCCCTGAAAGCTGTTGCTGGTCTTCACCTTCCCCGGGCAGCCTAGTCACAGGCACAAGAGGTATTCGGATCTGTGCTTGCCCAGAGAAGGAACAGCTCACGGTGCGCATCCTCGGCAGAGCCTGTTCCCGAAAAGGCAAACGTCCGGCTCCTTGTCCCACACGGAAGGTGGCAGCCCTGAAAGCTGTTGCTGGTCTTCACCTTCCCTGGGCAGCCTAGTCACAGGCACAACCGCACTGGGAATCTCTGCTTTCCCAAAGACGCAATCTCTCACGGTGCGCATCCTCGGCAGAGCCTGTTCCCGAAAAGGCAAACGTCCGGCTCCTTGTCCCACACGGAAGGTGGCAGCCCTGAAAGCTGTTGCTGGTCTTCACCTTCCCCGTGCAGCCTATTCACAGGCACAAGTGCACTGGGAATCTCTGCTTTCCCAAAGACGCAATCTCTCACGGTGCGCATCCTCGGCAGAGCCTGTTCCCGAAAAGGCAAACGTCCGGCTCCTTGTCCCACACGGAAGGTGGCAGCCCTGAAAGCTGTTGCTGGTCTTCACCTTCCCCGTGCAGCCTAGTCACAGGCACAAGCGCACTGGGAATCTCTGCTTTCCCAAAGACGCAATCTCTCACGGTGCGCATCCTCGGCAGAGCCTGTTCCCGAAAAGGCAAACGTCCGGCTCCTTGTCCCACACGGAAGGTGGCAGCCCTGAAAGCTGTTGCTGGTCTTCACCTTCCCCGGGCAGCCTAGTCACAGGCACAACAGGTATTCGGATCTGTGCTTGCCCAGAGAAGGAACATCTCACGGTGCGCATCCTCGGCAGAGACTGTTCCCGAAAAGGCAAACGTCCGGCTCCTTGTCCCACACGGAAGGTGGCAGCCCTGAAAGCTGTTGCTGGTCTTCACCTTCCCCGGGCAGCCTAGTCACAGGCACAAGCGCACTGGGAATCTCTGCTTTCCCAAAGACGCAATCTCTCACGGTGCGCATCCTCGGCAGAGCCTGTTCCCGAAAAGGCAAACGTCCGGCTCCTTGTCCCACACGGAAGGTGGCAGCCCTGAAAGCTGTTGCTGGTCTTCACCTTCCCCGGGCAGCCTATTCACAGGCACAACAGGTTTTGGGATCTGTGCTTGCCCAGATAAGGAACATCTCACGGTGCGCATCCTCGGCAGAGCCTGTTCCCGAAAAGGCAAACGTCCGGCTCCTTGTCCCACACGGAAGGTGGCAGCCCTGAAAGCTGTTGCTGGTCTTCACCTTCCCCGTGCAGCCTAGTCACAGGCACAACCGCACTGGGAATCTCTGCTTTCCCAAAGACGCAATCTCTCACGGTGCGCATCCTCGGCAGAGCCTGTTCCCGAAAAGGCAAACGTCCGTCTCCTTGTCCCACACGGAAGGTGGCAGCCCTGAAAGCTGTTGCTGGTCTTCACCTTCCCCGGGCAGCCTAGTCACAGGCACAAGCGCACTGGGAATCTCTGCTTTCCCAAAGACGCAATCTCTCACGGTGCGCATCCTCGGCAGAGCCTGTTCCCGAAAAGGCAAACGTCCGGCTCCTTGTCCCACACGGAAGGTGGCAGCCCTGAAAGCTGTTGCTGGTCTTCACCTTCCCCGTGCAGCCTAGTCACAGGCACAAGAGGTATTCGGATCTGTGCTTGCCCAGAGAAGGAACAGCTCACGGTGCGCATCCTCGGCAGAGCCTGTTCCCGAAAAGGCAAACGTCCGGCTCCTTGTCCCACACGGAAGGTGGCAGCCCTGAAAGCTGTTGCTGGTCTTCACCTTCCCCGTGCAGCCTAGTCACAGGCACAAGCGCACTGGGAATCTCTGCTTTCCCAAAGACGCAATCTCTCACGGTGCGCATCCTCGGCAGAGCCTGTTCCCGAAAAGGCAAACGTCCGGCTCCTTGTCCCACACGGAAGGTGGCAGCCCTGAAAGCTGTTGCTGGTCTTCACCTTCCCCGGGCAGCCTATTCACAGGCACAACAGGTTTTGGGATCTGTGCTTGCCCAGATAAGGAACATCTCACGGTGCGCATCCTCGGCAGAGCCTGTTCCCGAAAAGGCAAACGTCCGGCTCCTTGTCCCACACGGAAGGTGGCAGCCCTGAAAGCTGTTGCTGGTCTTCACCTTCCCCGTGCAGCCTAGTCACAGGCACAAGCGCACTGGGAATCTCTGCTTTCCCAAAGACGCAATCTCTCACGGTGCGCACCCTCGGCAGAGCCTGTTCCCGAAAAGGCAAACGTCCGGCTCCTTGTCCCACACGGAAGGTGGCAGCCCTGAAAGCTGTTGCTGGTCTTCACCTTCCCCGGGCAGCCTATTCACAGGCACAACAGGTATTCGTATCTCTGCTTGCCCAGGGAAGGAACAGCTCACGGTGCGCATCCTCGGCAGAGCCTGTTCCCGAAAAGGCAAACGTCCGTCTCCTTGTCCCACACGGAAGGTGGCAGCCCTGAAAGCTGTTGCTGGTCTTCACCTTCCCCGTGCAGCCTAGTCACAGGCACAACCGCACTGGGAATCTCTGCTTTCCCAAAGACGCAATCTCTCACGGTGCGCATCCTCGGCAGAGCCTGTTCCCGAAAAGGCAAACGTCCGGCTCCTTGTCCCACACGGAAGGTGGCAGCCCTGAAAGCTGTTGCTGGTCTTCACCTTCCCCGTGCAGCCTATTCACAGGCACAACAGGTTTTGGGATCTGTGCTTGCCCAGATAAGGAACATCTCACGGTGCGCATCCTCGGCAGAGCCTGTTCCCGAAAAGGCAAACGTCCGGCTCCTTGTCCCACACGGAAGGTGGCAGCCCTGAAAGCTGTTGCTGGTCTTCACCTTCCCCGTGCAGCCTAGTCACAGGCACAAGCGCACTGGGAATCTCTGCTTTCCCAAAGACGCAATCTCTCACGGTGCGCATCCTCGGCAGAGCCTGTTCCCGAAAAGGCAAACGTCCGGCTCCTTGTCCCACACGGAAGGTGGCAGCCCTGAAAGCTGGTGCTGGTCTTCACCTTCCCCGGGCAGCCTATTCACAGGCACAACAGGTATTCGTATCTGTGCTTGCCCAGAGAAGGAACAGCTCACGGTGCGCATCCTTGGCAGAGCCTGTTCCCGAAAAGGCAAACGTCCGGCTCCTTGTCCCACACGGAAGGTGGCAGCCCTGAAAGCTGTTGCTGGTCTTCACCTTCCCCGTGCAGCCTAGTCACAGGCACAAGCGCACTGGGAATATCTGCTTTCCCAAAGACGCAATCTCTCACGGTGCGCATCCTCGGCAGAGCCTGTTCCCGAAAAGGCAAACGTCCGGCTCCTTGTCCCACACAGAAGGTGGCAGCCCTGAAAGCTGTTGCTGGTCTTCACCTTCCCCGAGCAGCCTAGTCACAGGCACAAGCGCACTGGGAATCTCTGCTTTCCCAAAGACGCAATCTCTCACGGTGCGCATCCTCGGCAGAGCCTGTTCCCGAAAAGGCAAACGTCCGGCTCCTTGTCCCACACGGAAGGTGGCAGCCCTGAAAGCTGTTGCTGGTCTTCACCTTCCCCGGGCAGCCTGTTCACAGGCACAACCGCACTGGGAATCTCTGCTTTCCCAAAGACGCAATCTCTCACGGTGCGCATCCTCGGCAGAGCCTGTTCCCGAAAAGGCAAACGTCCGGCTCCTTGTCCCACACGGAAGGTGGCAGCCCTGAAAGCTGTTGCTGGTCTTCACCTTCCCCGTGCAGCCTATTCGCAGGCACAACAGGTATTCGTATCGGTGCTTGCCCAGGGAAGGAACAGCTCACGGTGCGCATCCTCGGCAGAGCCTGTTCCCGAAAAGGCAAACGTCCGGCTCCTTGTCCCACACGGAAGGTGGCAGCCCTGAAAGCTGTTGCTGGTCTTCACCTTCCCCGAGCAGCCTAGTCACAGGCACAACAGGTATTCATATCTGTGCTTGCCCAGGGAAGGAACAGCTCACGGTGCGCATCCTTGGCAGAACCTGTTCCTGAAAAGGCAAACGTGCGGCTCCTTGTCCCACACGGAAGGTGGCAGCCCTGAAAGCTGTTGCTGGTCTTCACCTTCCCCGTGCAGCCTAGTCACAGGCACAAGCGCACTGGGAATATCTGCTTTCCGAAAGACGCAATCTCTCACGGTGCGCATCCTCGGCAGAGCCTGTTCCCGAAAAGGCAAATGTCCGGCTCCTTGTCCCACACGGAAGGTGGCAGCCCTGAAAGCTGTTGCTGGTCTTCACCTTCCCCGTGCAGCCTAGTCACAGGCACAACAGGTATTCGGATCTGTGCTTGCCCAGAGAAGGAACAGCTCACGGTGCGCATCCTCGGCAGAGCCTGTTCCCGAAAAGGCAAACGTCCGTCTCCTTGTCCCACACAGAAGGTGGCAGCCCTGAAAGCTGTTGCTGGTCTTCACCTTTCCCGTGCAGCCTAGTCACAGGCACAACCGCACTGGGAATCTCTGCTTTCCCAAAGACGCAATCTCTCACGGTGCGCATCCTCGGCAGAGCCTGTTCCCGAAAAGGCAAACGTCCGGCTCCTTGTCCCACACGGAAGGTGGCAGCCCTGAAAGCTGTTGCTGGTCTTCACCTTCCCCGTGCAGCCTATTCACAGGCACAACAGGTTTTGGGATCTGTGCTTGCCCAGAGAAGGAACATCTCACGGTGCGCATCCTGGGCAGAGCCTGTTCCCGAAAAGGCAAACGTCCGGCTCCTTGTCCCACACGGAAGGTGGCAGCCCTGAAAGCTGTTGCTGGTCTTCACCTTCCCCGGGCAGCCTAGTCACAGGCACAACAGGTATTCAGATCTGTGCTTGCCCAGAGAAGGAACAGCTCACGGTGCGCATCCTCGGCAGAGCCTGTTCCCGAAAAGGCAAACGTCCGGCTCCTTGTCCCACACGGAAGGTGGCAGCCCTGAAAGCTCTTGCTGGTCTTCACCTTCCCTGGGCAGCCTAGTCACAGGCACAACCGCACTGGGAATCTCTGCTTTCCCAAAGACGCAATCTCTCACGGTGCGCATCCTCGGCAGAGCCTGTTCCCGAAAAGGCAAACGTCCGGCTCCTTGTCCCACACGGAAGGTGGCAGCCCTGAAAGCTGTTGCTGGTCTTCACCTTCCCCGTGCAGCCTATTCACAGGCACAAGTGCACTGGGAATCTCTGCTTTCCCAAAGACGCAATCTCTCACGGTGCGCATCCTCGGCAGAGCCTGTTCCCGAAAAGGCAAACGTCCGGCTCCTTGTCCCACACGGAAGGTGGCAGCCCTGAAAGCTGTTGCTGGTCTTCACCTTCCCCGTGCAGCCTAGTCACAGGCACAAGCGCACTGGGAATCTCTGCTTTCCCAAAGACGCAATCTCTCACGGTGCGCATCCTCGGCAGAGCCTGTTCCCGAAAAGGCAAACGTCCGGCTCCTTGTCCCACACGGAAGGTGGCAGCCCTGAAAGCTGTTGCTGGTCTTCACCTTCCCCGGGCAGCCTAGTCACAGGCACAACAGGTATTCGGATCTGTGCTTGCCCAGAGAAGGAACATCTCACGGTGCGCATCCTCGGCAGAGACTGTTCCCGAAAAGGCAAACGTCCGGCTCCTTGTCCCACACGGAAGGTGGCAGCCCTGAAAGCTGTTGCTGGTCTTCACCTTCCCCGGGCAGCCTAGTCACAGGCACAACCGCACTGGGAATCTCTGCTTTCCCAAAGACGCAATCTCTCACGGTGCGCATCCTCGGCAGAGCCTGTTCCCGAAAAGGCAAACGTCCGGCTCCTTGTCCCACATGGAAGGTGGCAGCCCTGAAAGCTGTTGCTGGTCTTCACCTTCCCCGTGCAGCCTAGTCACAGGCACAACCGCAAGGGGAATCTCTGCTTTCCCAAAGACGCAATCTCTCACGGGGCGCATCCTCGGCAGAGCCTGTTCCCGAAAAGGCAAACGTCCGGCTCCTTGTCCCACACGGAAGGTGGCAGCCCTGAAAGCTGTTGCTGGTCTTCACCTTCCCCGGGCAGCCTAGTCACAGGCACAACAGGTTTTGGGATCTGTGCTTGCCCAGAGAAGTAACAGCTCACGGTGCGCATCCTCGGCAGAGCCTGTTCCTGAAAAGGCAAACGTCCGGCTCCTTGTCCCACACGGAAGGTGGCAGCGCTGAAAGCTGTTGCTGGTCTTCACCTTCCCCGTGCAGCCTAGTCACAGGCACAAGCGCACGGGGAATCTCTGCTTTCCCAAAGACGCAATCTCTCACGGTGCGCATCCTCGGCAGAGCCTGTTCCCGAAAAGGCAAACGTCCGGCTCCTTGTCCCACACGGAAGGTGGCAGCCCTGAAAGCTGTTGCTGGTCTTCACCTTCCCAGTGCAGCCTATTCACAGGCACAACAGTTTTTGGGATCTGTGCTTGCCCAGAGAAGGAACAGCTCACGGTGCGCATCCTCGGCAGAGCCTGTTCCCGAAAAGGCAAACGTCCGGCTCCTTGTCCCACACGGAAGGTGGCAGCCCTGAAAGCTGTTGCTGGTCTTCACCTTCCCCGTGCAGCCTATTCACAGGCACAAGCGCACGGGGAATCTCTGCTTTCCCAAAGACGCAATCTCTCACGGTGCGCATCCTTGGCAGAGCCTGTTCCCGAAAAGGCAAACGTCCGGCTCCTTGTCCCACACGGAAGGTGGCAGCCCTGAAAGCTGTTGCTGGTCTTCACCTTCCCCGGGCAGCCTAGTCACAGGCACAAGCGCACTGGGAATCTCTGCTTTCCCAAAGACGCAATCTCTCACGGTGCGCATCCTCGGCAGAGCCTCTTCCCGAAAAGGCAAACGTCCGGCTCCTTGTCCCACACGGAAGGTGGCAGCCCTGAAAGCTGTTGCTGGTCTTCACCTTCCCCGTGCAGCCTAGTCACAGGCACAAGAGGTATTCGGATCTGTGCTTGCCCAGAGAAGGAACAGCTCACGGTGCGCATCCTCGGCAGAGCCTGTTCCCGAAAAGGCAAACGTCCGGCTCCTTGTCCCACACGGAAGGTGGCAGCCCTGAAAGCTGTTGCTGGTCTTCACCTTCCCCGGGCAGCCTAGTCACAGGCACAAGCGCACTGGGAATCTCTGCTTTCCCAAAGACGCAATCTCTCACGGTGCGCATCCTCGGCAGAGCCTCTTCCCGAAAAGGCAAACGTCCGGCTCCTTGTCCCACACGGAAGGTGGCAGCCCTGAAAGCTGTTGCTGGTCTTCACCTTCCCCGGGCAGCCTAGTCACAGGCACAAGAGGTATTCGCATCTGTGCTTGCCCAGAGAAGGAACATCTCACGGTGCGCATCCTCGGCAGAGCCTGTTCCCGAAAAGGCAAACATCCGGCTCCTTGTCCCACACGGAAGGTGGCAGCCCTGAAAGCTGTTGCTGGTCTTCACCTTCCCCGGGCAGCCTAGTCACAGGCACAACCGCACTGGGAATCTCTGATTTCCCAAAGACGCAATCACTCACGGGGCGCATCCTCGGCAGAGCCTGTTCCCGAAAAGGCAAACGTCCGGCTCCTTCTCCCACACGGAAGGTGGCAGCCCTGAAAGCTGTTGCTGGTCTTCACCTTCCCCGGGCAGCCTAGTCACAGGCACAACCGCACTGGGAATCTCTGCTTTCCCAAAGACGCAATCTCTCACGGTGCGCATCCTCGGCAGAGCCTGTTCCCGAAAAGGCAAAAGTCCGGCTCCTTGTCCCACACGGAAGGTGGCAGCCCTGAAAGCTGTTGCTGGTCTTCACCTTCCCCGGGCAGCCTATTCACAGGCACAACAGGTATTCGGATCTGTGCTTGCCCAGAGAAGGAACAGCTCACGGTGCGCATCCTCGGCAGAGCCTGTTCCCGAAAAGGCAAACGTCCGGCTCCTTGTCCCACACGGAAGGTGGCAGCCCTGAAAGCTGTTGCTGGTCTTCACCTTCCCTGGGCAGCCTAGTCACAGGCACAAGCGCACTGGGAATCTCTGCTTTCCCAAAGACGCAATCTCTCACGGTGCGCATCCTCGGCAGAGCCTGTTCCCGAAAAGGCAAACGTCCGGCTCCTTGTCCCACACGGAAGGTGGCAGCCCTGAAAGCTGTTGCTGGTCTTCACCTTCCCCGGGCAGCCTAGTCACAGGCACAACCGCACTGGGAATCTCTGCTTTCCCAAAGACGCAATCTCTCACGGTGCGCATCCTCAGCAGAGCCTGTTCCCGAAAAGGCAAACGTCCGGCTCCTTGTCCCACACGGAAGGTGGCAGCCCTGAAAGCTGTTGCTGGTCTTCACCTTCCCCGGGCAGCCTAGTCACAGGCACAACAGGTATTCGGATCTGTGCTTGCCCAGAGAAGGAACAGCTCACGGTGCGCATCCTCGGCAGAGCCTGTTCCCGAAAAGGCAAACGTCCGGCTCCTTGTCCCACACGGAAGGTGGCAGCCCTGAAAGCTGTTGCTGGTCTTCACCTTCCCCGGGCAGCCTAGTCACAGGCACAACCGCACTGGGAATCTCTGCTTTCCCAAAGACGCAATCTCTCACGGTGCGCATCCTCGGCAGAGCCTGTTCCCGAAAAGGCAAACGTCCGGCTCCTTGTCCCACACGGAAGGTGGCAGCCCTGAAAGCTGTTGCTGGTCTTCACCTTCCCCGGGCAGCCTCTTCACAGGCACAACAGGTATTCGGATCTGTGCTTGCCCAGAGAAGGAACAGCTCACGGTGCGCATCCTCGGCAGAGCCTGTTCCCGAAAAGGCAAACGTCCGGCTCCTTCTCCCACACGGAAGGTGGCAGCCCTGAAAGCTGTTGCTGGTCTTCACCTTCCCCGTGCAGCCTAGTCACAGGCACAACCGCACTGGGAATCTCTGCTTTCCCAAAGACACAATCTCTCACGGTGCGCAACCTCGGCAGAGCCTCTTCCCGAAAAGGCAAACGTCCGGCTCCTTGTCCCACACGGAAGGTGGCAGCCCTGAAAGCTGTTGCTGGTCTTCACCTTCCCCGGGCAGCCTACTCACAGGCACAACTGCACTGGGAATCTCTGCTTTCCCAAAGACGCAATCTCTCACGGTGCACATCCTCGGCAGAGCCTGTTCCCGAAAAGGCAAACGTCCGGCTCCTTGTCCCACACGGAAGGTGGCAGCCCTGAAAGCTGTTGCTGGTCTTCACCTTCCCCGGGCAGCCTAGTCACAGGCACAAGCGCACTGGGAATCTCTGCTTTCCCAAAGACGCCATCACTCACGGGGCGCATCCTCGGCAGAGCCTGTTCCCGAAAAGGCAAACGTCCGGCTCCTTGTCCCACACGGAAGGTGGCAGCCCTGAAAGCTGTTGCTGGTCTTCACCTTCCCCGGGCAGCCTAGTCACAGGCACAACCGCACTGGGAATCTCTGCTTTCCCAAAGACGCAATCTCTCACGGTGCGCATCCTCGGCAGAGCCTGTTCCCGAAAAGGCAAACGTCCGGCTCCTTGTCCCACACGGAAGGTGGCAGCCCTGAAAGCTGTTGCTGGTCTTCACCTTCCCCGGGCAGCCTAGTCACTGGCACAACAGGTATTCGGATCTGTGCTTTCCCAGAGAAGGAACAGCTCACGGTGCGCATCCTCGGCAGAGCCTGTTCCCAAAAAGGCAAATGTCCGGCTCCTTGTCCCACACGGAAGGTGGCAGCCCTGAAAGCTGTTGCTGGTCTTCACCTTCCCCGGGCAGCCTAGTCACAGGCACAAGCGCACTGGGAATCTCTGCTTTCCCAAAGACGCAATCTCTCACGGTGCGCATCCTCGGCAGAGCCTGTTCCCGAAAAGGCAAACGTCCGGCTCCTTGTCCCACACGGAAGGTGGCAGCCCTGAAAGCTGTTGCTGGTCTTCACCTTCCCCGGGCAGCCTGTTCACAGGCACAACCGCACTGGGAATCTCTGCTTTCCCAAAGACGCAATCTCTCACGGTGCGCATCCTCGGCAGAGCCTGTTCCCGAAAAGGCAAACGTCCGGCTCCTTGTCCTACACGGAAGGTGGCAGCCCTGAAAGCTGTTGCTGGTCTTCACCTTCCCCGTGCAGCCTAGTCACAGGCACAACAGGTATTCATATCTGTGCTTGCCCAGGGAAGGAACAGCTCACGGTGCGCATCCTCGGCAGAGCCTGTTCCCGAAAAGGCAAACGTCCGGCTCCTTGTCCCACACGGAAGGTGGCAGCCCTGAAAGCTGTTGCTGGTCTTCACCTTCCCCGTGCAGCCTAGTCACAGGCACAAGCGCACTGGGAATATCTGCTTTCCCAAAGACGCAATCTCTCACGGTGCGCATCCTCGGCAGAGCCTGTTCCCGAAAAGGCAAATGTCCGGCTCCTTGTCCCACACGGAAGGTGGCAGCCCTGAAAGCTGTTGCTGGTCTTCACCTTCCCCGTGCAGCCTAGTCACAGGCACAACAGGTATTCGGATCTGTGCTTGCCCAGAGAAGGAACAGCTCACGGTGCGCATCCTCGGCAGAGCCTGTTCCCGAAAAGGCAAACGTCCGTCTCCTTGTCCCACACAGAAGGTGGCAGCCCTGAAAGCTGTTGCTGGTCTTCACCTTCCCCGTGCAGCCTAGTCACAGGCACAACCGCACTGGGAATCTCTGCTTTCCCAAAGACGCAATCTCTCACGGTGCGCATCCTCGGCAGAGCCTGTTCCCGAAAAGGCAAACGTCCGGCTCCTTGTCCCACACGGAAGGTGGCAGCCCTGAAAGCTGTTGCTGGTCTTCACCTTCCCCGGGCAGCCTAGTCACAGGCACAACAGGTATTCTCATCTGTGCTTGCCCAGAGAAGGAACATCTCACGGTGCGCATCCTCGGCAGAGCCTGTTCCCGAAAAGGCAAACGTCCGGCTCCTTGTCCCACACGGAAGGTGGCAGCCCTGAAAGCTGTTGCTGGTCTTCACCTTCCCCGGGCAGCCTAGTCACAGGCACAACCGCACTGGGAATCTCTGCTTTCCCAAAGACGCAATCTCTCACGGTGCGCATCCTCGGCAGAGCCTGTTCCCGAAAAGGCAAACGTCCGGCTCCTTGTCCCACATGGAAGGTGGCAGCCCTGAAAGCTGTTGCTGGTCTTCACCTTCCCCGTGCAGCCTATTCACAGGCACAACCGCACGGGGAATCTCTGCTTTCCCAAAGACGCAATCTCTCACGGGGCGCATCCTCGGCAGAGCCTGTTCCCGAAAAGGCAAACGTCCGGCTCCTTGTCCCACACGGAAGGTGGCAGCCCTGAAAGCTGTTGCTGGTCTTCACCTTCCCCGTGCAGCCTAGTCACAGGCACAACAGGTTTTGGGATCTGTGCTTGCCCAGAGAAGTAACAGCTCACGGTGCGCATCCTCGGCAGAGCCTGTTCCCGAAAAGGCAAACGTCCGGCTCCTTGTCCCACACGGAAGGTGGCAGCGCTGAAAGCTGTTGCTGGTCTTCACCTTCCCCGTGCAGCCTAGTCACAGGCACAACCGCACGGGGAATCTCTGCTTTCCCAAAGACGCAATCTCTCACGGTGCGCATCCTCGGCAGAGCCTGTTCCCGAAAAGGCAAACGTCCGGCTCCTTGTCCCACACGGAAGGTGGCAGCCCTGAAAGCTGTTGCTGGTCTTCACCTTCCCCGGGCAGCCTAGTCACAGGCACAACCGCACTGGGAATCTCTGCTTTCCCAAAGACGCAATCTCTCACGGTGCGCATCCTCGGCAGAGCCTGTTCCCGAAAAGGCAAACGTCCGTCTCCTTGTCCCACACGGAAGGTGGCAGCCCTGAAAGCTGTTGCTGGTCTTCACCTTCCCCGGGCAGCCTAGTCACAGGCACAAGCGCACTGGGAATCTCTGCTTTCCCAAAGACGCAATCTCTCACGGTGCGCATCCTCGGCAGAGCCTGTTCCCGAAAAGGCAAACGTCCGGCTCCTTGTCCCACACAGAAGGTGGCAGCCCTGAAAGCTGTTGCTGGTCTTCACCTTCCCAGTGCAGCCTATTCACAGGCACAACAGTTTTTGGGATCTGTGCTTGCCCAGAGAAGGAACAGCTCACGGTGCGCATCCTCGGCAGAGCCTGTTCCCGAAAAGGCAAACGTCCGGCTCCTTGTCCCACACGGAAGGTGGCAGCCCTGAAAGCTGTTGCTGGTCTTCACCTTCCCCGAGCAGCCTAGTCACAGGCACAAGCGCACTGGGAATCTCTGCTTTCCCAAAGACGCAATCTCTCACGGTGCGCATCCTCGGCAGAGCCTGTTCCCAAAAAGGCAAACGTCCGGCTCCTTGTCCCACACGGAAGGTGGCAGCCCTGAAAGCTGTTGCTGGTCTTCACCTTCCCCGTGCAGCCTTTTCACAGGCACAAGCGCACGGGGAATCTCTGCTTTCCCAAAGACGCAATCTCTCACGGTGCGCATCCTCGGCAGAGCCTGTTCCCGAAAAGGCAAACGTCCGGCTCCTTGTCCCACACGGAAGGTGGCAGCCCTGAAAGCTGTTGCTGGTCTTCACCTTCCCCGTGCAGCCTATTCGCAGGCACAACAGGTATTCGGATCTGTGCTTGCCCAGGGAAGGAACAGCTCACGGTGCGCATCCTCGGCAGAGCCTGTTCCCGAAAAGGCAAACGTCCGGCTCCTTGTCCCACACGGAAGGTGGCAGCCCTGAAAGCTGTTGCTGGTCTTCACCTTCCCCGGGCAGCCTAGTCACAGGCACAAGCGCACTGGGAATCTCTGCTTTCCCAAAGACGCAATCTCTCACGGTGCGCATCCTCGGCAGAGCCTGTTCCCGAAAAGGCAAACGTCCGGCTCCTTGTCCCACACGGAAGGTGGCAGCCCTGAAAGCTGTTGCTGGTCTTCACCTTCCCCGTGCAGCCTAGTCACAGGCACAACAGGTTTTGGGATCTGTGCTTGCCCAGAGAAGGAACATCTCACGGTGCGCATCCTCGGCAGAGCCTGTTCCCGAAAAGGCAAACGTCCGGCTCCTTGTCCCACACAGAAGGTGGCAGCCCTGAAAGCTGGTGCTGGTCTTCACCTTCCCCGGGCAGCCTAGTCACAGGCACAACCGCACGGGGAATCTCTGCTTTCCCAAAGACGCAATCTCTCACGGTGCGCATCCTCGGCAGAGCCTGTTCCCGAAAAGGCAAATGTCCGGCTCCTTGTCCCACACGGAAGGTGGCAGCCCTGAAAGCTGTTGCTGGTCTTCACCTTCCCCGGGCAGCCTAGTCATAGGCACAACAGGTATTCGGATCTGTGCTTGCCCAGAGAAGGAACAGCTCACGGTGCGCATCCTCGGCAGAGCCTGTTCCCGAAAAGGCAAACGTCCGGCTCCTTGTCCCACACGGAAGGTGGCAGCCCTGAAAGCTGTTGCTGGTCTTCACCTTCCCCATGCAGCCTATTCACAGGCACAAGCGCACTGGGAATCTCTGCTTTCCCAAAGACGCAATCTCTCACGGTGCGCATCCTCGGCAGAGCCTGTTCCCGAAAAGGCAAACGTCCGGCTCCTTGTCCCACACAGAAGGTGGCAGCCCTGAAAGCTGTTGCTGGTCTTCACCTTCCCCGTGCAGCCTTTTACAGGCACAAGCGCACGGGGAATCTCTGCTTTCCCAAAGACGCAATCTCTCACGGTGCGCATCCTCGGCAGAGCCTGTTCCCGAAAAGGCAAACGTCCGGCTCCTTGTCCCACACGGAAGGTGGCAGCCCTGAAAGCTGTTGCTGGTCTTCACCTTCCCCGTGCAGCCTAGTCACAGGCACAACCGCACGGGGAATCTCTGCTTTCCCAAAGACGCAATCTCTCACGGTGCGCATCCTCGGCAGAGCCTGTTCCCGAAAAGGCAAACGTCCGGCTCCTTGTCCCACACGGAAGGTGGCAGCCCTGAAAGCTGTTGCTGGTCTTCACCTTCCCCGGGCAGCCTAGTCACAGGCACAAGAGGTATTCGCATCTGTGCTTGCCCAGATAAGGAACATCTCACGGTGCGCATCCTCGGCAGAGCCTGTTCCCGAAAAGGCAAACGTCCGGCTCCTTGTCCCACACGGAAGGTGGCAGCCCTGAAAGCTGTTGCTGGTCTTCACCTTCCCCGGGCAGCCTAGTCACAGGCACAACCGCACTGGGAATCTCTGCTTTCCCAAAGACGCAATCACTCACGGGGCGCATCCTCGGCAGAGCCTGTTCCCGAAAAGGCAAACGTCCGGCTCCTTGTCCCACACGGAAGGTGGCAGCCCTGAAAGCTGTTGCTGGTCTTCACCTTCCCCGGGCAGCCTAGTCACAGGCACAACCGCACTGGGAATCTCTGCTTTCCCAAAGACGCAATCTCTCACGGTGCGCATCCTCGGCAGAGCCTGTTCCCGAAAAGGCAAACGTCCGGCTCCTTGTCCCACACGGAAGGTGGCAGCCCTGAAAGCTGTTGCTGGTCTTCACCTTCCCCGTGCAGCCTAGTCACAGGCACAACAGGTATTCGGATCTGTGCTTGCCCAGAGAAGGAACAGCTCACGGTGCGCATCCTCGGCAGAGCCTGTTCCCGAAAAGGCAAACGTCCGGCTCCTTGTCCCACACGGAAGGTGGCAGCCCTGAAAGCTGTTGCTGGTCTTCACCTTCCCTGGGCAGCCTAGTCACAGGCACAAGCGCACTGGGAATCTCTGCTTTCCCAAAGACGCAATCTCTCACGGTGCGCATCCTCGGCAGAGCCTGTTCCCGAAAAGGCAAACGTCCGGCTCCTTGTCCCACACGGAAGGTGGCAGCCCTGAAAGCTGTTGCTGGTCTTCACCTTCCCCGTGCAGCCTAGTACAGGCACAACCGCACTGGGAATCTCTGCTTTCCCAAAGACGCAATCTCTCACGGTGCGCATCCTCGGCAGAGCCTGTTCCCGAAAAGGCAAACGTCCGGCTCCTTGTCCCACACGGAAGGTGGCAGCCCTGAAAGCTGTTGCTGGTCTTCACCTTCCCCGGGCAGCCTAGTCACAGGCACAACAGGTATTCGGATCTGTGCTTGCCCAGAGAAGGAACAGCTCACGGTGCGCATCCTTGGCAGAGCCTGTTCCCGAAAAGGCAAACGTCCGGCTCCTTGTCCCACACGGAAGGTGGCAGCCCTGAAAGCTGTTGCTGGTCTTCACCTTCCCCGTGCAGCCTAGTCACAGGCACAACCGCACTGGGAATCTCTGCTTTCCCAAAGACGCAATCTCTCACGGTGCGCATCCTCGGCAGAGCCTCTTCCCGAAAAGGCAAACGTCCGGCTCCTTGTCCCACACGGAAGGTGGCAGCCCTGAAAGCTGTTGCTGGTCTTCACCTTCCCCGTGCAGCCTAGTCACAGGCACAACAGGTTTTGGGATCTGTGCTTGCCCAGAGAAGTAACAGCTCACGGTGCGCATCCTCGGCAGAGCCTGTTCCTGAAAAGGCAAACGTCCGGCTCCTTGTCCCACACGGAAGGTGGCAGCGCTGAAAGCTGTTGCTGGTCTTCACCTTCCCCGTGCAGCCTAGTCACAGGCACAACCGCACGGGGAATCTCTGCTTTCCCAAAGACGCAATCTCTCACGGTGCGCATCCTCGGCAGAGCCTGTTCCCGAAAAGGCAAACGTCCGGCTCCTTGTCCCACACGGAAGGTGGCAGCCCTGAAAGCTGTTGCTGGTCTTCACCTTCCCCGTGCAGCCTAGTCACAGGCACAAGCGCACTGGGAATCTCTGCTTTCCCAAAGACGCAATCTCTCACGGTGCGCATCCTCGGCAGAGCCTGTTCCCGAAAAGGCAAACGTCCGGCTCCTTGTCCCACACGGAAGGTGGCAGCCCTGAAAGCTGTTGCTGGTCTTCACCTTCCCCGTGCAGCCTATTCACAGGCACAAGCGCACTGGGAATCTCTGCTTTCCCAAAGACGCAATCTCTCACGGTGCGCATCCTCGGCAGAGCCTGTTCCCGAAAAGGCAAACGTCCGGCTCCTTGTCCCACACGGAAGGTGGCAGCCCTGAAAGCTGTTGCTGGTCTTCACCTTCCCCCTGCAGCCTATTCACAGGCACAACAGGTTTTGGGATCTGTGCTTGCCCAGAGAAGGAACATCTCACGGTGCGCATCCTCGGCAGAGCCTGTTCCCGAAAAGGCAAACGTCCGTCTCCTTGTCCCACACGGAAGGTGGCAGCCCTGAAAGCTGTTGCTGGTCTTCACCTTCCCCGGGCAGCCTAGTCACAGGCACAAGCGCACTGGGAATCTCTGCTTTCCCAAAGACGCAATCTCTCACGGTGCGCATCCTCGGCAGAGCCTGTTCCCGAAAAGGCAAACGTCCGGCTCCTTGTCCCACACGGAAGGTGGCAGCCCTGAAAGCTGTTGCTGGTCTTCACCTTCCCCGGGCAGCCTACTCACAGGCACAACAGGTATTCGGATCTGTGCTTGCCCAGAGAAGGAACAGCTCACGGTGCGCATCCTCGGCAGAGCCTGTTCCCGAAAAGGCAAACGTCCGGCTCCTTGTCCCACACGGAAGGTGGCAGCCCTGAAAGCTGTTGCTGGTCTTCACCTTCCCCATGCAGCCTATTCACAGGCACAAGCGCACTGGGAATCTCTGCTTTCCCAAAGACGCAATCTCTCACGGTGCGCATCCTCGGCAGAGCCTGTTCCCGAAAAGGCAAACGTCCGGCTCCTTGTCCCACACGGAAGGTGGCAGCCCTGAAAGCTGTTGCTGGTCTTCACCTTCCCCGTGCAGCCTAGTCACAGGCACAAGCGCACTGGGAATCTCTGCTTTCCCAAAGACGCAATCTCTCACGGTGCGCATCCTCGGCAGAGCCTGTTCCCGAAAAGGCAAACGTCCGGCTCCTTGTCCCACACAGAAGGTGGCAGCCCTGAAAGCTGTTGCTGGTCTTCACCTTCCCCGTGCAGCCTTTTACAGGCACAAGCGCACGGGGAATCTCTGCTTTCCCAAAGACGCAATCTCTCACGGTGCGCATCCTCGGCAGAGCCTGTTCCCGAAAAGGCAAACGTCCGGCTCCTTGTCCCACACGGAAGGTGGCAGCCCTGAAAGCTGTTGCTGGTCTTCACCTTCCCCGTGCAGCCTAGTCACAGGCACAACCGCACGGGGAATCTCTGCTTTCCCAAAGACGCAATCTCTCACGGTGCGCATCCTCGGCAGAGCCTGTTCCCGAAAAGGCAAACGTCCGGCTCCTTGTCCCACACGGAAGGTGGCAGCCCTGAAAGCTGTTGCTGGTCTTCACCTTCCCCGGGCAGCCTAGTCACAGGCACAAGAGGTATTCGCATCTGTGCTTGCCCAGAGAAGGAACATCTCACGGTGCGCATCCTCGGCAGAGCCTGTTCCCGAAAAGGCAAACGTCCGGCTCCTTGTCCCACACGGAAGGTGGCAGCCCTGAAAGCTGTTGCTGGTCTTCACCTTCCCCGGGCAGCCTAGTCACAGGCACAACCGCACTGGGAATCTCTGCTTTCCCAAAGACGCAATCACTCACGGGGCGCATCCTCGGCAGAGCCTGTTCCCGAAAAGGCAAACGTCCGGCTCCTTCTCCCACACGGAAGGTGGCAGCCCTGAAAGCTGTTGCTGGTCTTCACCTTCCCCGGGCAGCCTAGTCACAGGCACAACCGCACTGGGAATCTCTGCTTTCCCAAAGACGCAATCTCTCACGGTGCGCATCCTCGGCAGAGCCTGTTCCCGAAAAGGCAAACGTCCGGCTCCTTGTCCCACACGGAAGGTGGCAGCCCTGAAAGCTGTTGCTGGTCTTCACCTTCCCCGGGCAGCCTAGTCACAGGCACAACAGGTATTCGGATCTGTGCTTGCCCAGAGAAGGAACAGCTCACGGTGCGCATCCTCGGCAGAGCCTCTTCCCGAAAAGGCAAACGTCCGGCTCCTTGTCCCACACGGAAGGTGGCAGCCCTGAAAGCTGTTGCTGGTCTTCACCTTCCCCGGGCAGCCTAGTCACAGGCACAACAGGTATTCTCATCTGTGCTTGCCCAGAGAAGGAACATCTCACGGTGCGCATCCTCGGCAGAGCCTGTTCCCGAAAAGGCAAACGTCCGGCTCCTTGTCCCACACGGAAGGTGGCAGCCCTGAAAGCTGTTGCTGGTCTTCACCTTCCCCGGGCAGCCTACTCACAGGCACAACCGCACTGGGAATCTCTGCTTTCCCAAAGACGCAATCTCTCACGGTGCGCATCCTCGGCAGAGCCTGTTCCCGAAAAGGGAAACGTCCGGCTCCTTGTCCCACACGGAAGGTGGCAGCCCTGAAAGCTGTTGCTGGTCTTCACCTTCCCCGTGCAGCCTATTCACAGGCACAAGCGCACGGGGAATCTCTGCTTTCCCAAAGACGCAATCTCTCACGGTGCGCATCCTCGGCAGAGCCTGTTCCCGAAAAGGCAAACGTCCGGCTCCTTGTCCCACACGGAAGGTGGCAGCCCTGAAAGCTGTTGCTGGTCTTCACCTTCCCCGTGCAGCCTAGTCACAGGCACAACAGGTTTTGGGATCTGTGCTTGCCCAGAGAAGGAACAGCTCACGGTGCGCATCCTCGGCAGAGCCTGTTCCTGAAAAGGCAAACGTCCGGCTCCTTGTCCCACACGGAAGGTGGCAGCCCTGAAAGCTGTTGCTGGTCTTCACCTTCCCCGTGCAGCCTAGTCACAGGCACAACCGCACGGGGAATCTCTGCTTTCCCAAAGACGCAATCTCTCACGGTGCGCATCCTCGGCAGAGCCTGTTCCCGAAAAGGCAAACGTCCGGCTCCTTCTCCCACACGGAAGGTGGCAGCCCTGAAAGCTGTTGCTGGTCTTCACCTTCCCCGTGCAGCCTAGTCACAGGCACAAGCGCACTGGGAATCTCTGCTTTCCCAAAGACGCAATCTCTCACGGTGCGCATCCTCGGCAGAGCCTGTTCCCGAAAAGGCAAACGTCCGGCTCCTTGTCCCACACGGAAGGTGGCAGCCCTGAAAGCTGTTGCTGGTCTTCACCTTCCCCGTGCAGCCTAGTACAGGCACAACCGCACTGGGAATCTCTGCTTTCCCAAAGACGCAATCTCTCACGGTGCGCATCCTCGGCAGAGCCTGTTCCCGAAAAGGCAAACGTCCGGCTCCTTGTCCCACACGGAAGGTGGCAGCCCTGAAAGCTGTTGCTGGTCTTCACCTTCCCCGTGCAGCCTAGTACAGGCACAACCGCACTGGGAATCTCTGCTTTCCCAAAGACGCAATCTCTCACGGTGCGCATCCTCGGCAGAGCCTGTTCCCGAAAAGGCAAACGTCCGGCTCCTTGTCCCACACGGAAGGTGGCAGCCCTGAAAGCTGTTGCTGGTCTTCACCTTCCCCGGGCAGCCTAGTCACAGGCACAACAGGTATTCGGATCTGTGCTTGCCCAGAGAAGGAACAGCTCACGGTGCGCATCCTCGGCAGAGCCTGTTCCCGAAAAGGCAAACGTCCGGCTCCTTGTCCCACACGGAAGGTGGCAGCCCTGAAAGCTGTTGCTGGTCTTCACCTTCCCCGGGCAGCCTAGTCACAGGCACAACAGGTATTCTCATCTGTGCTTGCCCAGAGAAGGAACATCTCACGGTGCGCATCCTCGGCAGAGCCTGTTCCCGAAAAGGCAAACGTCCGGCTCCTTGTCCCACACGGAAGGTGGCAGCCCTGAAAGCTGTTGCTGGTCTTCACCTTCCCCGGGCAGCCTAGTCACAGGCACAACCGCACTGGGAATCTCTGCTTTCCCAAAGACGCAATCTCTCACGGTGCGCATCCTCGGCAGAGCCTGTTCCCGAAAAGGGAAACGTCCGGCTCCTTGTCCCACATGGAAGGTGGCAGCCCTGAAAGCTGTTGCTGGTCTTCACCTTCCCCGTGCAGCCTATTCACAGGCACAACCGCACTGGGAATCTCTGCTTTCCCAAAGACGCAATCTCTCACGGTGCGCATCCTCGGCAGAGCCTCTTCCCGAAAAGGCAAACGTCCGGCTCCTTGTCCCACACGGAAGGTGGCAGCCCTGAAAGCTGTTGCTGGTCTTCACCTTCCCCGTGCAGCCTAGTCACAGGCACAACAGGTTTTGGGATCTGTGCTTGCCCAGAGAAGTAACAGCTCACGGTGCGCATCCTCGGCAGAGCCTGTTCCTGAAAAGGCAAACGTCCGGCTCCTTGTCCCACACGGAAGGTGGCAGCGCTGAAAGCTGTTGCTGGTCTTCACCTTCCCCGTGCAGCCTAGTCACAGGCACAACCGCACGGGGAATCTCTGCTTTCCCAAAGACGCAATCTCTCACGGTGCGCATCCTCGGCAGAGCCTGTTCCCGAAAAGGCAAACGTCCGGCTCCTTGTCCCACACGGAAGGTGGCAGCCCTGAAAGCTGTTGCTGGTCTTCACCTTCCCCGTGCAGCCTAGTCACAGGCACAAGCGCACTGGGAATCTCTGCTTTCCCAAAGACGCAATCTCTCACGGTGCGCATCCTCGGCAGAGCCTGTTCCCGAAAAGGCAAACGTCCGGCTCCTTGTCCCACACGGAAGGTGGCAGCCCTGAAAGCTGTTGCTGGTCTTCACCTTCCCCGTGCAGCCTATTCACAGGCACAAGCGCACTGGGAATCTCTGCTTTCCCAAAGACGCAATCTCTCACGGTGCGCATCCTCGGCAGAGCCTGTTCCCGAAAAGGCAAACGTCCGGCTCCTTGTCCCACACGGAAGGTGGCAGCCCTGAAAGCTGTTGCTGGTCTTCACCTTCCCCCTGCAGCCTATTCACAGGCACAACAGGTTTTGGGATCTGTGCTTGCCCAGAGAAGGAACATCTCACGGTGCGCATCCTCGGCAGAGCCTGTTCCCGAAAAGGCAAACGTCCGTCTCCTTGTCCCACACGGAAGGTGGCAGCCCTGAAAGCTGTTGCTGGTCTTCACCTTCCCCGGGCAGCCTAGTCACAGGCACAAGCGCACTGGGAATCTCTGCTTTCCCAAAGACGCAATCTCTCACGGTGCGCATCCTCGGCAGAGCCTGTTCCCGAAAAGGCAAACGTCCGGCTCCTTGTCCCACACGGAAGGTGGCAGCCCTGAAAGCTGTTGCTGGTCTTCACCTTCCCCGGGCAGCCTACTCACAGGCACAACAGGTATTCGGATCTGTGCTTGCCCAGAGAAGGAACAGCTCACGGTGCGCATCCTCGGCAGAGCCTGTTCCCGAAAAGGCAAACGTCCGGCTCCTTGTCCCACACGGAAGGTGGCAGCCCTGAAAGCTGTTGCTGGTCTTCACCTTCCCCATGCAGCCTATTCACAGGCACAAGCGCACTGGGAATCTCTGCTTTCCCAAAGACGCAATCTCTCACGGTGCGCATCCTCGGCAGAGCCTGTTCCCGAAAAGGCAAACGTCCGGCTCCTTGTCCCACACGGAAGGTGGCAGCCCTGAAAGCTGTTGCTGGTCTTCACCTTCCCCGTGCAGCCTAGTCACAGGCACAAGCGCACTGGGAATCTCTGCTTTCCCAAAGACGCAATCTCTCACGGTGCGCATCCTCGGCAGAGCCTGTTCCCGAAAAGGCAAACGTCCGGCTCCTTGTCCCACACAGAAGGTGGCAGCCCTGAAAGCTGTTGCTGGTCTTCACCTTCCCCGTGCAGCCTTTTACAGGCACAAGCGCACGGGGAATCTCTGCTTTCCCAAAGACGCAATCTCTCACGGTGCGCATCCTCGGCAGAGCCTGTTCCCGAAAAGGCAAACGTCCGGCTCCTTGTCCCACACGGAAGGTGGCAGCCCTGAAAGCTGTTGCTGGTCTTCACCTTCCCCGTGCAGCCTAGTCACAGGCACAACCGCACGGGGAATCTCTGCTTTCCCAAAGACGCAATCTCTCACGGTGCGCATCCTCGGCAGAGCCTGTTCCCGAAAAGGCAAACGTCCGGCTCCTTGTCCCACACGGAAGGTGGCAGCCCTGAAAGCTGTTGCTGGTCTTCACCTTCCCCGGGCAGCCTAGTCACAGGCACAAGAGGTATTCGCATCTGTGCTTGCCCAGAGAAGGAACATCTCACGGTGCGCATCCTCGGCAGAGCCTGTTCCCGAAAAGGCAAACGTCCGGCTCCTTGTCCCACACGGAAGGTGGCAGCCCTGAAAGCTGTTGCTGGTCTTCACCTTCCCCGGGCAGCCTAGTCACAGGCACAACCGCACTGGGAATCTCTGCTTTCCCAAAGACGCAATCACTCACGGGGCGCATCCTCGGCAGAGCCTGTTCCCGAAAAGGCAAACGTCCGGCTCCTTCTCCCACACGGAAGGTGGCAGCCCTGAAAGCTGTTGCTGGTCTTCACCTTCCCCGGGCAGCCTAGTCACAGGCACAACCGCACTGGGAATCTCTGCTTTCCCAAAGACGCAATCTCTCACGGTGCGCATCCTCGGCAGAGCCTGTTCCCGAAAAGGCAAACGTCCGGCTCCTTGTCCCACACGGAAGGTGGCAGCCCTGAAAGCTGTTGCTGGTCTTCACCTTCCCCGGGCAGCCTAGTCACAGGCACAACAGGTATTCGGATCTGTGCTTGCCCAGAGAAGGAACAGCTCACGGTGCGCATCCTCGGCAGAGCCTGTTCCCGAAAAGGCAAACGTCCGGCTCCTTGTCCCACACGGAAGGTGGCAGCCCTGAAAGCTGTTGCTGGTCTTCACCTTCCCCGGGCAGCCTAGTCACAGGCACAACAGGTATTCTCATCTGTGCTTGCCCAGAGAAGGAACATCTCACGGTGCGCATCCTCGGCAGAGCCTGTTCCCGAAAAGGCAAACGTCCGGCTCCTTGTCCCACACGGAAGGTGGCAGCCCTGAAAGCTGTTGCTGGTCTTCACCTTCCCCGGGCAGCCTACTCACAGGCACAACCGCACTGGGAATCTCTGCTTTCCCAAAGACGCAATCTCTCACGGTGCGCATCCTCGGCAGAGCCTGTTCCCGAAAAGGGAAACGTCCGGCTCCTTGTCCCACACGGAAGGTGGCAGCCCTGAAAGCTGTTGCTGGTCTTCACCTTCCCCGTGCAGCCTATTCACAGGCACAAGCGCACGGGGAATCTCTGCTTTCCCAAAGACGCAATCTCTCACGGTGCGCATCCTCGGCAGAGCCTGTTCCCGAAAAGGCAAACGTCCGGCTCCTTGTCCCACACGGAAGGTGGCAGCCCTGAAAGCTGTTGCTGGTCTTCACCTTCCCCGTGCAGCCTAGTCACAGGCACAACAGGTTTTGGGATCTGTGCTTGCCCAGAGAAGGAACAGCTCACGGTGCGCATCCTCGGCAGAGCCTGTTCCTGAAAAGGCAAACGTCCGGCTCCTTGTCCCACACGGAAGGTGGCAGCGCTGAAAGCTGTTGCTGGTCTTCACCTTCCCCGTGCAGCCTAGTCACAGGCACAACCGCACGGGGAATCTCTGCTTTCCCAAAGACGCAATCTCTCACGGTGCGCATCCTCGGCAGAGCCTGTTCCCGAAAAGGCAAACGTCCGGCTCCTTCTCCCACACGGAAGGTGGCAGCCCTGAAAGCTGTTGCTGGTCTTCACCTTCCCCGTGCAGCCTAGTCACAGGCACAAGCGCACTGGGAATCTCTGCTTTCCCAAAGACGCAATCTCTCACGGTGCGCATCCTCGGCAGAGCCTGTTCCCGAAAAGGCAAACGTCCGGCTCCTTGTCCCACACGGAAGGTGGCAGCCCTGAAAGCTGTTGCTGGTCTTCACCTTCCCCGGGCAGCCTAGTCACAGGCACAACTGCACTGGGAATCTCTGCTTTCCCAAAGACGCAATCTCTCACGGTGCGCATCCTCGGCAGAGCCTGTTCCCGAAAAGGCAAACGTCCGGCTCCTTGTCCCACACAGAAGGTGGCAGCCCTGAAAGCTGTTGCTGGTCTTCACCTTCCCAGTGCAGCCTATTCACAGGCACAACAGTTTTTGGGATCTGTGCTTGCCCAGAGAAGGAACAGCTCACGGTGCGCATCCTCGGCAGAGCCTGTTCCCGAAAAGGCAAACGTCCGTCTCCTTGTCCCACACGGAAGGTGGCAGCCCTGAAAGCTGTTGCTGGTCTTCACCTTCCCCGAGCAGCCTAGTCACAGGCACAAGCGCACTGGGAATCTCTGCTTTCCCAAAGACGCAATCTCTCACGGTGCGCATCCTCGGCAGAGCCTGTTCCCGAAAAGGCAAACGTCCGGCTCCTTGTCCCACACGGAAGGTGGCAGCCCTGAAAGCTGTTGCTGGTCTTCACCTTCCCCGTGCAGCCTATTCACAGGCACAAGCGCACGGGGAATCTCTGCTTTCCCAAAGACGCAATCTCTCACGGTGCGCATCCTCGGCAGAGCCTGTTCCCGAAAAGGCAAACGTCCGGCTCCTTGTCCCACACGGAAGGTGGCAGCCCTGAAAGCTGTTGCTGGTCTTCACCTTCCCCGTGCAGCCTATTCGCAGGCACAACAGGTATTCGGATCTGTGCTTGCCCAGGGAAGGAACAGCTCACGGTGCGCATCCTCGGCAGAGCCTGTTCCCGAAAAGGCAAACGTCCGGCTCCTTGTCCCACACGGAAGGTGGCAGCCCTGAAAGCTGTTGCTGGTCTTCACCTTCCCCGGGCAGCCTACTCACAGGCACAACCGCACTGGGAATCTCTGCTTTCCCAAAGACGCAATCTCTCACGGTGCGCATCCTCGGCAGAGCCTGTTCCCGAAAGGCAAACGTCCGGCTCCTTGTCCCACACGGAAGGTGGCAGCCCTGAAAGCTGTTGCTGGTCTTCACCTTCCCCGGGCAGCCTAGTCACAGGCACAACAGGTTTTGGGATCTGTGCTTGCCCAGAGAAGGAACATCTCACGGTGCGCATCCTCGGCAGAGCCTGTTCCCGAAAAGGCAAACGTCCGGCTCCTTGTCCCACACGGAAGGTGGCAGCCCTGAAAGCTGTTGCTGGTCTTCACCTTCCCCCTGCAGCCTAGTCACAGGCACAAGCGCACTGGGAATCTCTGCTTTCCCAAAGACGCAATCTCTCACGGTGCGCATCCTCGGCAGAGCCTCTTCACGAAAACGCAAACGTCCGGCTCCTTGTCCCACACGGAAGGTGGCAGCCCTGAAAGCTGTTGCTGCTCTTCACCTTCCCCCTGCAGCCTATTCACAGGCACAACAGGTTTTGGGATCTGTGCTTGCCCAGAGAAGGAACATCTCACGGTGCGCATCCTCGGCAGAGCCTGTTCCCGAAAAGGCAAACGTCCGTCTCCTTGTCCCACACGGAAGGTGGCAGCCCTGAAAGCTGTTGCTGGTCTTCACCTTCCCCGTGCAGCCTAGTCACAGGCACAAGCGCACTGGGAATCTCTGCTTTCCCAAAGACGCAATCTCTCACGGTGCGCATCCTCGGCAGAGCCTGTTCCCGAAAAGGCAAACGTCCGGCTCCTTGTCCCACACGGAAGGTGGCAGCCCTGAAAGCTGTTGCTGGTCTTCACCTTCCCCGTGCAGCCTAGTCACAGGCACAAGAGGTATTCGGATCTGTGCTTGCCCAGAGAAGGAACAGCTCACGGTGCGCATCCTCGGCAGAGCCTGTTCCCGAAAAGGCAAACGTCCGGCTCCTTGTCCCACACGGAAGGTGGCAGCCCTGAAAGCTGTTGCTGGTCTTCACCTTCCCCGGGCAGCCTAGTCACAGGCACAAGCGCACTGGGAATCTCTGCTTTCCCAAAGACGCAATCTCTCACGGTGCGCATCCTCGGCAGAGCCTGTTCCCGAAAAGGCAAACGTCCGGCTCCTTGTCCCACACGGAAGGTGGCAGCCCTGAAAGCTGTTGCTGGTCTTCACCTTCCCCGTGCAGCCTTTTCACAGGCACAAGCGCACGGGGAATCTCTGCTTTCCCAAAGACGCAATCTCTCACGGTGCGCATCCTCGGCAGAGCCTGTTCCCGAAAAGGCAAACGTCCGGCTCCTTGTCCCACACGGAAGGTGGCAGCCCTGAAAGCTGTTGCTGGTCTTCACCTTCCCCGGGCAGCCTAGTCACAGGCACAAGAGGTATTCGCATCTGTGCTTGCCCAGAGAAGGAACATCTCACGGTGCGCATCCTCGGCAGAGCCTCTTCCCGAAAAGGCAAACGTCCGGCTCCTTGTCCCACACGGAAGGTGGCAGCCCTGAAAGCTGTTGCTGGTCTTCACCTTCCCCGGGCAGCCTAGTCACAGGCACAAGCGCACTGGGAATCTCTGCTTTCCCAAAGACGCAATCTCTCACGGTGCGCATCCTTGGCAGAGCCTGTTCCCGAAAAGGCAAACGTCCGGCTCCTTGTCCCACACGGAAGGTGGCAGCCCTGAAAGCTGTTGCTGGTCTTCACCTTCCCAGTGCAGCCTATTCACAGGCACAACAGTTTTTGGGATCTGTGCTTGCCGAGAGAAGGAACAGCTCACGGTGCGCATCCTCGGCAGAGCCTGTTCCCGAAAAGGCAAACGTCCGGCTCCTTGTCCCACACGGAAGGTGGCAGCCCTGAAAGCTGTTGCTGGTCTTCACCTTCCCCCTGCAGCCTAGTCACAGGCACAAGCGCACTGGGAATCTCTGCTTTCCCAAAGACGCAATCTCTCACGGTGCGCATCCTCGGCAGAGCCTGTTCCCGAAAAGGCAAACGTCCGGCTCCTTGTCCCACACGGAAGGTGGCAGCCCTGAAAGCTGTTGCTGGTCTTCACCTTCCCCGGGCAGCCTAGTCACAGGCACAACAGGTATTCTCATCTGTGCTTGCCCAGAGAAGGAACATCTCACGGTGCGCATCCTCGGCAGAGCCTGTTCCCGAAAAGGCAAACGTCCGGCTCCTTGTCCCACACGGAAGGTGGCAGCCCTGAAAGCTGTTGCTGGTCTTCACCTTCCCCGGGCAGCCTAGTCACAGGCACAACCGCACTGGGAATCTCTGCTTTCCCAAAGACGCAATCTCTCACGGTGCGCATCCTCGGCAGAGCCTGTTCCCGAAAAGGGAAACGTCCGGCTCCTTGTCCCACATGGAAGGTGGCAGCCCTGAAAGCTGTTGCTGGTCTTCACCTTCCCCGTGCAGCCTATTCACAGGCACAACCGCACTGGGAATCTCTGCTTTCCCAAAGACGCAATCTCTCACGGTGCGCATCCTCGGCAGAGCCTCTTCCCGAAAAGGCAAACGTCCGGCTCCTTGTCCCACACGGAAGGTGGCAGCCCTGAAAGCTGTTGCTGGTCTTCACCTTCCCCGTGCAGCCTAGTCACAGGCACAACAGGTTTTGGGATCTGTGCTTGCCCAGAGAAGTAACAGCTCACGGTGCGCATCCTCGGCAGAGCCTGTTCCTGAAAAGGCAAACGTCCGGCTCCTTGTCCCACACGGAAGGTGGCAGCGCTGAAAGCTGTTGCTGGTCTTCACCTTCCCCGTGCAGCCTAGTCACAGGCACAACCGCACGGGGAATCTCTGCTTTCCCAAAGACGCAATCTCTCACGGTGCGCATCCTCGGCAGAGCCTGTTCCCGAAAAGGCAAACGTCCGGCTCCTTCTCCCACACGGAAGGTGGCAGCCCTGAAAGCTGTTGCTGGTCTTCACCTTCCCCGTGCAGCCTATTCACAGGCACAAGCGCACTGGGAATCTCTGCTTTCCCAAAGACGCAATCTCTCACGGTGCGCATCCTCGGCAGAGCCTGTTCCCGAAAAGGCAAACGTCCGGCTCCTTGTCCCACACGGAAGGTGGCAGCCCTGAAAGCTGTTGCTGGTCTTCACCTTCCCCGTGCAGCCTATTCACAGGCACAAGCGCACTGGGAATCTCTGCTTTCCCAAAGACGCAATCTCTCACGGTGCGCATCCTCGGCAGAGCCTGTTCCCGAAAAGGCAAACGTCCGGCTCCTTGTCCCACACGGAAGGTGGCAGCCCTGAAAGCTGTTGCTGGTCTTCACCTTCCCCCTGCAGCCTATTCACAGGCACAACAGGTTTTGGGATCTGTGCTTGCCCAGAGAAGGAACATCTCACGGTGCGCATCCTCGGCAGAGCCTGTTCCCGAAAAGGCAAACGTCCGTCTCCTTGTCCCACACGGAAGGTGGCAGCCCTGAAAGCTGTTGCTGGTCTTCACCTTCCCCGGGCAGCCTAGTCACAGGCACAAGCGCACTGGGAATCTCTGCTTTCCCAAAGACGCAATCTCTCACGGTGCGCATCCTCGGCAGAGCCTGTTCCCGAAAAGGCAAATGTCCGGCTCCTTGTCCCACACGGAAGGTGGCAGCCCTGAAAGCTGTTGCTGGTCTTCACCTTCCCCGGGCAGCCTACTCACAGGCACAACAGGTATTCGGATCTGTGCTTGCCCAGAGAAGGAACAGCTCACGGTGCGCATCCTCGGCAGAGCCTGTTCCCGAAAAGGCAAACGTCCGGCTCCTTGTCCCACACGGAAGGTGGCAGCCCTGAAAGCTGTTGCTGGTCTTCACCTTCCCCATGCAGCCTATTCACAGGCACAAGCGCACTGGGAATCTCTGCTTTCCCAAAGACGCAATCTCTCACGGTGCGCATCCTCGGCAGAGCCTGTTCCCGAAAAGGCAAACGTCCGGCTCCTTGTCCCACACGGAAGGTGGCAGCCCTGAAAGCTGTTGCTGGTCTTCACCTTCCCCGTGCAGCCTAGTCACAGGCACAAGCGCACTGGGAATCTCTGCTTTCCCAAAGACGCAATCTCTCACGGTGCGCATCCTCGGCAGAGCCTGTTCCCGAAAAGGCAAACGTCCGGCTCCTTGTCCCACACAGAAGGTGGCAGCCCTGAAAGCTGTTGCTGGTCTTCACCTTCCCCGTGCAGCCTTTTACAGGCACAAGCGCACGGGGAATCTCTGCTTTCCCAAAGACGCAATCTCTCACGGTGCGCATCCTCGGCAGAGCCTGTTCCCGAAAAGGCAAACGTCCGGCTCCTTGTCCCACACGGAAGGTGGCAGCCCTGAAAGCTGTTGCTGGTCTTCACCTTCCCCGTGCAGCCTAGTCACAGGCACAACCGCACGGGGAATCTCTGCTTTCCCAAAGACGCAATCTCTCACGGTGCGCATCCTCGGCAGAGCCTGTTCCCGAAAAGGCAAACGTCCGGCTCCTTGTCCCACACGGAAGGTGGCAGCCCTGAAAGCTGTTGCTGGTCTTCACCTTCCCCGGGCAGCCTAGTCACAGGCACAAGAGGTATTCGCATCTGTGCTTGCCCAGAGAAGGAACATCTCACGGTGCGCATCCTCGGCAGAGCCTGTTCCCGAAAAGGCAAACGTCCGGCTCCTTGTCCCACACGGAAGGTGGCAGCCCTGAAAGCTGTTGCTGGTCTTCACCTTCCCCGGGCAGCCTAGTCACAGGCACAACCGCACTGGGAATCTCTGCTTTCCCAAAGACGCAATCACTCACGGGGCGCATCCTCGGCAGAGCCTGTTCCCGAAAAGGCAAACGTCCGGCTCCTTCTCCCACACGGAAGGTGGCAGCCCTGAAAGCTGTTGCTGGTCTTCACCTTCCCCGGGCAGCCTAGTCACAGGCACAACCGCACTGGGAATCTCTGCTTTCCCAAAGACGCAATCTCTCACGGTGCGCATCCTCGGCAGAGCCTGTTCCCGAAAAGGCAAACGTCCGGCTCCTTGTCCCACACGGAAGGTGGCAGCCCTGAAAGCTGTTGCTGGTCTTCACCTTCCCCGGGCAGCCTAGTCACAGGCACAACAGGTATTCGGATCTGTGCTTGCCCAGAGAAGGAACAGCTCACGGTGCGCATCCTCGGCAGAGCCTGTTCCCGAAAAGGCAAACGTCCGTCTCCTTGTCCCACACGGAAGGTGGCAGCCCTGAAAGCTGTTGCTGGTCTTCACCTTCCCCGGGCAGCCTAGTCACAGGCACAAGCGCACTGGGAATCTCTGCTTTCCCAAAGACGCAATCTCTCACGGTGCGCATCCTCGGCAGAGCCTGTTCCCGAAAAGGCAAACGTCCGGCTCCTTGTCCCACACGGAAGGTGGCAGCCCTGAAAGCTGTTGCTGGTCTTCACCTTCCCCGTGCAGCCTAGTACAGGCACAACCGCACTGGGAATCTCTGCTTTCCCAAAGACGCAATCTCTCACGGTGCGCATCCTCGGCAGAGCCTGTTCCCGAAAAGGCAAACGTCCGGCTCCTTGTCCCACACGGAAGGTGGCAGCCCTGAAAGCTGTTGCTGGTCTTCACCTTCCCCGGGCAGCCTAGTCACAGGCACAACCGCACTGGGAATCTCTGCTTTCCCAAAGACGCAATCTCTCACGGTGCGCATCCTCGGCAGAGCCTCTTCCCGAAAAGGCAAACGTCCGGCTCCTTGTCCCACACGGAAGGTGGCAGCCCTGAAAGCTCTTGCTGGTCTTCACCTTCCCCGTGCAGCCTAGTCACAGGCACAACAGGTATTCAGATCTGTGCTTGCCCAGAGAAGGAACAGCTCACGGTGCGCATCCTCGGCAGAGCCTGTTCCCGAAAAGGCAAACGTCCGGCTCCTTGTCCCACACGGAAGGTGGCAGCCCTGAAAGCTGTTGCTGGTCTTCACCTTCCCCGGGCAGCCTACTCACAGGCACAACCGCACTGGGAATCTCTGCTTTCCCAAAGACGCAATCTCTCACGGTGCGCATCCTCGGCAGAGCCTGTTCCCGAAAAGGGAAACGTCCGGCTCCTTGTCCCACACGGAAGGTGGCAGCCCTGAAAGCTGTTGCTGGTCTTCACCTTCCCCGTGCAGCCTATTCACAGGCACAAGCGCACGGGGAATCTCTGCTTTCCCAAAGACGCAATCTCTCACGGTGCGCATCCTCGGCAGAGCCTGTTCCCGAAAAGGCAAACGTCCGGCTCCTTGTCCCACACGGAAGGTGGCAGCCCTGAAAGCTGTTGCTGGTCTTCACCTTCCCCGTGCAGCCTAGTCACAGGCACAACAGGTTTTGGGATCTGTGCTTGCCCAGAGAAGGAACAGCTCACGGTGCGCATCCTCGGCAGAGCCTGTTCCTGAAAAGGCAAACGTCCGGCTCCTTGTCCCACACGGAAGGTGGCAGCGCTGAAAGCTGTTGCTGGTCTTCACCTTCCCCGTGCAGCCTAGTCACAGGCACAACCGCACGGGGAATCTCTGCTTTCCCAAAGACGCAATCTCTCACGGTGCGCATCCTCGGCAGAGCCTGTTCCCGAAAAGGCAAACGTCCGGCTCCTTCTCCCACACGGAAGGTGGCAGCCCTGAAAGCTGTTGCTGGTCTTCACCTTCCCCGGGCAGCCTAGTCACAGGCACAAGCGCACTGGGAATCTCTGCTTTCCCAAAGACGCAATCTCTCACGGTGCGCATCCTCGGCAGAGCCTGTTCCCGAAAAGGCAAACGTCCGGCTCCTTGTCCCACACGGAAGGTGGCAGCCCTGAAAGCTGTTGCTGGTCTTCACCTTCCCCGGGCAGCCTAGTCACAGGCACAACTGCACTGGGAATCTCTGCTTTCCCAAAGACGCAATCTCTCACGGTGCGCATCCTCGGCAGAGCCTGTTCCCGAAAAGGCAAACGTCCGGCTCCTTGTCCCACACAGAAGGTGGCAGCCCTGAAAGCTGTTGCTGGTCTTCACCTTCCCAGTGCAGCCTATTCACAGGCACAACAGTTTTTGGGATCTGTGCTTGCCCAGAGAAGGAACAGCTCACGGTGCGCATCCTCGGCAGAGCCTGTTCCCGAAAAGGCAAACGTCCGTCTCCTTGTCCCACACGGAAGGTGGCAGCCCTGAAAGCTGTTGCTGGTCTTCACCTTCCCCGAGCAGCCTAGTCACAGGCACAAGCGCACTGGGAATCTCTGCTTTCCCAAAGACGCAATCTCTCACGGTGCGCATCCTCGGCAGAGCCTGTTCCCGAAAAGGCAAACGTCCGGCTCCTTGTCCCACACGGAAGGTGGCAGCCCTGAAAGCTGTTGCTGGTCTTCACCTTCCCCGTGCAGCCTATTCACAGGCACAAGCGCACGGGGAATCTCTGCTTTCCCAAAGACGCAATCTCTCACGGTGCGCATCCTCGGCAGAGCCTGTTCCCGAAAAGGCAAACGTCCGGCTCCTTGTCCCACACGGAAGGTGGCAGCCCTGAAAGCTGTTGCTGGTCTTCACCTTCCCCGTGCAGCCTATTCGCAGGCACAACAGGTATTCGGATCTGTGCTTGCCCAGGGAAGGAACAGCTCACGGTGCGCATCCTCGGCAGAGCCTGTTCCCGAAAAGGCAAACGTCCGGCTCCTTGTCCCACACGGAAGGTGGCAGCCCTGAAAGCTGTTGCTGGTCTTCACCTTCCCCGGGCAGCCTACTCACAGGCACAACCGCACTGGGAATCTCTGCTTTCCCAAAGACGCAATCTCTCACGGTGCGCATCCTCGGCAGAGCCTGTTCCCGAAAGGCAAACGTCCGGCTCCTTGTCCCACACGGAAGGTGGCAGCCCTGAAAGCTGTTGCTGGTCTTCACCTTCCCCGGGCAGCCTAGTCACAGGCACAACAGGTTTTGGGATCTGTGCTTGCCCAGAGAAGGAACATCTCACGGTGCGCATCCTCGGCAGAGCCTGTTCCCGAAAAGGCAAACGTCCGGCTCCTTGTCCCACACGGAAGGTGGCAGCCCTGAAAGCTGTTGCTGGTCTTCACCTTCCCCCTGCAGCCTAGTCACAGGCACAAGCGCACTGGGAATCTCTGCTTTCCCAAAGACGCAATCTCTCACGGTGCGCATCCTCGGCAGAGCCTGTTCCCGAAAAGGCAAACGTCCGGCTCCTTGTCCCACACGGAAGGTGGCAGCCCTGAAAGCTGTTGCTGCTCTTCACCTTCCCCCTGCAGCCTATTCACAGGCACAACAGGTTTTGGGATCTGTGCTTGCCCAGAGAAGGAACATCTCACGGTGCGCATCCTCGGCAGAGCCTGTTCCCGAAAAGGCAAACGTCCGTCTCCTTGTCCCACACGGAAGGTGGCAGCCCTGAAAGCTGTTGCTGGTCTTCACCTTCCCCGTGCAGCCTAGTCACAGGCACAAGCGCACTGGGAATCTCTGCTTTCCCAAAGACGCAATCTCTCACGGTGCGCATCCTCGGCAGAGCCTGTTCCCGAAAAGGCAAACGTCCGGCTCCTTGTCCCACACGGAAGGTGGCAGCCCTGAAAGCTGTTGCTGGTCTTCACCTTCCCCGTGCAGCCTTTTCACAGGCACAAGCGCACGGGGAATCTCTGCTTTCCCAAAGACGCAATCTCTCACGGTGCGCATCCTCGGCAGAGCCTGTTCCCGAAAAGGCAAACGTCCGGCTCCTTGTCCCACACGGAAGGTGGCAGCCCTGAAAGCTGTTGCTGGTCTTCACCTTCCCCGGGCAGCCTAGTCACAGGCACAAGAGGTATTCGCATCTGTGCTTGCCCAGAGAAGGAACATCTCACGGTGCGCATCCTCGGCAGAGCCTGTTCCCGAAAAGGCAAACGTCCGGCTCCTTGTCCCACACGGAAGGTGGCAGCCCTGAAAGCTGTTGCTGGTCTTCACCTTCCCCGGGCAGCCTATTCACAGGCACAAGCGCACTGGGAATCTCTGCTTTCCCAAAGACGCAATCTCTCACGGTGCGCATCCTTGGCAGAGCCTGTTCCCGAAAAGGCAAACATCCGGCTCCTTGTCCCACACGGAAGGTGGCAGCCCTGAAAGCTGTTGCTGGTCTTCACCTTCCCAGTGCAGCCTATTCACAGGCACAACAGTTTTTGGGATCTGTGCTTGCCGAGAGAAGGAACAGCTCACGGTGCGCATCCTCGGCAGAGCCTGTTCCCGAAAAGGCAAACGTCCGGCTCCTTGTCCCACACGGAAGGTGGCAGCCCTGAAAGCTGTTGCTGGTCTTCACCTTCCCCCTGCAGCCTAGTCACAGGCACAAGCGCACTGGGAATCTCTGCTTTCCCAAAGACGCAATCTCTCACGGTGCGCATCCTCGGTAGAGCCTGTTCCCGAAAAGGCAAACGTCCGGCTCCTTGTCCCACACGGAAGGTGGCAGCCCTGAAAGCTGTTGCTGGTCTTCACCTTCCCCGGGCAGCCTAGTCACAGGCACAAGCGCACGGGGAATCTCTGCTTTCCCAAAGACGCAATCTCTCACGGTGCGCATCCTCGGCAGAGCCTGTTCCCGAAAAGGCAAACGTCCGGCTCCTTGTCCCACACGGAAGGTGGCAGCCCTGAAAGCTGTTGCTGGTCTTCACCTTCCCCGGGCAGCCTATTCGCAGGCACAACAGGTATTCGGATCTGTGCTTGCCCAGGGAAGGAACAGCTCACGGTGCGCATCCTCGGCAGAGCCTGTTCCCGAAAAGGCAAACGTCCGGCTCCTTGTCCCACACGGAAGGTGGCAGCCCTGAAAGCTGTTGCTGGTCTTCACCTTCCCCGGGCAGCCTAGTCACAGGCACAAGCGCACTGGGAATCTCTGCTTTCTCAAAGACGCAATCTCTCACGGTGCGCATCCTCGGCAGAGCCTGTTCCCGAAAAGGCAAACGTCCGGCTCCTTGTCCCACATGGAAGGTGGCAGCCCTGAAAGCTGTTGCTGGTCTTCACCTTCCCCGGGCAGCCTAGTCACAGGCACAAGAGGTATTCGGATCTGTGCTTGCCCAGAGAAGGAACATCTCACGGTGCGCATCCTCGGCAGAGCCTGTTCCCGAAAAGGCAAACGTCCGGCTCCTTGTCCCACACAGAATGTGGCAGCCCTGAAAGCTGTTGCTGGTCTTCACCTTCCCCCTGCAGCCTAGTCACAGGCACAAGCGCACTGGGAATCTCTGCTTTCCCAAAGACGCAATCTCTCACGGTGCGCATCCTCGGCAGAGCCTGTTCCCGAAAAGGCAAACGTCCGGCTCCTTGTCCCACACGGAAGGTGGCAGCCCTGAAAGCTGTTGCTGGTCTTCACCTTCCCCGTGCAGCCTAGTCACAGGCACAAGCGCACTGGGAATCTCTGCTTTCCCAAAGACGCAATCTCTCACGGTGCGCATCCTCGGCAGAGCCTGTTCCCGAAAAGGCAAACGTCCGGCTCCTTGTCCCACACGGAAGGTGGCAGCCCTGAAAGCTGTTGCTGGTCTTCACCTTCCCCGTGCAGCCTAGTCACAGGCACAAGAGGTATTCGGATCTGTGCTTGCCCAGAGAAGGAACAGCTCACGGTGCGCATCCTCGGCAGAGCCTGTTCCCGAAAAGGCAAACGTCCGGCTCCTTGTCCCACACGGAAGGTGGCAGCCCTGAAAGCTGTTGCTGGTCTTCACCTTCCCCGGGCAGCCTATTCACAGGCACAAGCGCACTGGGAATCTCTGCTTTCCCAAAGACGCAATCTCTCACGGTGCGCATCCTCGGCAGAGCCTGTTCCCGAAAAGGCAAACGTCCGGCTCCTTGTCCCACACGGAAGGTGGCAGCCCTGAAAGCTGTTGCTGGTCTTCACCTTCCCCGGGCAGCCTATTCACAGGCACAAGCGCACTGGGAATCTCTGCTTTCCCAAAGACGCAATCTCTCACGGTGCGCATCCTCGGCAGAGCCTGTTCCCGAAAAGGCAAACGTCCGGCTCCTTGTCCCACACGGAAGGTGGCAGCCCTGAAAGCTGTTGCTGGTCTTCACCTTCCCCGTGCAGCCTTTTCACAGGCACAAGCGCACGGGGAATCTCTGCTTTCCCAAAGACGCAATCTCTCACGGTGCGCATCCTCGGCAGAGCCTGTTCCCGAAAAGGCAAACGTCCGGCTCCTTGTCCCACACGGAAGGTGGCAGCCCTGAAAGCTGTTGCTGGTCTTCACCTTCCCCGTGCAGCCTATTCGCAGGCACAACAGGTATTCGGATCTGTGCTTGCCCAGGGAAGGAACAGCTCACGGTGCGCATCCTCGGCAGAGCCTGTTCCCGAAAAGGCAAACGTCCGGCTCCTTGTCCCACACGGAAGGTGGCAGCCCTGAAAGCTGTTGCTGGTCTTCACCTTCCCCGGGCAGCCTACTCACAGGCACAACCGCACTGGGAATCTCTGCTTTCCCAAAGACGCAATCTCTCACGGTGCGCATCCTCGGCAGAGCCTGTTCCCGAAAGGCAAACGTCCGGCTCCTTGTCCCACACGGAAGGTGGCAGCCCTGAAAGCTGTTGCTGGTCTTCACCTTCCCCGTGCAGCCTAGTCACAGGCACAACAGGTTTTGGGATCTGTGCTTGCCCAGAGAAGGAACATCTCACGGTGCGCATCCTCGGCAGAGCCTGTTCCCGAAAAGGCAAACGTCCGGCTCCTTGTCCCACACGGAAGGTGGCAGCCCTGAAAGCTGTTGCTGGTCTTCACCTTCCCCCTGCAGCCTAGTCACAGGCACAAGCGCACTGGGAATCTCTGCTTTCCCAAAGACGCAATCTCTCACGGTGCGCATCCTCGGCAGAGCCTGTTCCCGAAAAGGCAAACGTCCGGCTCCTTGTCCCACACGGAAGGTGGCAGCCCTGAAAGCTGTTGCTGCTCTTCACCTTCCCCCTGCAGCCTATTCACAGGCACAACAGGTTTTGGGATCTGTGCTTGCCCAGAGAAGGAACATCTCACGGTGCGCATCCTCGGCAGAGCCTGTTCCCGAAAAGGCAAACGTCCGGCTCCTTGTCCCACACGGAAGGTGGCAGCCCTGAAAGCTGTTGCTGGTCTTCACCTTCCCCGTGCAGCCTAGTCACAGGCACAAGCGCACTGGGAATCTCTGCTTTCCCAAAGACGCAATCTCTCACGGTGCGCATCCTCGGCAGAGCCTGTTCCCGAAAAGGCAAACGTCCGGCTCCTTGTCCCACACGGAAGGTGGCAGCCCTGAAAGCTGTTGCTGGTCTTCACCTTCCCCGGGCAGCCTAGTCACAGGAACAAGAGGTATTCGGATCTGTGCTTGCCCAGAGAAGGAACAGCTCACGGTGCGCATCCTCGGCAGAGCCTGTTCCCGAAAAGGCAAACGTCCGGCTCCTTGTCCCACACGGAAGGTGGCAGCCCTGAAAGCTGTTGCTGGTCTTCACCTTCCCCGGGCAGCCTAGTCACAGGCACAAGCGCACTGGGAATCTCTGCTTTCCCAAAGACGCAATCTCTCACGGTGCGCATCCTCGGCAGAGCCTGTTCCCGAAAAGGCAAACGTCCGGCTCCTTGTCCCACACGGAAGGTGGCAGCCCTGAAAGCTGTTGCTGGTCTTCACCTTCCCCGTGCAGCCTTTTCACAGGCACAAGCGCACGGGGAATCTCTGCTTTCCCAAAGACGCAATCTCTCACGGTGCGCATCCTCGGCAGAGCCTGTTCCCGAAAAGGCAAACGTCCGGCTCCTTGTCCCACACGGAAGGTGGCAGCCCTGAAAGCTGTTGCTGGTCTTCACCTTCCCCGGGCAGCCTAGTCACAGGCACAAGAGGTATTCGCATCTGTGCTTGCCCAGAGAAGGAACATCTCACGGTGCGCATCCTCGGCAGAGCCTCTTCCCGAAAAGGCAAACGTCCGGCTCCTTGTCCCACACGGAAGGTGGCAGCCCTGAAAGCTGTTGCTGGTCTTCACCTTCCCCGGGCAGCCTATTCACAGGCACAAGCGCACTGGGAATCTCTGCTTTCCCAAAGACGCAATCTCTCACGGTGCGCATCCTTGGCAGAGCCTGTTCCCGAAAAGGCAAACGTCCGGCTCCTTGTCCCACACGGAAGGTGGCAGCCCTGAAAGCTGTTGCTGGTCTTCACCTTCCCAGTGCAGCCTATTCACAGGCACAACAGTTTTTGGGATCTGTGCTTGCCGAGAGAAGGAACAGCTCACGGTGCGCATCCTCGGCAGAGCCTGTTCCCGAAAAGGCAAACGTCCGGCTCCTTGTCCCACACGGAAGGTGGCAGCCCTGAAAGCTGTTGCTGGTCTTCACCTTCCCCCTGCAGCCTAGTCACAGGCACAAGCGCACTGGGAATCTCTGCTTTCCCAAAGACGCAATCTCTCACGGTGCGCATCCTCGGTAGAGCCTGTTCCCGAAAAGGCAAACGTCCGGCTCCTTGTCCCACACGGAAGGTGGCAGCCCTGAAAGCTGTTGCTGGTCTTCACCTTCCCCGGGCAGCCTAGTCACAGGCACAAGCGCACGGGGAATCTCTGCTTTCCCAAAGACGCAATCTCTCACGGTGCGCATCCTCGGCAGAGCCTGTTCCCGAAAAGGCAAACGTCCGGCTCCTTGTCCCACACGGAAGGTGGCAGCCCTGAAAGCTGTTGCTGGTCTTCACCTTCCCCGGGCAGCCTATTCGCAGGCACAACAGGTATTCGGATCTGTGCTTGCCCAGGGAAGGAACAGCTCACGGTGCGCATCCTCGGCAGAGCCTGTTCCCGAAAAGGCAAACGTCCGGCTCCTTGTCCCACACGGAAGGTGGCAGCCCTGAAAGCTGTTGCTGGTCTTCACCTTCCCCGGGCAGCCTAGTCACAGGCACAAGCGCACTGGGAATCTCTGCTTTCTCAAAGACGCAATCTCTCACGGTGCGCATCCTCGGCAGAGCCTGTTCCCGAAAAGGCAAACGTCCGGCTCCTTGTCCCACATGGAAGGTGGCAGCCCTGAAAGCTGTTGCTGGTCTTCACCTTCCCCGTGCAGCCTAGTCACAGGCACAAGAGGTATTCGGATCTGTGCTTGCCCAGAGAAGGAACATCTCACGGTGCGCATCCTCGGCAGAGCCTGTTCCCGAAAAGGCAAACGTCCGGCTCCTTGTCCCACACAGAAGGTGGCAGCCCTGAAAGCTGTTGCTGGTCTTCACCTTCCCCCTGCAGCCTAGTCACAGGCACAAGCGCACTGGGAATCTCTGCTTTCCCAAAGACGCAATCTCTCACGGTGCGCATCCTCGGCAGAGCCTGTTCCCGAAAAGGCAAACGTCCGGCTCCTTGTCCCACACGGAAGGTGGCAGCCCTGAAAGCTGTTGCTGGTCTTCACCTTCCCCGTGCAGCCTAGTCACAGGCACAAGAGGTATTCGGATCTGTGCTTGCCCAGAGAAGGAACAGCTCACGGTGCGCATCCTCGGCAGAGCCTGTTCCCGAAAAGGCAAACGTCCGGCTCCTTGTCCCACACGGAAGGTGGCAGCCCTGAAAGCTGTTGCTGGTCTTCACCTTCCCCGGGCAGCCTATTCACAGGCACAAGCGCACTGGGAATCTCTGCTTTCCCAAAGACGCAATCTCTCACGGTGCGCATCCTCGGCAGAGCCTGTTCCCGAAAAGGCAAACGTCCGGCTCCTTGTCCCACACGGAAGGTGGCAGCCCTGAAAGCTGTTGCTGGTCTTCACCTTCCCCGTGCAGCCTATTCACAGGCACAAGCGCACTGGGAATCTCTGCTTTCCCAAAGACGCAATCTCTCACGGTGCGCATCCTCGGCAGAGCCTGTTCCCGAAAAGGCAAACGTCCGGCTCCTTGTCCCACACGGAAGGTGGCAGCCCTGAAAGCTGTTGCTGGTCTTCACCTTCCCCGTGCAGCCTTTTCACAGGCACAAGCGCACGGGGAATCTCTGCTTTCCCAAAGACGCAATCTCTCACGGTGCGCATCCTCGGCAGAGCCTGTTCCCGAAAAGGCAAACGTCCGGCTCCTTGTCCCACACGGAAGGTGGCAGCCCTGAAAGCTGTTGCTGGTCTTCACCTTCCCCGTGCAGCCTAGTCACAGGCACAACCGCACGGGGAATCTCTGCTTTAACAAAGACGCAATCTCTCACGGTGCGCATCCTCGGCAGAGCCTGTTCCCGAAAAGGCAAACGTCCGGCTCCTTGTCCCACACGGAAGGTGGCAGCCCTGAAAGCTGTTGCTGGTCTTCACCTTCCCCGGGCAGCCTAGTCACAGGCACAACAGCACGGGGAATCTCTGCTTTCCCAAAGACGCAATCTCTCACGGTGCGCATCCTCGGCAGAGCCTGTTCCCGAAAAGGCAAACGTCCGGCTCCTTGTCCCACACGGAAGGTGGCAGCCCTGAAAGCTGGTGCTGGTCTTCACCTTCCCCGGGCAGCCTAGTCACAGGCACAACAGGTATTCGCATCTGTGCTTGCCCAGAGAAGGAACATCTCACGGTGCGCATCCTCGGCAGAGCCTGTTCCCGAAAAGGCAAACGTCCGGCTCCTTGTCCCACACGGAAGGTGGCAGCCCTGAAAGCTGTTGCTGGTCTTCACCTTCCCCGGGCAGCCTAGTCACAGGCACAACCGCACTGGGAATCTCTGATTTACCAAAGACGCAATCACTCACGGGGCGCATCCTCGGCAGAGCCTGTTCCCGAAAAGGCAAACGTCCGGCTCCTTCTCCCACACGGAAGGTGGCAGCCCTGAAAGCTGTTGCTGGTCTTCACCTTCCCCGGGCAGCCTAGTCACAGGCACAAGCGCACTGGGAATCTCTGCTTTCCCAAAGACGCAATCTCTCACGGTGCGCATCCTCGGCAGAGCCTGTTCCCGAAAAGGCAAACGTCCGGCTCCTTGTCCCACACGGAAGGTGGCAGCCCTGAAAGCTGTTGCTGGTCTTCACCTTCCCCGGGCAGCCTAGTCACAGGCACAACAGGTATTCGGATCTGTGCTTGCCCAGAGAAGGAACAGCTCACGGTGCGCATCCTCGGCAGAGCCTGTTCCCGAAAAGGCAAACGTCCGGCTCCTTGTCCCACACGGAAGGTGGCAGCCCTGAAAGCTGTTGCTGGTCTTCACCTTCCCTGGGCAGCCTAGTCACAGGCACAAGCGCACTGGGAATCTCTGCTTTCCCAAAGACGCAATCTCAAACGGTGCGCATCCTCGGCAGAGCCTGTTCCCGAAAAGGCAAACGTCCGGCTCCTTGTCCCACACGGAAGGTGGCAGCCCTGAAAGCTGTTGCTGGTCTTCACCTTCCCCGGGCAGCCTACTCACAGGCACAACCGCACTGGGAATCTCTGCTTTCCCAAAGACGCAATCTCTCACGGTGCGCATCCTCGGCAGAGCCTGTTCCCGAAAAGGCAAACGTCCGGCTCCTTGTCCCACACGGAAGGTGGCAGCCCTGAAAGCTGTTGCTGGTCTTCACCTTCCCCGTGCAGCCTATTCACAGGCACAAGCGCACTGGGAATCTCTGCTTTCCCAAAGACGCAATCTCTCACGGTGCGCATCCTCGGCAGAGCCTCTTCCCGAAAAGGCAAACGTCCGGCTCCTTGTCCCACACGGAAGGTGGCAGCCCTGAAAGCTGTTGCTGGTCTTCACCTTCCCCGGGCAGCCTCTTCACAGGCACAACAGGTATTCGGATCTGTGCTTGCCCAGAGAAGGAACAGCTCACGGTGCGCATCCTCGGCAGAGCCTGTTCCCGAAAAGGCAAACGTCCGGCTCCTTCTCCCACACGGAAGGTGGCAGCCCTGAAAGCTGTTGCTGGTCTTCACCTTCCCCGGGCAGCCTAGTCACAGGCACAACCGCACTGGGAATCTCTGCTTTCCCAAAGACACAATCTCTCACGGTGCGCAACCTCGGCAGAGCCTCTTCCCGAAAAGGCAAACGTCCGGCTCCTTGTCCCACACGGAAGGTGGCAGCCCTGAAAGCTGTTGCTGGTCTTCACCTTCCCCGGGCAGCCTACTCACAGGAACAACTGCACTGGGAATCTCTGCTTTCCCAAAGACGCAATCTCTCACGGTGCGCATCCTCGGCAGAGCCTGTTCCCGAAAAGGCAAACGTCCGGCTCCTTGTCCCACACGGAAGGTGGCAGCCCTGAAAGCTGTTGCTGGTCTTCACCTTCCCCGTGCAGCCTAGTCACAGGCACAACCGCACGGGGAATCTCTGCTTTCCCAAAGACGCAATCTCTCACGGTGCGCATCCTCGGCAGAGCCTCTTCCCGAAAAGGCAAACATCCGGCTCCTTGTCCCACACGGAAGGTGGCAGCCCTGAAAGCTGTTGCTGGTCTTCACCTTCCCCGGGCAGCCTAGTCACAGGCACAAGCGCACTGGGAATCTCTGCTTTCCCAAAGACGCCATCACTCACGGGGCGCATCCTCGGCAGAGCCTGTTCCCGAAAAGGAAAACGTCCGGCTCCTTGTCCCACATGGAAGGTGGCAGCCCTGAAAGCTGTTGCTGGTCTTCACCTTCCCCGGGCAGCCTAGTCACAGGCACAACCGCACTGGGAATCTCTGCTTTCCCAAAGACGCAATCTCTCACGGTGCGCATCCTCGGCAGAGCCTGTTCCCGAAAAGGCAAACGTCCGGCTCCTTGTCCCACACGGAAGGTGGCAGCCCTGAAAGCTGTTGCTGGTCTTCACCTTCCCCGGGCAGCCTAGTCACTGGCACAACAGGTATTCGGATCTGTGCTTGCCCAGAGAAGGAACAGCTCACGGTGCGCATCCTCGGCAGAGCCTGTTCCCAAAAAGGCAAATGTCCGGCTCCTTGTCCCACACGGAAGGTGGCAGCCCTGAAAGCTGTTGCTGGTCTTCACCTTCCCCGGGCAGCCTAGTCACAGGCACAACCGCACTGGGAATCTCTGCTTTCCCAAAGACGCAATCTCTCACGGTGCGCATCCTCGGCAGAGCCTGTTCCCGAAAAGGCAAACGTCCGGCTCCTTGTCCCACACGGAAGGTGGCAGCCCTGAAAGCTGTTGCTGGTCTTCACCTTCCCCGGGCAGCCTGTTCACAGGCACAAGCGCACGGGGAATCTCTGCTTTCCCAAAGACGCAATCTCTCACGGTGCGCATCCTCGGCAGAGCCTGTTCCCGAAAAGGCAAACGTCCGGCTCCTTGTCCCACACGGAAGGTGGCAGCCCTGAAAGCTGTTGCTGGTCTTCACCTTCCCCGTGCAGCCTAGTCACAGGCACAACCGCACGGGGAATCTCTGCTTTAACAAAGACGCAATCTCTCACGGTGCGCATCCTCGGCAGAGCCTGTTCCCGAAAAGGCAAACGTCCGGCTCCTTGTCCCACACGGAAGGTGGCAGCCCTGAAAGCTGTTGCTGGTCTTCACCTTCCCCGGGCAGCCTAGTCACAGGCACAACCGCACGGGGAATCTCTGCTTTAACAAAGACGCAATCTCTCACGGTGCGCATCCTCGGCAGAGCCTGTTCCCGAAAAGGCAAACGTCCGGCTCCTTGTCCCACACGGAAGGTGGCAGCCCTGAAAGCTGTTGCTGGTCTTCACCTTCCCCGTGCAGCCTTTTCACAGGCACAAGCGCACGGGGAATCTCTGCTTTCCCAAAGACGCAATCTCTCACGGTGCGCATCCTCGGCAGAGCCTGTTCCCGAAAAGGCAAACGTCCGGCTCCTTGTCCCACACGGAAGGTGGCAGCCCTGAAAGCTGTTGCTGGTCTTCACCTTCCCCGTGCAGCCTAGTCACAGGCACAACCGCACGGGGAATCTCTGCTTTAACAAAGACGCAATCTCTCACGGTGCGCATCCTCGGCAGAGCCTGTTCCCGAAAAGGCAAACGTCCGGCTCCTTGTCCCACACGGAAGGTGGCAGCCCTGAAAGCTGTTGCTGGTCTTCACCTTCCCCGGGCAGCCTAGTCACAGGCACAACAGCACGGGGAATCTCTGCTTTCCCAAAGACGCAATCTCTCACGGTGCGCATCCTCGGCAGAGCCTGTTCCCGAAAAGGCAAACGTCCGGCTCCTTGTCCCACACGGAAGGTGGCAGCCCTGAAAGCTGGTGCTGGTCTTCACCTTCCCCGGGCAGCCTAGTCACAGGCACAACAGGTATTCGCATCTGTGCTTGCCCAGAGAAGGAACATCTCACGGTGCGCATCCTCGGCAGAGCCTGTTCCCGAAAAGGCAAACGTCCGGCTCCTTGTCCCACACGGAAGGTGGCAGCCCTGAAAGCTGTTGCTGGTCTTCACCTTCCCCGGGCAGCCTAGTCACAGGCACAACCGCACTGGGAATCTCTGATTTACCAAAGACGCAATCACTCACGGGGCGCATCCTCGGCAGAGCCTGTTCCCGAAAAGGCAAACGTCCGGCTCCTTCTCCCACACGGAAGGTGGCAGCCCTGAAAGCTGTTGCTGGTCTTCACCTTCCCCGGGCAGCCTAGTCACAGGCACAAGCGCACTGGGAATCTCTGCTTTCCCAAAGACGCAATCTCTCACGGTGCGCATCCTCGGCAGAGCCTGTTCCCGAAAAGGCAAACGTCCGGCTCCTTGTCCCACACGGAAGGTGGCAGCCCTGAAAGCTGTTGCTGGTCTTCACCTTCCCCGGGCAGCCTAGTCACAGGCACAACAGGTATTCGGATCTGTGCTTGCCCAGAGAAGGAACAGCTCACGGTGCGCATCCTCGGCAGAGCCTGTTCCCGAAAAGGCAAACGTCCGGCTCCTTGTCCCACACGGAAGGTGGCAGCCCTGAAAGCTGTTGCTGGTCTTCACCTTCCCTGGGCAGCCTAGTCACAGGCACAAGCGCACTGGGAATCTCTGCTTTCCCAAAGACGCAATCTCAAACGGTGCGCATCCTCGGCAGAGCCTGTTCCCGAAAAGGCAAACGTCCGGCTCCTTGTCCCACACGGAAGGTGGCAGCCCTGAAAGCTGTTGCTGGTCTTCACCTTCCCCGGGCAGCCTACTCACAGGCACAACCGCACTGGGAATCTCTGCTTTCCCAAAGACGCAATCTCTCACGGTGCGCATCCTCGGCAGAGCCTGTTCCCGAAAAGGCAAACGTCCGGCTCCTTGTCCCACACGGAAGGTGGCAGCCCTGAAAGCTGTTGCTGGTCTTCACCTTCCCCGTGCAGCCTATTCACAGGCACAAGCGCACTGGGAATCTCTGCTTTCCCAAAGACGCAATCTCTCACGGTGCGCATCCTCGGCAGAGCCTCTTCCCGAAAAGGCAAACGTCCGGCTCCTTGTCCCACACGGAAGGTGGCAGCCCTGAAAGCTGTTGCTGGTCTTCACCTTCCCCGGGCAGCCTCTTCACAGGCACAACAGGTATTCGGATCTGTGCTTGCCCAGAGAAGGAACAGCTCACGGTGCGCATCCTCGGCAGAGCCTGTTCCCGAAAAGGCAAACGTCCGGCTCCTTCTCCCACACGGAAGGTGGCAGCCCTGAAAGCTGTTGCTGGTCTTCACCTTCCCCGGGCAGCCTAGTCACAGGCACAACCGCACTGGGAATCTCTGCTTTCCCAAAGACACAATCTCTCACGGTGCGCAACCTCGGCAGAGCCTCTTCCCGAAAAGGCAAACGTCCGGCTCCTTGTCCCACACGGAAGGTGGCAGCCCTGAAAGCTGTTGCTGGTCTTCACCTTCCCCGGGCAGCCTACTCACAGGAACAACTGCACTGGGAATCTCTGCTTTCCCAAAGACGCAATCTCTCACGGTGCGCATCCTCGGCAGAGCCTGTTCCCGAAAAGGCAAACGTCCGGCTCCTTGTCCCACACGGAAGGTGGCAGCCCTGAAAGCTGTTGCTGGTCTTCACCTTCCCCGTGCAGCCTAGTCACAGGCACAACCGCACGGGGAATCTCTGCTTTCCCAAAGACGCAATCTCTCACGGTGCGCATCCTCGGCAGAGCCTCTTCCCGAAAAGGCAAACATCCGGCTCCTTGTCCCACACGGAAGGTGGCAGCCCTGAAAGCTGTTGCTGGTCTTCACCTTCCCCGGGCAGCCTAGTCACAGGCACAAGCGCACTGGGAATCTCTGCTTTCCCAAAGACGCCATCACTCACGGGGCGCATCCTCGGCAGAGCCTGTTCCCGAAAAGGAAAACGTCCGGCTCCTTGTCCCACATGGAAGGTGGCAGCCCTGAAAGCTGTTGCTGGTCTTCACCTTCCCCGGGCAGCCTAGTCACAGGCACAACCGCACTGGGAATCTCTGCTTTCCCAAAGACGCAATCTCTCACGGTGCGCATCCTCGGCAGAGCCTGTTCCCGAAAAGGCAAACGTCCGGCTCCTTGTCCCACACGGAAGGTGGCAGCCCTGAAAGCTGTTGCTGGTCTTCACCTTCCCCGGGCAGCCTAGTCACTGGCACAACAGGTATTCGGATCTGTGCTTGCCCAGAGAAGGAACAGCTCACGGTGCGCATCCTCGGCAGAGCCTGTTCCCAAAAAGGCAAATGTCCGGCTCCTTGTCCCACACGGAAGGTGGCAGCCCTGAAAGCTGTTGCTGGTCTTCACCTTCCCCGGGCAGCCTAGTCACAGGCACAACCGCACTGGGAATCTCTGCTTTCCCAAAGACGCAATCTCTCACGGTGCGCATCCTCGGCAGAGCCTGTTCCCGAAAAGGCAAACGTCCGGCTCCTTGTCCCACACGGAAGGTGGCAGCCCTGAAAGCTGTTGCTGGTCTTCACCTTCCCCGGGCAGCCTGTTCACAGGCACAACCGCACTGGGAATCTCTGCTTTCCCAAAGATGCAATCTCTCACGGTGCGCATCCTCGGCAGAGCCTGTTCCCGAAAAGGCAAACGTCCGGCTCCTTGTCCCACACGGAAGGTGGCAGCCCTGAAAGCTGTTGCTGGTCTTCACCTTCCCCGGGCAGCCTAGTCACAGGCACAACCGCACTGGGAATCTCTGCTTTCCCAAAGACGCAATCTCTCACGGTGCGCACCCTCGGCAGAGCCTGTTCCCGAAAAGGCAAACATCCGGCTCCTTCTCCCACACGGAAGGTGGCAGCCCTGAAAGCTGTTGCTGGTCTTCACCTTCCCCGGGCAGCCTAGTCACAGGCACAACAGGTTTTGGAATCTCTGCTTTCCCAAAGACGCAATCTCTCACGGTGCGCATCCTCGGCAGAGCCTCTTCCCGAAAAGGCAAACGTCCGGCTCCTTGTCCCACACGGAAGGTGGCAGCCCTGAAAGCTGTTGCTGGTCTTCACCTTCCCCGGGCAGCCTAGTCACAGGCACAAGCGCACTGGGAATCTCTGCTTTCCCAAAGATGCAATCTCTCACGGTGCGCATCCTCGGCAGAGCCTGTTCCCGAAAAGCCAAATGTCCGGCTCCTTGTCCCACACGGAAGGTGGCAGCCCTGAAAGCTGTTGCTGGTCTTCACCTTCCCCGTGCAGCCTAGTCACAGGCACAAGCGCACTGGGAATCTCTGCTTTCCCAAAGACGCAATCTCTCACGGTGCACATCCTCGGCAGAGCCTGTTCCCGAAAAGGCAAACGTCCGGCTCCTTGTCCCACACGGAAGGTGGCAGCCCTGAAAGCTGTTGCTGGTCTTCACCTTCCCCGGGCAGCCTGTTCACAGGCACAAGCGCACTGGGAATCTCTGATTTCCCAAAGATGCAATCTCTCACGGTGCGCATCCTCGGCAGAGCCTGTTCCCGAAAAGGCAAACGTCCGGCTCCTTGTCCCACACGGAAGGTGGCAGCCCTGAAAGCTGTTGCTGGTCTTCACCTTCCCCGGGCAGCCTACTCACAGGCACAACCGCCCTGGGAATCTCTGCTTTCCCAAAAACGCAATCTCTCACGGTGCGCATCCTCGGCAGAGCCTCTTACCGAAAAGGAAAACGTCCGGCTCCTTGTCCCACACGGAAGGTGGCAGCCCTGAAAGCTGTTGCTGGTCTTCACCTTCCCCGTGCAGCCTAGCCACAGGCACAACCGCACTGGGAATCTCTGCTTTCCCAAAGACGCAATCTCTCACGGTGCGCATCCTCGGCAGAGCCTGTTCCCGAAAAGGCAAACGTCCGGCTCCTTGTCCCACACGGAAGGTGGCAGCCCTGAAAGCTGTTGCTGGTCTTCACCTTCCCCGGGCAGCCTCTTCACAGGCACAACAGGTATTCGGATCTGTGCTTGCCGAGAGAAGGAACAGCTCACGGTGCGCATCCTCGGCAGAGCCTGTTCCCGAAAAGGCAAACGTCCGGCTCCTTGTCCCACACGGAAGGTGGCAGCCCTGAAAGCTGTTGCTGGTCTTCACCTTCCCCGTGCAGCCTAGTCACAGGCACAACCGCACTGGGAATCTCTGCTTTCCCAAAGACGCAATCTCTCACGGTGCGCATCCTCGGCAGAGCCTGTTCCCGAAAAGGCAAACGTCCGGCTCCTTGTCCCACACGGATGGTGGCAGCCCTGAAAGCTCTTGCTGGTCTTCACCTTCCCCGGGCAGCCTAGTCACAGGCACAACAGGTATTCGGATCTGTGCTTGCCCAGAGAAGGAACAGCTCACGGTGCGCATCCTCGGCAGAGCCTCTTCCCGAAAAGGCAAACGTCCGGCTCCTTGTCCCACACGGAAGGTGGCAGCCCTGAAAGCTGTTGCTGGTCTTCAGCTTCCCCGGGCAGCCTAGTCACAGGCACAACCGCACTGGGAATCTCTGCTTTCCCAAAGACGCCATCACTCACGGGGCGCATCCTCGGCAGAGCCTGTTCCCGAAAAGGCAAACGTCCGGCTCCTTGTCCCACACGGAAGGTGGCAGCCCTGAAAGCTGTTGCTGGTCTTCACCTTCCCCGTGCAGCCTAGCCACAGGCACAACCGCACTGGGAATCTCTGCTTTCCCAAAGACGCAATCTCTCACGGTGCGCATCCTCGGCAGAGCCTGTTCCCGAAAAGGCAAACGTCCGGCTCCTTGTCCCACACGGAAGGTGGCAGCCCTGAAAGCTGTTGCTGGTCTTCACCTTCCCCGGGCAGCCTCTTCACAGGCACAACAGGTATTCGGATCTGTGCTTGCCGAGAGAAGGAACAGCTCACGGTGCGCATCCTCGGCAGAGCCTGTTCCCGAAAAGGCAAACGTCCGGCTCCTTGTCCCACACGGAAGGTGGCAGCCCTGAAAGCTGTTGCTGGTCTTCACCTTCCCCGGGCAGCCTAGTCACAGGCACAACCGCACTGGGAATCTCTGCTTTCCCAAAGACGCAATCTCTCACGGTGCGCATCCTCGGCAGAGCCTGTTCCCGAAAAGGCAAACGTCCGGCTCCTTGTCCCACACGGAAGGTGGCATCCCTGAAAGCTGTTGCTGGTCTTCACCTTCCCCGGGCAGCCTAGTCACAGGCACAACAGGTATTCGGATCTGTGCTTGCCCAGAGAAGGAACAGCTCACGGTGCGCATCCTCGGCAGAGCCTGTTCCCGAAAAGGCAAACGTCCGGCTCCTTGTCCCACACGGAAGGTGGCAGCCCTGAAAGCTGTTGCTGGTCTTCACCTTCCCCGGGCAGCCTAGTCACAGGCACAACCGCACTGGGAATCTCTGCTTTCCCAAAGACGCAATCTCTCACGGTGCGCATCCTCGGCAGAGCCTGTTCCCGAAAAGGCAAACGTCCGGCTCCTTGTCCCACACGGAAGGTGGCAGCCCTGAAAGCTGTTGCTGGTCTTCACCTTCCCCGGGCAGCCTGTTCACAGGCAGAAGCGCACTGGGAATCTCTGCTTTCCCAAAGACGCAATCTCTCACGGTGCGCATCCTCGGCAGAGCCTGTTCCCGAAAAGGCAAACGTCCGGCTCCTTGTCCCACACGGAAGGTGGCAGCCCTGAAAGCTGTTGCTGGTCTTCACCTTCCCCGGGCAGCCTCTTCACAGGCACAACAGGTATTCGGATCTGTGCTTGCCGAGAGAAGGAACAGCTCACGGTGCGCATCCTCGGCAGAGCCTGTTCCCGAAAAGGCAAACGTCCGGCTCCTTGTCCCACACGGAAGGTGGCAGCCCTGAAAGCTGTTGCTGGTCTTCACCTTCCCCGGGCAGCCTAGTCACAGGCACAACCGCACTGGGAATCTCTGCTTTCCCAAAGACGCAATCTCTCACGGTGCGCATCCTCGGCAGAGCCTGTTCCCGAAAAGGCAAACGTCCGGCTCCTTGTCCCACACGGAAGGTGGCAGCCCTGAAAGCTGTTGCTGGTCTTCACCTTCCCCGGGCAGCCTCTTCACAGGCACAAGAGGTATTCGGATCTGTGCTTGCCCAGAGAAGGAACAGCTCACGGTGCGCATCCTCGGCAGAGCCTGTTCCCGAAAAGGCAAACGTCCGGCTCCTTGTCCCACACGGAAGGTGGCAGCCCTGAAAGCTGTTGCTGGTCTTCACCTTCCCCGGGCAGCTTATTCACAGGCACAAGCGCACTGGGAATCTCTGCTTTCCCAAAGACGCAATCTCTCACGGTGCGCATCCTCGGCAGAGCCTGTTCCCGAAAAGGCAAACGTCCGGCTCCTTGTCCCACACGGAAGGTGGCAGCCCTGAAAGCTGTTGCTGGTCTTCACCTTCCCCGGGCAGCCTAGTCACAGGCACAAGCGCACTGGGAATCTCTGCTTTCCCAAAGACGCAATCTCTCACGGTGCACATCCTCGGCAGAGCCTGTTCCCGAAAAGGCAAACGTCCGGCTCCTTGTCCCACACGGAAGGTGGCAGCCCTGAAAGCTGTTGCTGGTCTTCACCTTCCCCGGGCAGCCTGTTCACAGGCACAAGCGCACTGGGAATCTCTGATTTCCCAAAGATGCAATCTCTCACGGTGCGCATCCTCGGCAGAGCCTCTTCCCGAAAAGGCAAACGTCCGGCTCCTTGTCCCACACGGAAGGTGGCAGCCCTGAAAGCTGTTGCTGGTCTTCACCTTCCCCGGGCAGCCTAGTCACAGGCACAACAGGTATTCGGATCTGTGCTTGCCCAGAGAAGGAACAGCTCACGGTGCGCATCCTCGGCAGAGCCTGTTCCCGAAAAGGCAAACGTCCGGCTCCTTGTCCCACACGGAAGGTGGCAGCCCTGAAAGCTGTTGCTGGTCTTCACCTTCCCCGGGCAGCCTAGTCACAGGCACAACCGCACTGGGAATCTCTGCTTTCCCAAAGACGCAATCTCTCACGGTGCGCATCCTCGGCAGAGCCTGTTCCCGAAAACGCAAACGTCCGGCTCCTTGTCCCACACGGAAGGTGGCAGCCCTGAAAGCTGTTGCTGGTCTTCACCTTCCCCGTGCAGCCTTTTCACAGGCACAAGCGCACGGGGAATCTCTGCTTTCCCAAAGACGCAATCTCTCACGGTGCGCATCCTCGGCAGAGCCTGTTCCCGAAAAGGCAAACGTCCGGCTCCTTGTCCCACACGGAAGGTGGCAGCCCTGAAAGCTGTTGCTGGTCTTCACCTTCCCCGTGCAGCCTAGTCACAGGCACAACCGCACGGGGAATCTCTGCTTTAACAAAGACGCAATCTCTCACGGTGCGCATCCTCGGCAGAGCCTGTTCCCGAAAAGGCAAACGTCCGGCTCCTTGTCCCACACGGAAGGTGGCAGCCCTGAAAGCTGGTGCTGGTCTTCACCTTCCCCGGGCAGCCTAGTCACAGGCACAACCGCATGGGGAATCTCTGCTTTCCCAAAGACGCAATCTCTCACGGTGCGCATCCTCGGCAGAGCCTGTTCCCGAAAAGGCAAACGTCCGGCTCCTTGTCCCACACGGAAGGTGGCAGCCCTGAAAGCTGTTGCTGGTCTTCACCTTCCCCGGGCAGCCTAGTCACAGGCACAAGAGGTATTCGCATCTGTGCTTGCCCAGAGAAGGAACATCTCACGGTGCGCATCCTCGGCAGAGCCTGTTCCCGAAAAGGCAAACGTCCGGCTCCTTGTCCCACACGGAAGGTGGCAGCCCTGAAAGCTGTTGCTGGTCTTCACCTTCCCCGGGCAGCCTAGTCACAGGCACAACCGCACTGGGAATCTCTGATTTCCCAAAGACGCAATCACTCACGGTGCGCATCCTCGGCAGAGCCTGTTCCCGAAAAGGCAAACGTCCGGCTCCTTGTCCCACACGGAAGGTGGCAGCCCTGAAAGCTGTTGCTGGTCTTCACCTTCCCCGGGCAGCCTAGTCACAGGCACAACCGCACTGGGAATCTCTGCTTTCCCAAAGACGCAATCTCTCACGGTGCGCATCCTCGGCAGAGCCTGTTCCCGAAAAGGCAAACGTCCGGCTCCTTGTCCCACACGGAAGGTGGCAGCCCTGAAAGCTGTTGCTGGTCTTCACCTTCCCCGGGCAGCCTCTTCACAGGCACAACAGGTATTCGGATCTGTGCTTGCCGAGAGAAGGAACAGCTCACGGTGCGCATCCTCGGCAGAGCCTGTTCCCGAAAAGGCAAACGTCCGGCTCCTTGTCCCACACGGAAGGTGGCAGCCCTGAAAGCTGTTGCTGGTCTTCACCTTCCCTGGGCAGCCTAGTCACAGGCACAAGCGCACTGGGAATCTCTGCTTTCCCAAAGACGCAATCTCTCACGGTGCGCATCCTCGGCAGAGCCTGTTCCCGAAAAGGCAAACGTCCGGCTCCTTGTCCCACACGGAAGGTGGCAGCCCTGAAAGCTGTTGCTGGTCTTCACCTTCCCCGGGCAGCCTACTCACAGGCACAACCGCACTGGGAATCTCTGCTTTCCCAAAGACGCAATCTCTCACGGTGCGCATCCTCGGCAGAGCCTGTTCCCGAAAAGGGAAACGTCCGGCTCCTTGTCCCACACGGAAGGTGGCAGCCCTGAAAGCTCTTGCTGGTCTTCACCTTCCCCGGGCAGCCTAGTCACAGGCACAACCGCACTGGGAATCTCTGCTTTCCCAAAGACGCAATCTCTCACGGTGCGCATCCTCGGCAGAGCCTCTTCCCGAAAAGGCAAACGTCCGGCTCCTTGTCCCACACGGAAGGTGGCAGCCCTGAAAGCTGTTGCTGGTCTTCACCTTCCCCGTGCAGCCTCTTCACAGGCACAACAGGTATTCGTATCGGTGCTTGCCCAGAGAAGGAACAGCTCACGGTGCGCATCCTCGGCAGAGCCTGTTCCCGAAAAGGCAAACGTCCGGCTCCTTCTCCCACACGGAAGGTGGCAGCCCTGAAAGCTGTTGCTGGTCTTCACCTTCCCCGGGCAGCCTAGTCACAGGCACAACCGCACTGGGAATCTCTGCTTTCCCAAAGACACAATCTCTCACGGTGCGCAACCTCGGCAGAGCCTCTTCCCGAAAAGGCAAACGTCCGGCTCCTTGTCCCACACGGAAGGTGGCAGCCCTGAAAGCTGTTGCTGGTCTTCACCTTCCCCGGGCAGCCTACTCACAGGAACAACTGCACTGGGAATCTCTGCTTTCCCAAAGACGCAATCTCTCACGGTGCGCATCCTCGGCAGAGCCTGTTCCCGAAAAGGCAAACGTCCGGCTCCTTGTCCCACACGGAAGGTGGCAGCCCTGAAAGCTGTTGCTGGTCTTCACCTTCCCCGGGCAGCCTAGTCACAGGCACAAGCGCACTGGGAATCTCTGCTTTCCCAAAGACGCAATCTCTCACGGTGCGCATCCTCGGCAGAGCCTCTTCCCGAAAAGGCAAACATCCGGCTCCTTGTCCCACACGGAAGGTGGCAGCCCTGAAAGCTGTTGCTGGTCTTCACCTTCCCCGGGCAGCCTAGTCACAGGCACAAGCGCACTGGGAATCTCTGCTTTCCCAAAGACGCCATCACTCACGGGGCGCATCCTCGGCAGAGCCTGTTCCCGAAAAGGAAAACGTCCGGCTCCTTGTCCCACACGGAAGGTGGCAGCCCTGAAAGCTGTTGCTGGTCTTCACCTTCCCCGGGCAGCCTAGTCACAGGCACAACCGCACTGGGAATCTCTGCTTTCCCAAAGACGCAATCTCTCACGGTGCGCATCCTCGGCAGAGCCTGTTCCCGAAAAGGCAAACGTCCGGCTCCTTGTCCCACACGGAAGGTGGCAGCCCTGAAAGCTGTTGCTGGTCTTCACCTTCCCCGGGCAGCCTAGTCACTGGCACAACAGGTATTCGGATCTGTGCTTGCCCAGAGAAGGAACAGCTCACGGTGCGCATCCTCCCCAGAGCCTGTTCCCAAAAAGGGAAACGTCCGGCTCCTTGTCCCACACGGAAGGTGGCAGCCCTGAAAGCTGTTGCTGGTCTTCACCTTCCCCGGGCAGCCTAGTCACAGGCACAAGCGCACTGGGAATCTCTGCTTTCCCAAAGACGCAATCTCTCACGGTGCGCATCCTCGGCAGAGCCTGTTCCCGAAAAGGCAAACGTCCGGCTCCTTGTCCCACACGGAAGGTGGCAGCCCTGAAAGCTCTTGCTGGTCTTCACCTTCCCCGGGCAGCCTAGTCACAGGCACAAGCGCACTGGGAATCTCTGCTTTCCCAAAGATGCAATCTCTCACGGTGCGCATCCTCGGCAGAGCCTGTTCCCGAAAAGCCAAATGTCCGGCTCCTTGTCCCACACGGAAGGTGGCAGCCCTGAAAGCTGTTGCTGGTCTTCACCTTCCCCGGGCAGCCTAGTCACAGGCACAAGCGCACTGGGAATCTCTGCTTTCCCAAAGACGCAATCTCTCACGGTGCGCATCCTCGGCAGAGCCTCTTCCCGAAAAGGCAAACGTCCGGCTCCTTGTCCCACACGGAAGGTGGCAGCCCTGAAAGCTGTTGCTGGTCTTCACCTTCCCCGTGCAGCCTAGTCACAGGCACAACAGGTATTCGGATCTGTGCTTGCCCAGAGAAGGAACAGCTCACGGTGCGCATCCTCGGCAGAGCCTGTTCCCGAAAAGGCAAACGTCCGGCTCCTTGTCCCACACGGAAGGTGGCAGCCCTGAAAGCTGTTGCTGGTCTTCACCTTCCCCGGGCAGCCTAGTCACAGGCACAAGCGCACTGGGAATCTCTGCTTTCCCAAAGACGCAATCTCTCACGGTGCGCATCCTCGGCAGAGCCTCTTCCCGAAAAGGCAAACGTCCGGCTCCTTGTCCCACACGGAAGGTGGCAGCCCTGAAAGCTGTTGCTGGTCTTCACCTTCCCCGTGCAGCCTAGTCACAGGCACAACCGCACTGGGAATCTCTGCTTTCCCAAAAACGCAATCTCTCACGGTGCGCATCCTCGGCAGAGCCTCTTACCGAAAAGGAAAACGTCCGGCTCCTTGTCCCACACGGAAGGTGGCAGCCCTGAAAGCTGTTGCTGGTCTTCACCTTCCCCGTGCAGCCTAGCCACAGGCACAACCGCACTGGGAATCTCTGCTTTCCCAAAGACGCAATCTCTCACGGTGCGCATCCTCGGCAGAGCCTGTTCCCGAAAAGGCAAACGTCCGGCTCCTTGTCCCACACGGAAGGTGGCAGCCCTGAAAGCTGTTGCTGGTCTTCACCTTCCCCGGGCAGCCTCTTCACAGGCACAACAGGTATTCGGATCTGTGCTTGCCGAGAGAAGGAACAGCTCACGGTGCGCATCCTCGGCAGAGCCTGTTCCCGAAAAGGCAAACGTCCGGCTCCTTGTCCCACACGGAAGGTGGCAGCCCTGAAAGCTGTTGCTGGTCTTCACCTTCCCCGTGCAGCCTAGTCACAGGCACAACCGCACTGGGAATCTCTGCTTTCCCAAAGACGCAATCTCTCACGGTGCGCATCCTCGGCAGAGCCTCTTCCCGAAAAGGCAAACGTCCGGCTCCTTGTCCCACACGGATGGTGGCAGCCCTGAAAGCTCTTGCTGGTCTTCACCTTCCCCGGGCAGCCTAGTCACAGGCACAAGCGCACTGGGAATCTCTGCTTTCCCAAAGACGCCATCACTCACGGGGCGCATCCTCGGCAGAGCCTGTTCCCGAAAAGGAAAACGTCCGGCTCCTTGTCCCACACGGAAGGTGGCAGCCCTGAAAGCTGTTGCTGGTCTTCACCTTCCCCGGGCAGCCTAGTCACAGGCACAACCGCACTGGGAATCTCTGCTTTCCCAAAGACGCAATCTCTCACGGTGCGCATCCTCGGCAGAGCCTGTTCCCGAAAAGGCAAACGTCCGGCTCCTTGTCCCACACGGAAGGTGGCAGCCCTGAAAGCTGTTGCTGGTCTTCACCTTCCCCGGGCAGCCTAGTCACTGGCACAACAGGTATTCGGATCTGTGCTTGCCCAGAGAAGGAACAGCTCACGGTGCGCATCCTCCCCAGAGCCTGTTCCCAAAAAGGGAAACGTCCGGCTCCTTGTCCCACACGGAAGGTGGCAGCCCTGAAAGCTGTTGCTGGTCTTCACCTTCCCCGGGCAGCCTAGTCACAGGCACAAGCGCACTGGGAATCTCTGCTTTCCCAAAGACGCAATCTCTCACGGTGCGCATCCTCGGCAGAGCCTGTTCCCGAAAAGGCAAACGTCCGGCTCCTTGTCCCACACGGAAGGTGGCAGCCCTGAAAGCTCTTGCTGGTCTTCACCTTCCCCGGGCAGCCTAGTCACAGGCACAAGCGCACTGGGAATCTCTGCTTTCCCAAAGATGCAATCTCTCACGGTGCGCATCCTCGGCAGAGCCTGTTCCCGAAAAGCCAAATGTCCGGCTCCTTGTCCCACACGGAAGGTGGCAGCCCTGAAAGCTGTTGCTGGTCTTCACCTTCCCCGGGCAGCCTAGTCACAGGCACAAGCGCACTGGGAATCTCTGCTTTCCCAAAGACGCAATCTCTCACGGTACGCATCCTCGGCAGAGCCTCTTCCCGAAAAGGCAAACGTCCGGCTCCTTGTCCCACACGGAAGGTGGCAGCCCTGAAAGCTGTTGCTGGTCTTCACCTTCCCCGTGCAGCCTAGTCACAGGCACAACAGGTATTCGGATCTGTGCTTGCCCAGAGAAGGAACAGCTCACGGTGCGCATCCTCGGCAGAGCCTGTTCCCGAAAAGGCAAACGTCCGGCTCCTTGTCCCACACGGAAGGTGGCAGCCCTGAAAGCTGTTGCTGGTCTTCACCTTCCCCGGGCAGCCTAGTCACAGGCACAAGCGCACTGGGAATCTCTGCTTTCCCAAAGACGCAATCTCTCACGGTGCGCATCCTCGGCAGAGCCTCTTCCCGAAAAGGCAAACGTCCGGCTCCTTGTCCCACACGGAAGGTGGCAGCCCTGAAAGCTGTTGCTGGTCTTCACCTTCCCCGTGCAGCCTAGTCACAGGCACAACCGCACTGGGAATCTCTGCTTTCCCAAAAACGCAATCTCTCACGGTGCGCATCCTCGGCAGAGCCTCTTACCGAAAAGGAAAACGTCCGGCTCCTTGTCCCACACGGAAGGTGGCAGCCCTGAAAGCTGTTGCTGGTCTTCACCTTCCCCGTGCAGCCTAGCCACAGGCACAACCGCACTGGGAATCTCTGCTTTCCCAAAGACGCAATCTCTCACGGTGCGCATCCTCGGCAGAGCCTGTTCCCGAAAAGGCAAACGTCCGGCTCCTTGTCCCACACGGAAGGTGGCAGCCCTGAAAGCTGTTGCTGGTCTTCACCTTCCCCGGGCAGCCTCTTCACAGGCACAACAGGTATTCGGATCTGTGCTTGCCGAGAGAAGGAACAGCTCACGGTGCGCATCCTCGGCAGAGCCTGTTCCCGAAAAGGCAAACGTCCGGCTCCTTGTCCCACACGGAAGGTGGCAGCCCTGAAAGCTGTTGCTGGTCTTCACCTTCCCCGTGCAGCCTAGTCACAGGCACAACCGCACTGGGAATCTCTGCTTTCCCAAAGACGCAATCTCTCACGGTGCGCATCCTCGGCAGAGCCTCTTCCCGAAAAGGCAAACGTCCGGCTCCTTGTCCCACACGGATGGTGGCAGCCCTGAAAGCTCTTGCTGGTCTTCACCTTCCCCGGGCAGCCTAGTCACAGGCACAACAGGTATTCGGATCTGTGCTTGCCCAGAGAAGGAACAGCTCACGGTGCGCATCCACGGCAGAGCCTGTTCCCGAAAAGGCAAACGTCCGGCTCCTTGTCCCACACGGAAGGTGGCAGCCCTGAAAGCTGTTGCTGGTCTTCACCTTCCCCGGGCAGCCTAGTCACAGGCACAACCGCACTGGGAATCTCTGCTTTCCCAAAGACGCCATCACTCACGGGGCGCATCCTCGGCAGAGCCTGTTCCCGAAAAGGAAAACGTCCGGCTCCTTGTCCCACACGGAAGGTGGCAGCCCTGAAAGCTGTTGCTGGTCTTCACCTTCCCCGGGCAGCCTAGTCACAGGCACAACCGCACTGGGAATCTCTGCTTTCCCAAAGACGCAATCTCTCACGGTGCGCATCCTCGGCAGAGCCTGTTCCCGAAAAGGCAAATGTCCGGCTCCTTGTCCCACACGGAAGGTGGCAGCCCTGAAAGCTGTTGCTGGTCTTCACCTTCCCCGGGCAGCCTAGTCACAGGCACAACAGGTATTCGGATCTGTGCTTGCCCAGAGAAGGAACAGCTCACGGTGCGCATCCTCGGCAGAGCCTGTTCCCGAAAAGGCAAACGTCCGGCTCCTTGTCCCACACGGAAGGTGGCAGCCCTGAAAGCTGTTGCTGGTCTTCACCTTCCCCGGGCAGCCTAGTCACAGGCACAACCGCACTGGGAATCTCTGCTTTCCCAAAGACGCAATCTCTCACGGTGCGCATCCTCGGCAGAGCCTGTTCCCGAAAAGGCAAACGTCCGGCTCCTTGTCCCACACGGAAGGTGGCAGCCCTGAAAGCTGTTGCTGGTCTTCACCTTCCCTGGGCAGCCTAGTCACAGGCACAACAGGTATTCGGATCTGTGCTTGCCCAGAGAAGGAACAGCTCACGGTGCGCATCCTCGGCAGAGCCTGTTCCCGAAAAGGCAAACGTCCGGCTCCTTGTCCCACACGGAAGGTGGCAGCCCTGAAAGCTGTTGCTGGTCTTCACCTTCCCCGGGCAGCTTATTCACAGGCACAAGCGCACTGGGAATCTCTGCTTTCCCAAAGACGCAATCTCTCACGGTGCGCATCCTCGGCAGAGCCTGTTCCCGAAAAGGCAAACGTCCGGCTCCTTGTCCCACACGGAAGGTGGCAGCCCTGAAAGCTCTTGCTGGTCTTCACCTTCCCCGGGCAGCCTAGTCACAGGCACAAGCGCACTGGGAATCTCTGCTTTCCCAAAGACGCAATCTCTCACGGTGCACATCCTCGGCAGAGCCTGTTCCCGAAAAGGCAAACGTCCGGCTCCTTGTCCCACACGGAAGGTGGCAGCCCTGAAAGCTGTTGCTGGTCTTCACCTTCCCCGGGCAGCCTGTTCACAGGCACAAGCGCACTGGGAATCTCTGCTTTCCCAAAGACGCAATCTCTCACGGTGCGCATCCTCGGCAGAGCCTGTTCCCGAAAAGGCAAACGTCCGGCTCCTTGTCCCACACGGAAGGTGGCAGCCCTGAAAGCTGTTGCTGGTCTTCACCTTCCCCGGGCAGCCTCTTCACAGGCACAACAGGTATTCGGATCTGTGCTTGCCCAGAGAAGGAACAGCTCACGGTGCGCATCCTCGGCAGAGCCTGTTCCCGAAAAGGCAAACGTCCGGCTCCTTGTCCCACACGGAAGGTGGCAGCCCTGAAAGCTGTTGCTGGTCTTCACCTTCCCCGGGCAGCTTATTCACAGGCACAAGCGCACTGGGAATCTCTGCTTTCCCAAAGACGCAATCTCTCACGGTGCGCATCCTCGGCAGAGCCTGTTCCCGAAAAGGCAAACGTCCGGCTCCTTGTCCCACACGGAAGGTGGCAGCCCTGAAAGCTGTTGCTGGTCTTCACCTTCCCCGGGCAGCCTAGTCACAGGCACAACCGCACTGGGAATCTCTGCTTTCCCAAAGATGCAATCTCTCACGGTGTGCATCCTCGGCAGAGCCTCTTCCCGAAAAGGCAAACGTCCGGCTCCTTGTCCCACACGGAAGGTGGCAGCCCTGAAAGCTCTTGCTGGTCTTCACCTTCCCCGGGCAGCCTAGTCACAGGCACAACAGGTATTCGGATCTGTGCTTGCCCAGAGAAGGAACAGCTCACGGTGCGCATCCTCGGCAGAGCCTCTTCCCGAAAAGGCAAACGTCCGGCTCCTTGTCCCACACGGAAGGTGGCAGCCCTGAAAGCTGTTGCTGGTCTTCACCTTCCCCGGGCAGCCTAGTCACAGGCACAACCGCACTGGGAATCTCTGCTTTCCGAAAGACGCCATCACTCACGGGGCGCATCCTCGGCAGAGCCTGTTCCCGAAAAGGAAAACGTCCGGCTCCTTGTCCCACACGGAAGGTGGCAGCCCTGAAAGATGTTGCTGGTCTTCACCTTCCCCGGGCAGCCTAGTCACAGGCACAACCGCACTGGGAATCTCTGATTTCCCAAAGACGCAATCTCTCACGGTGCGCATCCTCGGCAGAGCCTGTTCCCGAAAAGGCAAACGTCCGGCTCCTTGTCCCACACGGAAGGTGGCAGCCCTGAAAGCTGTTGCTGGTCTTCACCTTCCCCGGGCAGCCTAGTCACAGGCACAACAGGTATTCGGATCTGTGCTTGCCCAGAGAAGGAACAGCTCACGGTGCGCATCCTCGGCAGAGCCTGTTCCCGAAAAGGCAAACGTCCGGCTCCTTGTCCCACACGGAAGGTGGCAGCCCTGAAAGCTGTTGCTGGTCTTCACCTTCCCCGGGCAGCCTAGTCACAGGCACAAGCGCACTGGGAATCTCTGCTTTCCCAAAGACGCAATCTCTCACGGTGCGCATCCTCGGCAGAGCCTCTTCACGAAAACGCAAACGTCCGGCTCCTTGTCCCACACGGAAGGTGGCAGCCCTGAAAGCTGTTGCTGGTCTTCACCTTCCCCGTGCAGCCTAGCCACAGGCACAACCGCACTGGGAATCTCTGCTTTCCCAAAGACGCAATCTCTCACGGTGCGCATCCTCGGCAGAGCCTCTTCCCGAAAAGGCAAACGTCCGGCTCCTTGTCCCACACGGAAGGTGGCAGCCCTGAAAGCTGTTGCTGGTCTTCACCTTCCCCGGGCAGCCTCTTCACAGGCAAAACAGGTATTCGGATCTGTGCTTGCCGAGAGAAGGAACAGCTCACGGTGCGCATCCTCGGCAGAGCCTGTTCCCGAAAAGGCAAACGTCCGGCTCCTTGTCCCACACGGAAGGTGGCAGCCCTGAAAGCTGTTGCTGGTCTTCACCTTCCCCGTGCAGCCTAGTCACAGGCACAACCGCACTGGGAATCTCTGCTTTCCCAAAGACGCAATCTCTCACGGTGCGCATCCTCGGCAGAGCCTGTTCCCGAAAAGGCAAACGTCCGGCTCCTTGTCCCACACGGAAGGTGGCAGCCCTGAAAGCTGTTGCTGGTCTTCACCTTCCCTGGGTAGCCTAGTCACAGGCACAACAGGTATTCGGATCTGTGCTTGCCCAGAGAAGGAACAGCTCACGGTGCGCATCCTCGGCAGAGCCTGTTCCCGAAAAGGCAAACGTCCGGCTCCTTGTCCCACACGGAAGGTGGCAGCCCTGAAAGCTGTTGCTGGTCTTCACCTTCCCCGGGCAGCCTATTCACAGGCACAAGCGCACTGGGAATCTCTGCTTTCCCAAAGACGCAATCTCTCACGGTGCGCATCCTCGGCAGAGCCTGTTCCCGAAAAGGCAAACGTCCGGCTCCTTGTCCCACACGGAAGGTGGCAGCCCTGAAAGCTGTTGCTGGTCTTCACCTTCCCCGTGCAGCCTAGTCACAGGCACAAGAGGTATTCGGATCTGTGCTTGCCCAGAGAAGGAACAGCTCACGGTGCGCATCCTCGGCAGAGCCTGTTCCCGAAAAGGCAAACGTCCGGCTCCTTGTCCCACACGGAAGGTGGCAGCCCTGAAAGCTGTTGCTGGTCTTCACCTTCCCCGGGCAGCCTAGTCACAGGCACAACCGCACTGGGAATCTCTGCTTTCCCAAAGACGCAATCTCTCACGGTGCGCATCCTCGGCAGAGCCTGTTCCCGAAAAGGCAAACGTCCGGCTCCTTGTCCCACACGGAAGGTGGCAGCCCTGAAAGCTGTTGCTGGTCTTCACCTTCCCCGGGCAGCCTAGTCACAGGCACAACCGCACTGGGAATCTCTGCTTTCCCAAAGACGCAATCTCTCACGGTGCGCATCCTCGGCAGAGCCTCTTCCCGAAAAGGCAAACGTCCGGCTCCTTGTCCCACACGGAAGGTGGCAGCCCTGAAAGCTCTTGCTGGTCTTCACCTTCCCCGTGCAGCCTAGTCACAGGCACAACAGGTATTCAGATCTGTGCTTGCCCAGAGAAGGAACAGCTCACGGTGCGCATCCTCGGCAGAGCCTGTTCCCGAAAAGGCAAACGTCCGGCTCCTTGTCCCACACGGAAGGTGGCAGCCCTGAAAGCTCTTGCTGGTCTTCACCTTCCCCGGGCAGCCTAGTCACAGGCACAAGCGCACTGGGAATCTCTGCTTTCCCAAAGACGCAATCTCTCACGGTGCACATCCTCGGCAGAGCCTGTTCCCGAAAAGGCAAACGTCCGGCTCCTTGTCCCACACGGAAGGTGGCAGCCCTGAAAGCTGTTGCTGGTCTTCACCTTCCCCGGGCAGCCTGTTCACAGGCACAAGCGCACTGGGAATCTCTGCTTTCCCAAAGACGCAATCTCTCACGGTGCGCATCCTCGGCAGAGCCTGTTCCCGAAAAGGCAAACGTCCGGCTCCTTGTCCCACACGGAAGGTGGCAGCCCTGAAAGCTGTTGCTGGTCTTCACCTTCCCCGGGCAGCCTCTTCACAGGCACAACAGGTATTCGGATCTGTGCTTGCCCAGAGAAGGAACAGCTCACGGTGCGCATCCTCGGCAGAGCCTGTTCCCGAAAAGGCAAACGTCCGGCTCCTTGTCCCACACGGAAGGTGGCAGCCCTGAAAGCTGTTGCTGGTCTTCACCTTCCCCGGGCAGCTTATTCACAGGCACAACCGCACTGGGAATCTCTGCTTTCCCAAAGACGCAATCTCTCACGGTGCGCATCCTCGGCAGAGCCTGTTCCCGAAAAGGCAAACGTCCGGCTCCTTGTCCCACACGGAAGGTGGCAGCCCTGAAAGCTGTTGCTGGTCTTCACCTTCCCCGGGCAGCCTAGTCACAGGCACAACCGCACTGGGAATCTCTGCTTTCCCAAAGATGCAATCTCTCACGGTGTGCATCCTCGGCAGAGCCTCTTCCCGAAAAGGCAAACGTCCGGCTCCTTGTCCCACACGGAAGGTGGCAGCCCTGAAAGCTCTTGCTGGTCTTCACCTTCCCCGGGCAGCCTAGTCACAGGCACAACAGGTATTCGGATCTGTGCTTGCCCAGAGAAGGAACAGCTCACGGTGCGCATCCTCGGCAGAGCCTCTTCCCGAAAAGGCAAACGTCCGGCTCCTTGTCCCACACGGAAGGTGGCAGCCCTGAAAGCTGTTGCTGGTCTTCACCTTCCCCGGGCAGCCTAGTCACAGGCACAACCGCACTGGGAATCTCTGCTTTCCGAAAGACGCCATCACTCACGGGGCGCATCCTCGGCAGAGCCTGTTCCCGAAAAGGAAAACGTCCGGCTCCTTGTCCCACACGGAAGGTGGCAGCCCTGAAAGATGTTGCTGGTCTTCACCTTCCCCGGGCAGCCTAGTCACAGGCACAACCGCACTGGGAATCTCTGATTTCCCAAAGACGCAATCTCTCACGGTGCGCATCCTCGGCAGAGCCTGTTCCCGAAAAGGCAAACGTCCGGCTCCTTGTCCCACACGGAAGGTGGCAGCCCTGAAAGCTGTTGCTGGTCTTCACCTTCCCCGGGCAGCCTAGTCACAGGCACAACAGGTATTCGGATCTGTGCTTGCCCAGAGAAGGAACAGCTCACGGTGCGCATCCTCGGCAGAGCCTGTTCCCGAAAAGGCAAACGTCCGGCTCCTTGTCCCACACGGAAGGTGGCAGCCCTGAAAGCTGTTGCTGGTCTTCACCTTCCCCGGGCAGCCTAGTCACAGGCACAAGCGCACTGGGAATCTCTGCTTTCCCAAAGACGCAATCTCTCACGGTGCGCATCCTCGGCAGAGCCTCTTCACGAAAACGCAAACGTCCGGCTCCTTGTCCCACACGGAAGGTGGCAGCCCTGAAAGCTGTTGCTGGTCTTCACCTTCCCCGTGCAGCCTAGCCACAGGCACAACCGCACTGGGAATCTCTGCTTTCCCAAAGACGCAATCTCTCACGGTGCGCATCCTCGGCAGAGCCTCTTCCCGAAAAGGCAAACGTCCGGCTCCTTGTCCCACACGGAAGGTGGCAGCCCTGAAAGCTGTTGCTGGTCTTCACCTTCCCCGGGCAGCCTCTTCACAGGCAAAACAGGTATTCGGATCTGTGCTTGCCGAGAGAAGGAACAGCTCACGGTGCGCATCCTCGGCAGAGCCTGTTCCCGAAAAGGCAAACGTCCGGCTCCTTGTCCCACACGGAAGGTGGCAGCCCTGAAAGCTGTTGCTGGTCTTCACCTTCCCCGGGCAGCCTAGTCACAGGCACAACCACACTGGGAATCTCTGCTTTCCCAAAGACGCAATCTCTCACGGTGCGCATCCTCGGCAGAGCCTGTTCCCGAAAAGGCAAACGTCCGGCTCCTTGTCCCACACGGAAGGTGGCAGCCCTGAAAGCTGTTGCTGGTCTTCACCTTCCCTGGGTAGCCTAGTCACAGGCACAACAGGTATTCGGATCTGTGCTTGCCCAGAGAAGGAACAGCTCACGGTGCGCATCCTCGGCAGAGCCTGTTCCCGAAAAGGCAAACGTCCGGCTCCTTGTCCCACACGGAAGGTGGCAGCCCTGAAAGCTGTTGCTGGTCTTCACCTTCCCCGGGCAGCCTATTCACAGGCACAAGCGCACTGGGAATCTCTGCTTTCCCAAAGACGCAATCTCTCACGGTGCGCATCCTCGGCAGAGCCTGTTCCCGAAAAGGCAAACGTCCGGCTCCTTGTCCCACACGGAAGGTGGCAGCCCTGAAAGCTGTTGCTGGTCTTCACCTTCCCCGTGCAGCCTAGTCACAGGCACAAGAGGTATTCGGATCTGTGCTTGCCCAGAGAAGGAACAGCTCACGGTGCGCATCCTCGGCAGAGCCTGTTCCCGAAAAGGCAAACGTCCGGCTCCTTGTCCCACACGGAAGGTGGCAGCCCTGAAAGCTGTTGCTGGTCTTCACCTTCCCCGGGCAGCCTAGTCACAGGCACAACCGCACTGGGAATCTCTGCTTTCCCAAAGACGCAATCTCTCACGGTGCGCATCCTCGGCAGAGCCTCTTCCCGAAAAGGCAAACGTCCGGCTCCTTGTCCCACACGGAAGGTGGCAGCCCTGAAAGCTGTTGCTGGTCTTCACCTTCCCCGGGCAGCCTAGTCACAGGCACAACCGCACTGGGAATCTCTGCTTTCCCAAAGACGCAATCTCTCACGGTGCGCATCCTCGGCAGAGCCTCTTCCCGAAAAGGCAAACGTCCGGCTCCTTGTCCCACACGGAAGGTGGCAGCCCTGAAAGCTCTTGCTGGTCTTCACCTTCCCCGTGCAGCCTAGTCACAGGCACAACAGGTATTTAGATCTGTGCTTGCCCAGAGAAGGAACAGCTCACGGTGCGCATCCTCGGCAGAGCCTGTTCCCGAAAAGGCAAACGTCCGGCTCCTTGTCCCACACGGAAGGTGGCAGCCCTGAAAGCTGTTGCTGGTCTTCACCTTCCCCGGGCAGCCTATTCACAGGCACAACCGCACTGGGAATCTCTGCTTTCCCAAAGACGCAATCTCTCACGGTGCGCATCCTCGGCAGAGCCTGTTCCCGAAAAGGCAAACGTCCGGCTCCTTGTCCCACACGGAAGGTGGCAGCCCTGAAAGCTGTTGCTGGTCTTCACCTTCCCCGGGCAGCCTACTCACAGGCACAACCGCACTGGGAATCTCTGCTTTCCCAAAGACGCAATCTCTCACGGTGCGCATCCTCGGCAGAGCCTGTTCCCGAAAAGGCAAACGTCCGGCTCCTTGTCCCACACGGAAGGTGGCAGCCCTGAAAGCTGTTGCTGGTCTTCACCTTCCCCGGGCAGCCTAGTCACAGGCACAACCGCACTGGGAATCTCTGCTTTCCCAAAGACGCAATCTCTCACGGTGCGCATCCTCGGCAGAGCCTGTTCCCGAAAAGGCAAACGTCCGGCTCCTTGTCCCACACGGAAGGTGGCAGCCCTGAAAGCTGGTGCTGGTCTTCACCTTCCCCGGGCAGCCTAGTCACAGGCACAAGAGGTATTCGCATCTGTGCTTGCCCAGAGAAGGAACATCTCACGGTGCGCATCCTCGGCAGAGCCTGTTCCCGAAAAGGCAAACGTCCGGCTCCTTGTCCCACACGGAAGGTGGCAGCCCTGAAAGCTGTTGCTGGTCTTCACCTTCCCCGGGCAGCCTAGTCACAGGCACAACCGCACTGGGAATCTCTGCTTTCCCAAAGACGCAATCTCTCACGGTGCGCATCCTCGGCAGAGCCTGTTCCCGAAAAGGCAAACATCCGGCTCCTTGTCCCACACAGAAGGTGGCAGCCCTGAAAGCTGTTGCTGGTCTTCACCTTCCCAGTGCAGCCTATTCACAGGCACAACAGTTTTTGGGATCTGTGCTTGCCCAGAGAAGGAACAGCTCACGGTGCGCATCCTCGTCAGAGCCTGTTCCCGAAAAGGCAAACGTCCGGCTCCTTGTCCCACACGGAAGGTGGCAGCCCTGAAAGCTGTTGCTGGTCTTCACCTTCCCCCTGCAGCCTAGTCACAGGCACAAGCGCACTGGGAATCTCTGCTTTCCCAAAGACGCAATCTCTCACGGTGCGCATCCTCGGCAGAGCCTGTTCCCGAAAAGGCAAACGTCCGGCTCCTTGTCCCACACGGAAGGTGGCAGCCCTGAAAGCTGTTGCTGGTCTTCACCTTCCCCGTGCAGCCTATTCACAGGCACAAGCGCACGGGGAATCTCTGCTTTCCCAAAGACGCAATCTCTCACGGTGCGCATCCTCGGCAGAGCCTGTTCCCGAAAAGGCAAACGTCCGGCTCCTTGTCCCACACGGAAGGTGGCAGCCCTGAAAGCTGTTGCTGGTCTTCACCTTCCCCGTGCAGCCTATTCGCAGGCACAACAGGTATTTGGATCTGTGCTTGCCCAGGGAAGGAACAGCTCACGGTGCGCATCCTCGGCAGAGCCTGTTCCCGAAAAGGCAAACGTCCGGCTCCTTGTCCCACACGGAAGGTGGCAGCCCTGAAAGCTGTTGCTGGTCTTCACCTTCCCCGGGCAGCCTAGTCACAGGCACAAGCGCACTGGGAATCTCTGCTTTCCCAAAGACGCAATCTCTCACGGTGCGCATCCTCGGCAGAGCCTCTTCCCGAAAAGGCAAACGTCCGGCTCCTTGTCCCACACGGAAGGTGGCAGCCCTGAAAGCTGTTGCTGGTCTTCACCTTCCCCGGGCAGCCTAGTCACAGGCACAAGCGCACTGGGAATCTCTGCTTTCCCAAAGACGCAATCTCTCACGGTGCGCATCCTCGGCAGAGCCTCTTCCCGAAAAGGCAAACGTCCGGCTCCTTGTCCCACACGGAAGGTGGCAGCCCTGAAAGCTGTTGCTGGTCTTCACCTTCCCCGTGCAGCCTAGTCACAGGCACAAGAGGTATTCGGATCTGTGCTTGCCCAGAGAAGGAACATCTCACGGTGCGCATCCTCGGCAGAGCCTGTTCCCGAAAAGGCAAACGTCCGGCTCCTTGTCCCACACAGAAGGTGGCAGCCCTGAAAGCTGTTGCTGGTCTTCACCTTCCCCCTGCAGCCTAGTCACAGGCACAAGCGCACTGGGAATCTCTGCTTTCCCAAAGACGCAATCTCTCACGGTGCGCATCCTCGGCAGAGCCTGTTCCCGAAAAGGCAAACGTCCGGCTCCTTGTCCCACACGGAAGGTGGCAGCCCTGAAAGCTGTTGCTGGTCTTCACCTTCCCCGTGCAGCCTAGTCACAGGCACAAGCGCACTGGGAATCTCTGCTTTCCCAAAGACGCAATCTCTCACGGTGCGCATCCTCGGCAGAGCCTGTTCCCGAAAAGGCAAACGTCCGGCTCCTTGTCCCACACGGAAGGTGGCAGCCCTGAAAGCTGTTGCTGGTCTTCACCTTCCCCGTGCAGCCTAGTCACAGGCACAAGAGGTATTCGGATCTGTGCTTGCCCAGAGAAGGAACAGCTCACGGTGCGCATCCTCGGCAGAGCCTGTTCCCGAAAAGGCAAACGTCCGGCTCCTTGTCCCACACGGAAGGTGGCAGCCCTGAAAGCTGGTGCTGGTCTTCACCTTCCCCGGGCAGCCTAGTCACAGGCACAAGAGGTATTCGCATCTGTGCTTGCCCAGAGAAGGAACATCTCACGGTGCGCATCCTCGGCAGAGCCTGTTCCCGAAAAGGCAAACGTCCGGCTCCTTGTCCCACACGGAAGGTGGCAGCCCTGAAAGCTGTTGCTGGTCTTCACCTTCCCCGGGCAGCCTAGTCACAGGCACAACCGCACTGGGAATCTCTGCTTTCCCAAAGACGCAATCTCTCACGGTGCGCATCCTCGGCAGAGCCTGTTCCCGAAAAGGCAAACATCCGGCTCCTTGTCCCACACAGAAGGTGGCAGCCCTGAAAGCTGTTGCTGGTCTTCACCTTCCCAGTGCAGCCTATTCACAGGCACAACAGTTTTTGGGATCTGTGCTTGCCCAGAGAAGGAACAGCTCACGGTGCGCATCCTCGTCAGAGCCTGTTCCCGAAAAGGCAAACGTCCGGCTCCTTGTCCCACACGGAAGGTGGCAGCCCTGAAAGCTGTTGCTGGTCTTCACCTTCCCCCTGCAGCCTAGTCACAGGCACAAGCGCACTGGGAATCTCTGCTTTCCCAAAGACGCAATCTCTCACGGTGCGCATCCTCGGCAGAGCCTGTTCCCGAAAAGGCAAACGTCCGGCTCCTTGTCCCACACGGAAGGTGGCAGCCCTGAAAGCTGTTGCTGGTCTTCACCTTCCCCGTGCAGCCTATTCACAGGCACAAGCGCACGGGGAATCTCTGCTTTCCCAAAGACGCAATCTCTCACGGTGCGCATCCTCGGCAGAGCCTGTTCCCGAAAAGGCAAACGTCCGGCTCCTTGTCCCACACGGAAGGTGGCAGCCCTGAAAGCTGTTGCTGGTCTTCACCTTCCCCGTGCAGCCTATTCGCAGGCACAACAGGTATTTGGATCTGTGCTTGCCCAGGGAAGGAACAGCTCACGGTGCGCATCCTCGGCAGAGCCTGTTCCCGAAAAGGCAAACGTCCGGCTCCTTGTCCCACACGGAAGGTGGCAGCCCTGAAAGCTGTTGCTGGTCTTCACCTTCCCCGGGCAGCCTAGTCACAGGCACAAGCGCACTGGGAATCTCTGCTTTCCCAAAGACGCAATCTCTCACGGTGCGCATCCTCGGCAGAGCCTCTTCCCGAAAAGGCAAACGTCCGGCTCCTTGTCCCACACGGAAGGTGGCAGCCCTGAAAGCTGTTGCTGGTCTTCACCTTCCCCGGGCAGCCTAGTCACAGGCACAAGCGCACTGGGAATCTCTGCTTTCCCAAAGACGCAATCTCTCACGGTGCGCATCCTCGGCAGAGCCTCTTCCCGAAAAGGCAAACGTCCGGCTCCTTGTCCCACACGGAAGGTGGCAGCCCTGAAAGCTGTTGCTGGTCTTCACCTTCCCCGTGCAGCCTAGTCACAGGCACAAGAGGTATTCGGATCTGTGCTTGCCCAGAGAAGGAACATCTCACGGTGCGCATCCTCGGCAGAGCCTGTTCCCGAAAAGGCAAACGTCCGGCTCCTTGTCCCACACAGAAGGTGGCAGCCCTGAAAGCTGTTGCTGGTCTTCACCTTCCCCCTGCAGCCTAGTCACAGGCACAAGCGCACTGGGAATCTCTGCTTTCCCAAAGACGCAATCTCTCACGGTGCGCATCCTCGGCAGAGCCTGTTCCCGAAAAGGCAAACGTCCGGCTCCTTGTCCCACACGGAAGGTGGCAGCCCTGAAAGCTGTTGCTGGTCTTCACCTTCCCCGTGCAGCCTAGTCACAGGCACAAGCGCACTGGGAATCTCTGCTTTCCCAAAGACGCAATCTCTCACGGTGCGCATCCTCGGCAGAGCCTGTTCCCGAAAAGGCAAACGTCCGGCTCCTTGTCCCACACGGAAGGTGGCAGCCCTGAAAGCTGTTGCTGGTCTTCACCTTCCCCGTGCAGCCTAGTCACAGGCACAAGAGGTATTCGGATCTGTGCTTGCCCAGAGAAGGAACAGCTCACGGTGCGCATCCTCGGCAGAGCCTGTTCCCGAAAAGGCAAACGTCCGGCTCCTTGTCCCACACGGAAGGTGGCAGCCCTGAAAGCTGTTGCTGGTCTTCACCTTCCCCGGGCAGCCTATTCACAGGCACAAGCGCACTGGGAATCTCTGCTTTCCCAAAGACGCAATCTCTCACGGTGCGCATCCTCGGCAGAGCCTGTTCCCGAAAAGGCAAACGTCCGGCTCCTTGTCCCACACGGAAGGTGGCAGCCCTGAAAGCTGTTGCTGGTCTTCACCTTCCCCGGGCAGCCTATTCACAGGCACAAGCGCACGGGGAATCTCTGCTTTCCCAAAGACGCAATCTCTCACGGTGCGCATCCTCGGCAGAGCCTGTTCCCGAAAAGGCAAACGTCCGGCTCCTTGTCCCACACGGAAGGTGGCAGCCCTGAAAGCTGTTGCTGGTCTTCACCTTCCCCGTGCAGCCTATTCGCAGGCAAAACAGGTATTTGGATCTGTGCTTGCCCAGGGAAGGAACAGCTCACGGTGCGCATCCTCGGCAGAGCCTGTTCCCGAAAAGGCAAACGTCCGGCTCCTTGTCCCACACAGAAGGTGGCAGCCCTGAAAGCTGTTGCTGGTCTTCACCTTCCCCCTGCAGCCTAGTCACAGGCACAAGCGCACTGGGAATCTCTGCTTTCCCAAAGACGCAATCTCTCACGGTGCGCATCCTCGGCAGAGCCTGTTCCCGAAAAGGCAAACGTCCGGCTCCTTGTCCCACACGGAAGGTGGCAGCCCTGAAAGCTGTTGCTGGTCTTCACCTTCCCCGTGCAGCCTAGTCACAGGCACAAGCGCACTGGGAATCTCTGCTTTCCCAAAGACGCAATCTCTCACGGTGCGCATCCTCGGCAGAGCCTGTTCCCGAAAAGGCAAACGTCCGGCTCCTTGTCCCACACGGAAGGTGGCAGCCCTGAAAGCTGTTGCTGGTCTTCACCTTCCCCGTGCAGCCTAGTCACAGGCACAAGAGGTATTCGGATCTGTGCTTGCCCAGAGAAGGAACAGCTCACGGTGCGCATCCTCGGCAGAGCCTGTTCCCGAAAAGGCAAACGTCCGGCTCCTTGTCCCACACGGAAGGTGGCAGCCCTGAAAGCTGTTGCTGGTCTTCACCTTCCCCGGGCAGCCTATTCACAGGCACAAGCGCACTGGGAATCTCTGCTTTCCCAAAGACGCAATCTCTCACGGTGCGCATCCTCGGCAGAGCCTGTTCCCGAAAAGGCAAACGTCCGGCTCCTTGTCCCACACGGAAGGTGGCAGCCCTGAAAGCTGTTGCTGGTCTTCACCTTCCCCGTGCAGCCTATTCACAGGCACAAGCGCACTGGGAATCTCTGCTTTCCCAAAGACGCAATCTCTCACGGTGCGCATCCTCGGCAGAGCCTGTTCCCGAAAAGGCAAACGTCCGGCTCCTTGTCCCACACGGAAGGTGGCAGCCCTGAAAGCTGTTGCTGGTCTTCACCTTCCCCGTGCAGCCTAGTCACAGGCACAACCGCACTGGGAATCTCTGATTTCCCAAAGACGCAATCACTCACGGGGCGCATCCTCGGCAGAGCCTGTTCCCGAAAAGGCAAACGTCCGGCTCCTTCTCCCACACGGAAGGTGGCAGCCCTGAAAGCTGTTGCTGGTCTTCACCTTCCCCGGGCAGCCTAGTCACAGGCACAACCGCACTGGGAATCTCTGCTTTCCCAAAGACGCAATCTCTCACGGTGCGCATCCTCGGCAGAGCCTGTTCCCGAAAAGGCAAACGTCCGGCTCCTTGTCCCACACGGAAGGTGGCAGCCCTGAAAGCTGTTGCTGGTCTTCACCTTCCCCGGGCAGCCTCTTCACAGGCACAACAGGTATTCGGATCTGTGCTTGCCGAGAGAAGGAACAGCTCACGGTGCGCATCCTCGGCAGAGCCTGTTCCCGAAAAGGCAAACGTCCGGCTCCTTGTCCCACACGGAAGGTGGCAGCCCTGAAAGCTGTTGCTGGTCTTCACCTTCCCTGGGCAGCCTAGTCACAGGCACAAGCGCACTGGGAATCTCTGCTTTCCCAAAGACGCAATCTCTCACGGTGCGCATCCTCGGCAGAGCCTGTTCCCGAAAAGGCAAACGTCCGGCTCCTTGTCCCACACGGAAGGTGGCAGCCCTGAAAGCTGTTGCTGGTCTTCACCTTCCCCGGGCAGCCTAGTCACAGGCACAACCGCACTGGGAATCTCTGCTTTCCCAAAGACGCAATCTCTCACGGTGCGCATCCTCGGCAGAGCCTGTTCCCGAAAAGGCAAACGTCCGGCTCCTTGTCCCACACGGAAGGTGGCAGCCCTGAAAGCTGTTGCTGGTCTTCACCTTCCCCGGGCAGCCTAGTCACAGGCACAAGCGCACTGGGAATCTCTGCTTTCCCAAAGACGCAATCTCTCACGGTGCGCATCCTCGGCAGAGCCTCTTCCCGAAAAGGCAAACGTCCGGCTCCTTGTCCCACACGGAAGGTGGCAGCCCTGAAAGCTGTTGCTGGTCTTCACCTTCCCCGTGCAGCCTCTTCACAGGCACAACAGGTATTCGTATCGGTGCTTGCCCAGAGAAGGAACAGCTCACGGTGCGCATCCTCGGCAGAGCCTGTTCCCGAAAAGGCAAACGTCCGACTCCTTCTCCCACACGGAAGGTGGCAGCCCTGAAAGCTGTTGCTGGTCTTCACCTTCCCCGGGCAGCCTAGTCACAGGCACAACCGCACTGGGAATCTCTGCTTTCCCAAAGACACAATCTCTCACGGTGCGCAACCTCGGCAGAGCCTCTTCCCGAAAAGGCAAACGTCCGGCTCCTTGTCCCACACGGAAGGTGGCAGCCCTGAAAGCTGTTGCTGGTCTTCACCTTCCCCGGGCAGCCTACTCACAGGAACAACTGCACTGGGAATCTCTGCTTTCCCAAAGACGCAATCTCTCACGGTGCGCATCCTCGGCAGAGCCTGTTCCCGAAAAGGCAAACGTCCAGCTCCTTGTCCCACACGGAAGGTGGCAGCCCTGAAAGCTGTTGCTGGTCTTCACCTTCCCCGGGCAGCCTAGTCACAGGCACAAGCGCACTGGGAATCTCTGCTTTCCCAAAGACGCAATCTCTCACGGTGCGCATCCTCGGCAGAGCCTCTTCCCGAAAAGGCAAACATCCGGCTCCTTGTCCCACACGGAAGGTGGCAGCCCTGAAAGCTGTTGCTGGTCTTCACCTTCCCCGGGCAGCCTAGTCACAGGCACAAGCGCACTGGGAATCTCTGCTTTCCCAAAGACGCCATCACTCACGGGGCGCATCCTCGGCAGAGCCTGTTCCCGAAAAGGAAAACGTCCGGCTCCTTCTCCCACACGGAAGGTGGCAGCCCTGAAAGCTGTTGCTGGTCTTCACCTTCCCCGGGCAGCCTAGTCACAGGCACAACCGCACTGGGAATCTCTGCTTTCCCAAAGACGCAATCTCTCACGGTGCGCATCCTCGGCAGAGCCTGTTCCCGAAAAGGCAAACGTCCGGCTCCTTCTCCCACACGGAAGGTGGCAGCCCTGAAAGCTGTTGCTGGTCTTCACCTTCCCCGTGCAGCCTAGTCACTGGCACAACAGGTATTCGGATCTGTGCTTGCCCAGAGAAGGAACAGCTCACGGTGCGCATCCTCGGCAGAGCCTGTTCCCAAAAAGGCAAATGTCCGGCTCCTTGTCCCACACGGAAGGTGGCAGCCCTGAAAGCTGTTGCTGGTCTTCACCTTCCCCGGGCAGCCTAGTCACAGGCACAAGCGCACTGGGAATCTCTGCTTTCCCAAAGACGCAATCTCTCACGGTGCGCATCCTCGGCAGAGCCTGTTCCCGAAAAGGCAAACGTCCGGCTCCTTGTCCCACACGGAAGGTGGCAGCCCTGAAAGCTCTTGCTGGTCTTCACCTTCCCCGGGCAGCCTAGTCACAGGCACAAGCGCACTGGGAATCTCTGCTTTCCCAAAGATGCAATCTCTCACGGTGCGCATCCTCGGCAGAGCCTGTTCCCGAAAAGCCAAATGTCCGGCTCCTTGTCCCACACGGAAGGTGGCAGCCCTGAAAGCTGTTGCTGGTCTTCACCTTCCCCGGGCAGCCTGTTCACAGGCACAAGCGCACTGGGAATCTCTGATTTCCCAAAGATGCAATCTCTCACGGTGCGCATCCTCGGCAGAGCCTCTTCCCGAAAAGGCAAACGTCCGGCTCCTTGTCCCACACGGAAGGTGGCAGCCCTGAAAGCTGTTGCTGGTCTTCACCTTCCCCGTGCAGCCTAGTCACAGGCACAACAGGTATTCGGATCTGTGCTTGCCCAGAGAAGGAACAGCTCACGGTGCGCATCCTCGGCAGAGCCTGTTCCCGAAAAGGCAAACGTCCGGCTCCTTGTCCCACACGGAAGGTGGCAGCCCTGAAAGCTGTTGCTGGTCTTCACCTTCCCCGGGCAGCCTAGTCACAGGCACAAGCGCACTGGGAATCTCTGCTTTCCCAAAGACGCAATCTCTCACGGTGCGCATCCTCGGCAGAGCCTCTTCCCGAAAAGGCAAACGTCCGGCTCCTTGTCCCACACGGAAGGTGGCAGCCCTGAAAGCTGTTGCTGGTCTTCACCTTCCCCGTGCAGCCTAGTCACAGGCACAACCGCACTGGGAATCTCTGCTTTCCCAAAGACGCAATCTCTCACGGTGCGCATCCTCGGCAGAGCCTGTTCCCGAAAAGGAAAACGTCCGGCTCCTTGTCCCACACGGAAGGTGGCAGCCCTGAAAGCTGTTGCTGGTCTTCACCTTCCCCGTGCAGCCTAGCCACAGGCACAACCGCACTGGGAATCTCTGCTTTCCCAAAGACGCAATCTCTCACGGTGCGCATCCTCGGCAGAGCCTGTTCCCGAAAAGGCAAACGTCCGGCTCCTTGTCCCACACGGAAGGTGGCAGCCCTGAAAGCTGTTGCTGGTCTTCACCTTCCCCGGGCAGCCTGTTCACAGGCACAACAGGTATTCGGATCTGTGCTTGCCGAGAGAAGGAACAGCTCACGGTGCGCATCCTCGGCAGAGCCTGTTCCCGAAAAGGCAAACGTCCGGCTCCTTGTCCCACACGGAAGGTGGCAGCCCTGAAAGCTGTTGCTGGTCTTCACCTTCCCCGGGCAGCCTACTCACAGGCACAACCGCACTGGGAATCTCTGCTTTCCCAAAGACGCAATCTCTCACGGTGCGCATCCTCGGCAGAGCCTCTTCCCGAAAAGGCAAACGTCCGGCTCCTTGTCCCACACGGAAGGTGGCAGCCCTGAAAGCTGTTGCTGGTCTTCACCTTCCCCATACAGCCTAGTCACAGGCACAAGCGCACTGGGAATCTCTGCTTTCCCAAAGACGCAATCTCTCACGGTGCGCATCCTCGGCAGAGCCTGTTCCCGAAAAGGCAAACGTCCGGCTCCTTGTCCCACACGGAAGGTGGCAGCCCTGAAAGCTGTTGCTGGTCTTCACCTTCCCCGGGCAGCCTAGTCACAGGCACAACCGCACTGGGAATCTCTGCTTTCCCAAAGACGCAATCTCTCACGGTGCGCATCCTCGGCAGAGCCTGTTCCCGAAAAGGCAAACGTCCGGCTCCTTGTCCCACACGGAAGGTGGCATCCCTGAAAGCTGTTGCTGGTCTTCACCTTCCCCGGGCAGCCTAGTCACAGGCACAACAGGTATTCGGATCTGTGCTTGCCCAGAGAAGGAACAGCTCACGGTGCGCATCCTCGGCAGAGCCTGTTCCCGAAAAGGCAAACGTCCGGCTCCTTGTCCCACACGGAAGGTGGCAGCCCTGAAAGCTGTTGCTGGTCTTCACCTTCCCCGGGCAGCCTATTCACAGGCACAAGCGCACTGGGAATCTCTGCTTTCCCAAAGACGCAATCTCTCACGGTGCGCATCCTCGGCAGAGCCTGTTCCCGAAAAGGCAAACGTCCGGCTCCTTGTCCCACACGGAAGGTGGCAGCCCTGAAAGCTGTTGCTGGTCTTCACCTTCCCCATACAGCCTATTCACAGGCACAAGCGCACTGGGAATCTCTGCTTTCCCAAAGACGCAATCTCTCACGGTGCGCATCCTCGGCAGAGCCTGTTCCCGAAAAGGCAAACGTCCGGCTCCTTGTCCCACACGGAAGGTGGCAGCCCTGAAAGCTGTTGCTGGTCTTCACCTTCCCCGGGCAGCCTCTTCACAGGCACAACAGGTATTCGGATCTGTGCTTGCCGAGAGAAGGAACAGCTCACGGTGCGCATCCTCGGCAGAGCCTGTTCCCGAAAAGGCAAACGTCCGGCTCCTTGTCCCACACGGAAGGTGGCAGCCCTGAAAGCTGTTGCTGGTCTTCACCTTCCCCGGGCAGCCTAGTCACAGGCACAACCGCACTGGGAATCTCTGCTTTCCCAAAGACGCAATCTCTCACGGTGCGCATCCTCGGCAGAGCCTGTTCCCGAAAAGGCAAACGTCCGGCTCCTTGTCCCACACGGAAGGTGGCAGCCCTGAAAGCTGTTGCTGGTCTTCACCTTCCCTGGGCAGCCTAGTCACAGGCACAACAGGTATTCGGATCTGTGCTTGCCCAGAGAAGGAACAGCTCACGGTGCGCATCCTCGGCAGAGCCTGTTCCCGAAAAGGCAAACGTCCGGCTCCTTGTCCCACACGGAAGGTGGCAGCCCTGAAAGCTGTTGCTGGTCTTCACCTTCCCCGGGCAGCTTATTCACAGGCACAAGCGCACTGGGAATCTCTGCTTTCCCAAAGACGCAATCTCTCACGGTGCGCATCCTCGGCAGAGCCTGTTCCCGAAAAGGCAAACGTCCGGCTCCTTGTCCCACACGGAAGGTGGCAGCCCTGAAAGCTCTTGCTGGTCTTCACCTTCCCCGGGCAGCCTAGTCACAGGCACAAGCGCACTGGGAATCTCTGCTTTCCCAAAGACGCAATCTCTCACGGTGCACATCCTCGGCAGAGCCTGTTCCCGAAAAGGCAAACGTCCGGCTCCTTGTCCCACACGGAAGGTGGCAGCCCTGAAAGCTGTTGCTGGTCTTCACCTTCCCCGGGCAGCCTGTTCACAGGCACAAGCGCACTGGGAATCTCTGATTTCCCAAAGACGCAATCTCTCACGGTGCGCATCCTCGGCAGAGCCTCTTCCCGAAAAGGCAAACGTCCGGCTCCTTGTCCCACACGGAAGGTGGCAGCCCTGAAAGCTGTTGCTGGTCTTCACCTTCCCCGTACAGCCTAGTCACAGGCACAACAGGTATTCGGATCTGTGCTTGCCCAGAGAAGGAACAGCTCACGGTGCGCATCCTCGGCAGAGCCTGTTCCCGAAAAGGCAAACGTCCGGCTCCTTGTCCCACACGGAAGGTGGCAGCCCTGAAAGCTGTTGCTGGTCTTCACCTTCCCCGTGCAGCCTAGTCACAGGCACAACCGCACTGGGAATCTCTGCTTTCCCAAAGATGCAATCTCTCACGGTGCGCATCCTCGGCAGAGCCTCTTCCCGAAAAGGCAAACGTCCGGCTCCTTGTCCCACACGGAAGGTGGCAGCCCTGAAAGCTCTTGCTGGTCTTCACCTTCCCCGGGCAGCCTAGTCACAGGCACAACAGGTATTCGGATCTGTGCTTGCCCAGAGAAGGAACAGCTCACGGTGCGCATCCTCGGCAGAGCCTGTTCCCGAAAAGGCAAACGTCCGGCTCCTTGTCCCACACGGAAGGTGGCAGCCCTGAAAGCTGTTGCTGGTCTTCACCTTCCCCGGGCAGCCTAGTCACAGGCACAACCGCACTGGGAATCTCTGCTTTCCCAAAGACGCCATCACTCACGGGGCGCATCCTCGGCAGAGCCTGTTCCCGAAAAGGAAAACGTCCGGCTCCTTGTCCCACACGTAAGGTGGCAGCCCTGAAAGATGTTGCTGGTCTTCACCTTCCCCGGGCAGCCTAGTCACAGGCACAACCGCACTGGGAATCTCTGCTTTCCCAAAGACGCAATCTCTCACGGTGCGCATCCTCGGCAGAGCCTGTTCCCGAAAAGGCAAACGTCCGGCTCCTTGTCCCACACGGAAGGTGGCAGCCCTGAAAGCTGTTGCTGGTCTTCACCTTCCCCGGGCAGCCTGTTCACAGGCACAAGCGCACTGGGAATCTCTGATTTCCCAAAGATGCAATCTCTCACGGTGCGCATCCTCGGCAGAGCCTCTTCCCGAAAAGGCAAACGTCCGGCTCCTTGTCCCACACGGAAGGTGGCAGCCCTGAAAGCTGTTGCTGGTCTTCACCTTCCCCGTGCAGCCTAGTCACAGGCACAACAGGTATTCGGATCTGTGCTTGCCCAGAGAAGGAACAGCTCACGGTGCGCATCCTCGGCAGAGCCTGTTCCCGAAAAGGCAAACGTCCGGCTCCTTGTCCCACACGGAAGGTGGCAGCCCTGAAAGCTCTTGCTGGTCTTCACCTTCCCCGGGCAGCCTAGTCACAGGCACAACAGGTATTCGGATCTGTGCTTGCCCAGAGAAGGAACAGCTCACGGTGCGCATCCTCGGCAGAGCCTGTTCCCGAAAAGGCAAACGTCCGGCTCCTTGTCCCACACGGAAGGTGGCAGCCCTGAAAGCTGTTGCTGGTCTTCACCTTCCCCGGGCAGCCTAGTCACAGGCACAACCGCACTGGGAATCTCTGCTTTCCCAAAGACGCCATCACTCACGGGGCGCATCCTCGGCAGAGCCTGTTCCCGAAAAGGAAAACGTCCGGCTCCTTGTCCCACACGTAAGGTGGCAGCCCTGAAAGCTGTTGCTGGTCTTCACCTTCCCCGGGCAGCCTAGTCACAGGCACAACCGCACTGGGAATCTCTGCTTTCCCAAAGACGCAATCTCTCACGGTGCGCATCCTCGGCAGAGCCTGTTCCCGAAAAGGCAAACGTCCGGCTCCTTGTCCCACACGGAAGGTGGCAGCCCTGAAAGCTGTTGCTGGTCTTCACCTTCCCCGGGCAGCCTAGTCACAGGCACAACAGGTATTCGGATCTGTGCTTGCCCAGAGAAGGAACAGCTCACGGTGCGCATCCTCGGCAGAGCCTGTTCCCGAAAAGGCAAACGTCCGGCTCCTTGTCCCACACGGAAGGTGGCAGCCCTGAAAGCTGTTGCTGGTCTTCACCTTCCCCGGGCAGCCTAGTCACAGGCACAAGCGCACTGGGAATCTCTGCTTTCCCAAAGACGCAATCTCTCACGGTGCGCATCCTCGGCAGAGCCTCTTCCCGAAAACGCAAACGTCTGGCTCCTTGTCCCACACGGAAGGTGGCAGCCCTGAAAGCTGTTGCTGGTCTTCACCTTCCCCGTGCAGCCTAGCCACAGGCACAACCGCACTGGGAATCTCTGCTTTCCCAAAGACGCAATCTCTCACGGTGCGCATCCTCGGCAGAGCCTCTTCCCGAAAAGGCAAACGTCCGGCTCCTTCTCCCACACGGAAGGTGGCAGCCCTGAAAGCTGTTGCTGGTCTTCACCTTCCCTGGGCAGCCTAGTCACAGGCACAACAGGTATTCGGATCTGTGCTTGCCCAGAGAAGGAACAGCTCACGGTGCGCATCCTCGGCAGAGCCTGTTCCCGAAAAGGCAAACGTCCGGCTCCTTGTCCCACACGGAAGGTGGCAGCCCTGAAAGCTGTTGCTGGTCTTCACCTTCCCCGGGCAGCCTAGTCACAGGCACAAGCGCACTGGGAATCTCTGCTTTCCCAAAGACGCAATCTCTCACGGTGCGCATCCTCGGCAGAGCCTGTTCCCGAAAAGTCAAACGTCTGGCTCCTTGTCCCACACGGAAGGTGGCAGCCCTGAAAGCTGTTGCTGGTCTTCACCTTCCCCGTGCAGCCTAGCCACAGGCACAACCGCACTGGGAATCTCTGCTTTCCCAAAGACGCAATCTCTCACGGTGCGCATCCTCGGCAGAGCCTGTTCCCGAAAAGGCAAACGTCCGGCTCCTTGTCCCACACGGAAGGTGGCAGCCCTGAAAGCTGTTGCTGGTCTTCACCTTCCCCGGGCAGCCTATTCACAGGCACAACCGCACTGGGAATCTCTGCTTTCCCAAAGACGCAATCTCTCACGGTGCGCATCCTCGGCAGAGCCTGTTCCCGAAAAGGCAAACGTCCGGCTCCTTGTCCCACACGGAAGGTGGCAGCCCTGAAAGCTGTTGCTGGTCTTCACCTTCCCCGGGCAGCCTAGTCACAGGCACAACCGCACTGGGAATCTCTGCTTTCCCAAAGACGCAATCTCTCACGGTGCGCATCCTCGGCAGAGCCTGTTCCCGAAAAGGCAAACGTCCGGCTCCTTGTCCCACACGGAAGGTGGCAGCCCTGAAAGCTGTTGCTGGTCTTCACCTTCCCCGGGCAGCCTCTTCACAGGCACAACAGGTATTCGGATCTGTGCTTGCCGAGAGAAGGAACAGCTCACGGTGCGCATCCTCGGCAGAGCCTGTTCCCGAAAAGGCAAACGTCCGGCTCCTTGTCCCACACGGAAGGTGGCAGCCCTGAAAGCTGTTGCTGGTCTTCACCTTCCCCGGGCAGCCTAGTCACAGGCACAAGCGCACTGGGAATCTCTGCTTTCCCGAAGACGCAATCTCTCACGGTGCGCATCCTCGGCAGAGCCTGTTCCCGAAAAGGCAAACGTCCGGCTCCTTGTCCCACACGGAAGGTGGCAGCCCTGAAAGCTGTTGCTGGTCTTCACCTTCCCCGGGCAGCCTAGTCACAGGCACAAGCGCACTGGGAATCTCTGCTTTCCCAAAGACGCAATCTCTCACGGTGCGCATCCTCGGCAGAGCCTGTTCCCGAAAAGGCAAACGTCCGGCTCCTTGTCCCACACGGAAGGTGGCAGCCCTGAAAGCTGTTGCTGGTCTTCACCTTCCCCGGGCAGCCTAGTCACAGGCACAACCGCACTGGGAATCTCTGCTTTCCCAAAGATGCAATCTCTCACGGTGCGCATCCTCGGCAGAGCCTGTTCCCGAAAAGGCAAACGTCCGGCTCCTTATCCCACACGGAAGGTGGCAGCCCTGAAAGCTGTTGCTGGTCTTCACCTTCCACGGGCAGCCTAGTCACAGGCACAACAGGTATTCGGATCTGTGCTTGCCCAGAGAAGGAACAGCTCACGGTGCGCATCCTCGGCAGAGCCTGTTCCCGAAAAGGCAAACGTCCGGCTCCTTGTCCCACACGGAAGGTGGCAGCCCTGAAAGCTGTTGCTGGTCTTCACCTTCCCCGGGCAGCCTAGTCACAGGCACAACCGCACTGGGAATCTCTGCTTTCCCAAAGACGCAATCTCTCACGGTGCGCATCGTCGGCAGAGCCTGTTCCCGAAAAGGCAAACGTCCGGCTCCTTGTCCCACACGGAAGGTGGCAGCCCTGAAAGCTGTTGCTGGTCTTCACCTTCCCCGGGCAGCCTAGTCACAGGCACAAGCGCACTGGGAATCTCTGCTTTCCCAAAGACGCAATCTCTCACGGTGCGCATCCTCGGCAGAGCCTGTTCCCGAAAAGGCAAACGTCCGGCTCCTTGTCCCACACGGAAGGTGGCAGCCCTGAAAGCTCTTGCTGGTCTTCACCTTCCCCGGGCAGCCTAGTCACAGGCACAACCGCACTGGGAATCTCTGCTTTCCCAAAGACGCAATCTCTCACGGTGCGCATCCTCGGCAGAGCCTCTTCCCGAAAAGGCAAACGTCCGGCTCCTTGTCCCACACGGAAGGTGGCAGCCCTGAAAGCTGTTGCTGGTCTTCACCTTCCCCGGGCAGCCTAGTCACAGGCACAACCGCACTGGGAATCTCTGCTTTCCCAAAGATGCAATCACTCACGGTGCGCATCCTCGGCACAGCCTGTTCCCGAAAAGGCAAACGTCCGGCTCCTTATCCCACACGGAAGGTGGCAGCCCTGAAAGCTGTTGCTGGTCTTCACCTTCCCCGGGCAGCCTAGTCACAGGCACAAGCGCACTGGGAATCTCTGCTTTCCCAAAGACGCAATCTCTCACGGTGCGCATCCTCGGCAGAGCCTGTTCCCGAAAAGGCAAACGTCCGGCTCCTTGTCCCACACGGAAGGTGGCAGCCCTGAAAGCTGTTGCTGGTCTTCACCTTCCCCGTGCAGCCTAGTCACAGGCACAACAGGTATTCAGATCTGTGCTTGCCCAGAGAAGGAACAGCTCACGGTGCGCATCCTCGGCAGAGCCTGTTCCCAAAAAGGCAAACGTCCGGCTCCTTGTCCCACACGGAAGGTGGCAGCCCTGAAAGCTGTTGCTGGTCTTCACCTTCCCCGGGCAGCCTAGTCACAGGCACAAGCGCACTGGGAATCTCTGCTTTCCCAAAGACGCAATCTCTCACGGTGCGCATCCTCGGCAGAGCCTCTTCCCGAAAAGGCAAACGTCCGGCTCCTTGTCCCACACGGAAGGTGGCAGCCCTGAAAGCTGTTGCTGGTCTTCACCTTCCCCGGGCAGCCTACTCACAGGCACAACCGCACTGGGAATCTCTGCTTTCCCAAAGACGCAATCTCTCACAGTGCGCATCCTCGGCAGAGCCTGTTCCCGAAAAGGCAAACGTCCGGCTCCTTGTCCCACACGGAAGGTGGCAGCCCTGAAAGCTGTTGCTGGTCTTCACCTTCCCCGGGCAGCCTAGTCACAGGCACAACCGCACTGGGAATCTCTGCTTTCCCAAAGACGCAATCTCTCACGGTGCGCATCCTCGGCAGAGCCTGTTCCCGAAAAGGCAAACATCCGGCTCCTTGTCCCACACGGAAGGTGGCAGCCCTGAAAGCTGTTGCTGGTCTTCACCTTCCCCGGGCAGCCTAGTCACAGGCACAACAGGTATTCGGATCTGTGCTTGCCCAGAGAAGGAACAGCTCACGGTGCGCATCCTCGGCAGAGCCTGTTCCCGAAAAGGCAAACGTCCGGCTCCTTCTCCCACACGGAAGGTGGCAGCCCTGAAAGCTGTTGCTGGTCTTCAACTTCCCTGGGCAGCCTAGTCACAGGCACAAGCGCACTGGGAATCTCTGCTTTCCCAAAGACGCAATCTCTCACGGTGCGCATCCTCGGCAGAGCCTGTTCCCGAAAAGGCAAACGTCCGGCTCCTTCTCCCACACGGAAGGTGGCAGCCCTGAAAGCTGTTGCTGGTCTTCACCTTCCCCGGGCAGCCTAGTCACAGGCACAACTGCACTGGGAATCTCTGCTTTCCCAAAGACGCAATCTCTCACGGTGCGCATCCTCGGCAGAGCCTGTTCCCGAAAAGGCAAACGTCCGGCTCCTTGTCCCACACGGAAGGTGGCAGCCCTGAAAGCTGTTGCTGGTCTTCACCTTCCCCGGGCAGCCTAGTCACAGGCACAAGCGCACTGGGAATCTCTGCTTTCCCAAAGACGCAATCTCTCACGGTGCGCATCCTCGGCAGAGCCTGTTCCCGAAAAGGCAAACATCCGGCTCCTTGTCCCACACGGAAGGTGGCAGCCCTGAAAGCTGTTGCTGGTCTTCACCTTCCCCGGGCAGCCTAGTCACAGGCACAAGCGCACTGGGAATCTCTGCTTTCCCAAAGACGCCATCACTCACGGGGCGCATCCTCGGCAGAGCCTGTTCCCGAAAAGGAAAACGTCCGGCTCCTTGTCCCACACGGAAGGTGGCAGCCCTGAAAGCTGTTGCTGGTCTTCACCTTCCCCGGGCAGCCTAGTCACAGGCACAACCGCACTGGGAATCTCTGCTTTCCCAAAGACGCAATCTCTCACGGTGCGCATCCTCGGCAGAGCCTCTTCCCGAAAAGGCAAACGTCCGGCTCCTCGTCCCACACGGAAGGTGGCAGCCCTGAAAGCTGTTGCTGGTCTTCACCTTCCCCGGGCAGCCTAGTCACAGGCACAACAGGTATTCGGATCTGTGCTTGCCCAGAGAAGGAACAGCTCACGGTGCGCATCCTCGGCAGAGCCTGTTCCCGAAAAGGCAAACGTCCGGCTCCTTGTCCCACACGGAAGGTGGCAGCCCTGAAAGCTGTTGCTGGTCTTCACCTTCCCCGGGCAGCCTAGTCACAGGCACAACCGCACTGGGAATCTCTGCTTTCCCAAAGACGCAATCTCTCACGGTGCGCATCCTCGGCAGAGCCTCTTCCCGAAAAGGCAAACGTCCGGCTCCTTGTCCCACACGGAAGGTGGCAGCCCTGAAAGCTGTTGCTGGTCTTCACCTTCCCCGGGCAGCCTAGTCACAGGCACAAGCGCACTGGGAATCTCTGCTTTCCCAAAGACGCAATCTCTCACGGTGCGCATCCTCGGCAGAGCCTGTTCCCGAAAAGGCAAACGTCCGGCTCCTTGTCCCACACGGAAGGTGGCAGCCCTGAAAGCTGTTGCTGGTCTTCACCTTCCCCGGGCAGCCTAGTCACAGGCACAAGCGCACTGGGAATCTCTGCTTTCCCAAAGACGCAATCTCTCACGGTGCGCATCCTCGGCAGAGCCTGTTCCCGAAAAGGCAAACGTCCGGCTCCTTGTCCCACACGGAAGGTGGCAGCCCTGAAAGCTGTTGCTGGTCTTCACCTTCCCCGGGCAGCCTAGTCACAGGCACAACCGCACTGGGAATCTCTGCTTTCCCAAAGACGCAATCACTCACGGTGCGCATCCTCGGCACAGCCTGTTCCCGAAAAGGCAAACGTCCGGCTCCTTATCCCACACGGAAGGTGGCAGCCCTGAAAGCTGTTGCTGGTCTTCACCTTCCCCGGGCAGCCTAGTCACAGGCACAAGCGCACTGGGAATCTCTGCTTTCCCAAAGACGCAATCTCTCACGGTGCGCATCCTCGGCAGAGCCTGTTCCCGAAAAGGCAAACGTCCGGCTCCTTGTCCCACACGGAAGGTGGCAGCCCTGAAAGCTGTTGCTGGTCTTCACCTTCCCCGTGCAGCCTAGTCACAGGCACAACAGGTATTCAGATCTGTGCTTGCCCAGAGAAGGAACAGCTCACGGTGCGCATCCTCGGCAGAGCCTGTTCCCAAAAAGGCAAACGTCCGGCTCCTTGTCCCACACGGAAGGTGGCAGCCCTGAAAGCTGTTGCTGGTCTTCACCTTCCCCGGGCAGCCTAGTCACAGGCACAAGCGCACTGGGAATCTCTGCTTTCCCAAAGACGCAATCTCTCACGGTGCGCATCCTCGGCAGAGCCTCTTCCCGAAAAGGCAAACGTCCGGCTCCTTGTCCCACACGGAAGGTGGCAGCCCTGAAAGCTGTTGCTGGTCTTCACCTTCCCCGGGCAGCCTAGTCACAGGCACAACCGCACTGGGAATCTCTGCTTTCCCAAAGACGCAATCTCTCACAGTGCGCATCCTCGGCAGAGCCTGTTCCCGAAAAGGCAAACGTCCGGCTCCTTGTCCCACACGGAAGGTGGCAGCCCTGAAAGCTGTTGCTGGTCTTCACCTTCCCCGGGCAGCCTAGTCACAGGCACAAGCGCACTGGGAATCTCTGCTTTCCCAAAGACGCAATCTCTCACGGTGCGCATCCTCGGCAGAGCCTGTTCCCGAAAAGGCAAACATCCGGCTCCTTGTCCCACACGGAAGGTGGCAGCCCTGAAAGCTGTTGCTGGTCTTCACCTTCCCCGGGCAGCCTAGTCACAGGCACAACAGGTATTCGGATCTGTGCTTGCCCAGAGAAGGAACAGCTCACGGTGCGCATCCTCGGCAGAGCCTGTTCCCGAAAAGGCAAACGTCCGGCTCCTTCTCCCACACGGAAGGTGGCAGCCCTGAAAGCTGTTGCTGGTCTTCAACTTCCCTGGGCAGCCTAGTCACAGGCACAAGCGCACTGGGAATCTCTGCTTTCCCAAAGACGCAATCTCTCACGGTGCGCATCCTCGGCAGAGCCTGTTCCCGAAAAGGCAAACGTCCGGCTCCTTCTCCCACACGGAAGGTGGCAGCCCTGAAAGCTGTTGCTGGTCTTCACCTTCCCCGGGCAGCCTAGTCACAGGCACAACTGCACTGGGAATCTCTGCTTTCCCAAAGACGCAATCTCTCACGGTGCGCATCCTCGGCAGAGCCTGTTCCCGAAAAGGCAAACGTCCGGCTCCTTGTCCCACACGGAAGGTGGCAGCCCTGAAAGCTGTTGCTGGTCTTCACCTTCCCCGGGCAGCCTAGTCACAGGCACAAGCGCACTGGGAATCTCTGCTTTCCCAAAGACGCAATCTCTCACGGTGCGCATCCTCGGCAGAGCCTGTTCCCGAAAAGGCAAACATCCGGCTCCTTGTCCCACACGGAAGGTGGCAGCCCTGAAAGCTGTTGCTGGTCTTCACCTTCCCCGGGCAGCCTAGTCACAGGCACAAGCGCACTGGGAATCTCTGCTTTCCCAAAGACGCAATCTCTCACGGTGCGCATCCTCGGCAGAGCCTGTTCCCGAAAAGGCAAACGTCCGGCTCCTTGTCCCACACGGAAGGTGGCAGCCCTGAAAGCTGTTGCTGGTCTTCACCTTCCCCGGGCAGCCTAGTCACAGGCACAACAGGTATTCGGATCTGTGCTTGCCCAGAGAAGGAACAGCTCACGGTGCGCATCCTCGGCAGAGCCTGTTCCCGAAAAGGCAAACGTCCGGCTCCTTGTCCCACACGGAAGGTGGCAGCCCTGAAAGCTGTTGCTGGTCTTCACCTTCCCCGGGCAGCCTGTTCACAGGCACAACCGCACTGGAATCTCTGCTTTCCCAAAGATGCAATCTCTCACGGTGCACATCCTCGGCAGAGCCTGTTCCCGAAAAGGCAAACGTCCGGCTCCTTGTCCCACACAGAAGGTGTCAGCCCTGAAAGCTGTTGCTGGTCTTCACCTTCCCCGGGCAGCCTAGTCACAGGCACAACCGCACTGGGAATCTCTGCTTTCCCAAAGACGCAATCTCTCACGGTGCGCATCCTCGGCAGAGCCTGTTCCCGAAAAGGCAAACGTCCGGCTCCTTGTCCCACACGGAAGGTGGCAGCCCTGAAAGCTGTTGCTGGTCTTCACCTTCCCCGGGCAGCCTAGTCACAGGCACAACAGGTATTCGGATCTGTGCTTGCCCAGAGAAGGAACAGCTCACGGTGCGCATCCTCGGCAGAGCCTGTTCCCGAAAAGGCAAACGTCCGTCTCCTTGTCCCACACGGAAGGTGGCAGCCCTGAAAGCTGTTGCTGGTCTTCAACTTCCCTGGGCAGCCTAGTCACAGGCACAACCGCACTGGGAATCTCTGCTTTCCCAAAGACGCAATCTCTCACGGTGCGCATCCTCGGCAGAGCCTGTTCCCGAAAAGGCAAACGTCCGGCTCCTTGTCCCACACGGAAGGTGGCAGCCCTGAAAGCTGTTGCTGGTCTTCACCTTCCCCGGGCAGCCTAGTCACAGGCACAACTGCACTGGGAATCTCTGCTTTCCCAAAGACGCAATCTCTCACGGTGCGCATCCTCGGCAGAGCCTGTTCCCGAAAAGGCAAACGTCCGGCTCCTTGTCCCACACGGAAGGTGGCAGCCCTGAAAGCTGTTGCTGGTCTTCACCTTCCCCGGGCAGCCTAGTCACAGGCACAACCGCACTGGGAATCTCTGCTTTCCCAAAGACGCAATCTCTCACGGTGCGCATCCTCGGCAGAGCCTGTTCCCGAAAAGGCAAACATCCGGCTCCTTGTCCCACACGGAAGGTGGCAGCCCTGAAAGCTGTTGCTGGTCTTCACCTTCCCCGGGCAGCCTAGTCACAGGCACAAGCGCACTGGGAATCTCTGCTTTCCCAAAGACGCCATCACTCACGGGGCGCATCCTCGGCAGAGCCTGTTCCCGAAAAGGCAAACGTCCGGCTCCTTGTCCCACACGGAAGGTGGCAGCCCTGAAAGCTGTTGCTGGTCTTCACCTTCCCCGGGCAGCCTAGTCACAGGCACAACAGGTATTCGGATCTGTGCTTGCCCAGAGAAGGAACAGCTCACGGTGCGCATCCTCGGCAGAGCCTGTTCCCGAAAAGGCAAACGTCCGGCTCCTTGTCCCACACGGAAGGTGGCAGCCCTGAAAGCTGTTGCTGGTCTTCACCTTCCCCGGGCAGCCTACTCACAGGCACAACCGCACTGGGAATCTCTGCTTTCCCAAAGACGCAATCTCTCACGGTGCGCATCCTCGGCAGAGCCTGTTCCCGAAAAGGCAAACGTCCGGCTCCTTGTCCCACACGGAAGGTGGCAGCCCTGAAAGCTGTTGCTGGTCTTCACCTTCCCTGGGCAGCCTAGTCACAGGCACAAGCGCACTGGGAATCTCTGCTTTCCCAAAGACGCAATCTCTCACGGTGCGCATCCTCGGCAGAGCCTGTTCCCGAAAAGGCAAACGTCCGGCTCCTTGTCCCACACGGAAGGTGGCAGCCCTGAAAGCTGTTGCTGGTCTTCACCTTCCCCGGGCAGCCTACTCACAGGCACAACCGCACTGGGAATCTCTGCTTTCCCAAAGACGCAATCTCTCACGGTGCGCATCCTCGGCAGAGCCTGTTCCCGAAAAGGCAAACGTCCGGCTCCTTGTCCCACACGGAAGGTGGCAGCCCTGAAAGCTGTTGCTGGTCTTCACCTTCCCCGGGCAGCCTAGTCACAGGCACAACCGCACTGGGAATCTCTGCTTTCCCAAAGACGCAATCTCTCACGGTGCGCATCCTCGGCAGAGCCTGTTCCCGAAAAGGCAAACGTCCGGCTCCTTGTCCCACACGGAAGGTGGCAGCCCTGAAAGCTGTTGCTGGTCTTCACCTTCCCCGGGCAGCCTAGTCACAGGCACAACCGCACTGGGAATCTCTGCTTTCCCAATGACGCAATCACTCACGGTGCGCATCCTCGGCAGAGCCTGTTCCCGAAAAGGCAAACGTCCGGCTCCTTGTCCCACACGAAAGGTGGCAGCCCTGAAAGCTGTTGCTGGTCTTCACCTTCCCCGGGCAGCCTAGTCACAGGCACAACCGCACTGGGAATCTCTGCTTTCCCAAAGACGCAATCTCTCACGGTGCGCATCCTCGGCAGAGCCTGTTCCCGAAAAGGCAAACGTCCGGCTCCTTGTCCCACACGGAAGGCGGCAGCCCTGAAAGCTGTTGCTGGTCTTCACCTTCCCCGGGCAGCCTAGTCACAGGCACAACCGCACTGGGAATCTCTGCTTTCCCAAAGACGCAATCACTCACGGTGCGCATCCTCGGCAGAGCCTGTTCCCGAAAAGGCAAACGTCCGGCTCCTTGTCCCACACGGAAGGTGGCAGCCCTGAAAGCTGTTGCTGGTCTTCACCTTCCCCGGGCAGCCTATTCACAGGCACAAGCGCACTGGGAATCTCTGCTTTCCCAAAGACGCAATCTCTCACGGTGCGCATCCTCGGCAGAGCCTGTTCCCGAAAAGGCAAACGTCCGGCTCCTTGTCCCACACGGAAGGTGGCAGCCCTGAAAGCTGTTGCTGGTCTTCACCTTCCCCGGGCAGCCTGTTCACAGGCACAAGCGCACTGGGAATCTCTGCTTTCCCAAAGACGCAATCTCTCACGGTGCGCATCCTCGGCAGAGCCTGTTCCCGAAAAGGCAAATGTCCGGCTCCTTGTCCCACACGGAAGGTGGCAGCCCTGAAAGCTGTTGCTGGTCTTCACCTTCCCCGGGCAGCCTAGTCACAGGCACAACCGCACTGGGAATCTCTGCTTTCCCAAAGACGCAATCTCTCACGGTGCGCATCCTCGGCAGAGCCTGTTCCCGAAAAGGCAAACGTCCGGCTCCTTGTCCCACACGGAAGGTGGCAGCCCTGAAAGCTGTTGCTGGTCTTCACCTTCCCCGGGCAGCCTGTTCACAGGCACAACCGCACTGGGAATCTCTGCTTTCCCAAAGACGCAATCACTCACGGTGCGCATCCTCGGCAGAGCCTCTTCCCGAAAAGGCAAATGTCCGGCTCCTTGTCCCACACGGAAGGTGGCAGCCCTGAAAGCTGTTGCTGGTCTTCACCTTCCCCGGGCAGCCTAGTCACAGGCACAAGCGCACTGGGAATCTCTGCTTTCCCAAAGACGCAATCTCTCACGGTGCGCATCCTCGGCAGAGCCTGCTCCCGAAAAGGCAAACGTCCGGCTCCTTGTCCCACACGGAAGGTGGCAGCCCTGAAAGCTGTTGCTGGTCTTCACCTTCCCCGGGCAGCCTGTTCACAGGCACAAGCGCACTGGGAATCTCTGCTTTCCCAAAGACGCAATCTCTCACGGTGCGCATCCTCGGCAGAGCCTGTTCCCGAAAAGGCAAACGTCCGGCTCCTTGTCCCACACGGAAGGTGGCAGCCCTGAAAGCTGTTGCTGGTCTTCACCTTCCCCGGGCAGCCTAGTCACAGGCACAAGCGCACTGGGAATCTCTGCTTTCCCAAAGACGCAATCACTCACGGTGCGCATCCTCGGCAGAGCCTGTTCCCGAAAAGGCAAACGTCCGGCTCCTTGTCCCACACGGAAGGTGGCAGCCCTGAAAGCTGTTGCTGGTCTTCACCTTCCCCGTGCAGCCTGTTCACCGGCACAACCGCACTGGGAATCTCTGCTTTCCCAAAGACGCAATCTCTCACGGTGCGCATCCTCGGCAGAGCCTGTTCCCGAAAAGGCAAATGTCCGGCTCCTTGTCCCACACGGAAGGTGGCAGCCCTGAAAGCTGTTGCTGGTCTTCACCTTCCCCGGGCAGCCTAGTCACAGGCACAACCGCACTGGGAATCTCTGCTTTCCCAAAGACGCAATCTCTCACGGTGCGCATCCTCGGCAGAGCCTGTTCCCGAAAAGGCAAACGTCCGGCTCCTTGTCCCACACGGAAGGTGGCAGCCCTGAAAGCTGTTGCTGGTCTTCACCTTCCCCGGGCAGCCTGTTCACAGGCACAAGTGCACTGGGAATCTCTGCTTTCCCAAAGACGCAATCTCTCACGGTGCGCATCCTCGGCAGAGCCTCTTCCCGAAAAGGCAAACGTCCGGCTCCTTGTCCCACACGGAAGGAGGCAGCCCTGAAAGCTGTTGCTGGTCTTCACCTTCCCCGGGCAGCCTATTCACAGGCACAACCGCACTGGGAATCTCTGCTTTCCCAAAGACGCAATCTCTCACGGTGCGCATCCTCGGCAGAGCCTGTTCCCGAAAAGGCAAACGTCCGGCTCCTTGTCCCACACGGAAGGTGGCAGCCCTGAAAGCTGTTGCTGGTCTTCACCTTCCAAGTGCAGCCTAGTCACAAGCACAAGAGGTATTCGGATCTGTGCTTGCCCAGAGAAGGAACAGCTCACGGTGCGCATCCTCGGCAGAGCCTGTTCCCGAAAAGGCAAACGTCCGGCTCCTTGTCCCACACGGAAGGTGGCAGCCCTGAAAGCTGTTGCTGGTCTTCACCTTCCCCGGGCAGCCTAGTCACAGGCACAAGCGCACTGGGAATCTCTGCTTTCCCAAAGACGCAATCTCTCACGGTGCGCATCCTCGGCAGAGCCTGTTCCCGAAAAGGCAAACGTCCGGCTCCTTGTCCCACACGGAAGGTGGCAGCCCTGAAAGCTGTTGCTGGTCTTCACCTTCCCCGGGCAGCCTAGTCACAGGCACAACCACACTGGGAATCTCTGCTTTCCCAAAGACGCAATCTCTCACGGTGCGCATCCTCGGCAGAGCCTGTTCCCGAAAAGGCAAACGTCCGGCTCCTTCTCCCACACGGAAGGTGGCAGCCCTGAAAGCTGTTGCTGGTCTTCACCTTCCCCGTGCAGCCTGTTCACCGGCACAACCGCACTGGGAATCTCTGCTTTCCCAAAGACGCAATCTCTCACGGTGCGCATCCTCGGCAGAGCCTGTTCCCGAAAAGGCAAACGTCCGGCTCCTTCTCCCACACGGAAGGTGGCAGCCCTGAAAGCTGTTGCTGGTCTTCACCTTCCCCGGGCAGCCTGTTCACAGGCACAAGCGCACTGGGAATCTCTGCTTTCCCAAAGACGCAATCTCTCACGGTGCGCATCCTCGGCAGAGCCTGTTCCCGAAAAGGCAAATGTCCGGCTCCTTGTCCCACACGGAAGGTGGCAGCCCTGAAAGCTGTTGCTGGTCTTCACCTTCCCCGGGCAGCCTGTTCACAGGCACAAGTGCACTGGGAATCTCTGCTTTCCCAAAGACGCAATCTCTCACGGTGCGCATCCTCGGCAGAGCCTCTTCCCGAAAAGGCAAACGTCCGGCTCCTTGTCCCACACGGAAGGAGGCAGCCCTGAAAGCTGTTGCTGGTCTTCACCTTCCCCGGGCAGCCTATTCACAGGCACAACCGCACTGGGAATCTCTGCTTTCCCAAAGACGCAATCTCTCACGGTGCGCATCCTCGGCAGAGCCTGTTCCCGAAAAGGCAAACGTCCGGCTCCTTGTCCCACACGGAAGGTGGCAGCCCTGAAAGCTGTTGCTGGTCTTCACCTTCCAAGTGCAGCCTAGTCACAAGCACAAGAGGTATTCGGATCTGTGCTTGCCCAGAGAAGGAACAGCTCACGGTGCGCATCCTCGGCAGAGCCTGTTCCCAAAAAGGCAAACGTCTGCTCCTTGTCCCACACGGAAGGTGGCAGACCTGAAAGCCGTTGCTGGTCTTCACCTTCCCCGGGCAGCCTAGTCACAGGCACAACCGCACTGGGAATCTCTGCTTTCCCAAAGACGCAATCTCTCACGGTGCGCATCCTCGGCAGAGCCTGTTCCCGAAAAGGCAAACGTCCGGCTCCTTGTCCCACACGGAAGGTGGCAGCCCTGAAAGCTCTTGCTGGTCTTCACCTTCCCCGGGCAGCCTAGTCACAGGCACAAGCGCACTGGGAATCTCTGCTTTCCCAAAGACGCAATCTCTCACGGTGCGCATCCTCGGCAGAGCCTGTTCCCGAAAAGGCAAACGTCCGGCTCCTTGTCCCACACGGAAGGTGGCAGCCCTGAAAGCTGTTGCTGGTCTTCACCTTCCCCGGGCAGCCTAGTCACAGGCACAACCGCACTGGGAATCTCTGCTTTCCCAAAGACGCTATCTCTCACGGTGCGCATCCTCGGCAGAGCCTGTTCCTGAAAAGGCAAACGTCCGGCTCCTTGTCCCACACGGAAGGTGGCAGCCCTGAAAGCTGTTGCTGGTCTTCACCTTCCCCGTGCAGCCTAGTCACAGGCACAAGAGGTATTCGGATCTGTGCTTGCCGAGAGAAGGAACAGCTCACGGTGCGCATCCTCGGCAGAGCCTGTTCCCGAAAAGGCAAACGTCCGGCTCCTTGTCCCACACGGAAGGTGGCAGCCCTGAAAGCTGTTGCTGGTCTTCACCTTCCCCGTGCAGCCTAGTCACAGGCACAACCGCACTGGGAATCTCTGCTTTCCCAAAGACGCAATCTCTCACGGTGCGCATCCTCGGCAGAGCCTCTTCCCGAAAAGGCAAACGTCCGGCTCCTTGTCCCACACGGAAGGTGGCAGCCCTGAAAGCTGTTGCTGTTCTTCACCTTCCCCGTGCGGCCTAGTCACAGGCACAAGAGGTATTCGGATCTGTGCTTGCCCAGAGAAGGAACAGCTCACGGTGCGCATCCTCGGCAGAGCCTGTTCCCGAAAAGGCAAACGTCCGGCTCCTTGTCCCACACGGAAGGTGGCAGCCCTGAAAGCTGTTGCTGGTCTTCACCTTCCCCGTGCAGCCTGTTCACAGGCACAACCGCACTAGGAATCTCTGCTTTCCCAAAGACGCAATCTCTCACGGTGCGCATCCTCGGCAGAGCCTCTTCCCGAAAAGGCAAACGTCCGGCTCCTTGTCCCACACGGAAGGTGGCAGCCCTGAAAGCTGTTGCTGGTCTTCACCTTCCCCGGGCAGCCTGTTCACAGGCACAAGTGCACTGGGAATCTCTGCTTTCCCAAAGACGCAATCTCTCACGGTGCGCATCCTCGGCAGAGCCTGTTCCCGAAAAGGCAAACGTCCGGCTCCTTGTCCCACACGGAAGGTGGCAGCCCTGAAAGCTGTTGCTGGTCTTCACCTTCCCCGGGCAGCCTAGTCACAGGCACAACCGCACTGGGAATCTCTGCTTTCCCAAAGACGCAATCTCTCATGGTGCGCATCCTCGGCAGAGCCTGTTCCCGAAAAGGCAAACGTCCGGCTCCTTGTCCCACACGGAAGGTGGCAGCCCTGAAAGCTGTTGCTGGTCTTCAACTTCCCCGGGCAGCCTGTTCACAGGCACAACCGCACTGGGAATCTCTGCTTTCCCAAAGACGCAATCACTCACGGTGCGCATCCTCGGCAGAGCCTGTTCCCGAAAAGGCAAACGTCCGGCTCCTTGTCCCACACGGAAGGTGGCAGCCCTGAAAGCTGTTGCTGGTCTTCACCTTCCCCGGGCAGCCTGTTCACAGGCACAACCGCACTGGGAATCTCTGCTTTCCCAAAGACGCAATCTCTCACGGTGCGCATCCTCGGCAGAGCCTGTTCCCGAAAAGGCAAATGTCCGGCTCCTTGTCCCACGCGGAAGGTGGCAGCCCTGAAAGCTGTTGCTGGTCTTCACCTTCCCCGTGCAGCCTAGTCACAGGCACAACCGCACTGGGAATCTCTGCTTTCCCAAAGACGCAATCTCTCACGGTGCGCATCCTCGGCAGAGCCTGTTCCCGAAAAGGCAAACGTCCGGCTCCTTGTCCCACACGGAAGGTGGCAGCCCTGAAAGCTGTTGCTGGTCTTCACCTTCCCCGTGCAGCCTAGTCACAGGCACAAGAGGTATTCGGATCTGTGCTTGCCCAGAGAAGGAACAGCTCACGGTGCGCATCCTCGGCAGAGCCTCTTCCCGAAAAGGCAAACGTCCGGCTCCTTGTCCCAAACGGAAGGTGGCAGCCCTGAAAGCTGTTGCTGGTCTTCACCTTCCCCGGGCAGCCTAGTCACAGGCACAAGTGCACTGGGAATCTCTGCTTTCCCAAAGACGCAATCTCTCACGGTGCGCATCCTCGGCAGAGCCTGTTCCCGAAAAGGCAAACGTCCGGCTCCTTGTCCCACACGGAAGGTGGCAGCCCTGAAAGCTGTTGCTGGTCTTCACCTTCCCCGGGCAGCCTACTCACAGGCACAACAGGTATTCGGATCTGTGCTTGCCCAGAGAAGGAACAGCTCACGGTGCGCATCCTCGGCAGAGCCTGTTCCCGAAAAGGCAAACGTCCGGCTCCTTGTCCCACACGGAAGGTGGCAGCCCTGAAAGCTGTTGCTGGTCTTCACCTTCCCCGTGCAGCCTAGTCACAGGCACAACCGCACTGGGAATCTCTGCTTTCCCAAAGACGCAATCTCTCACGGTGCGCATCCTCGGCAGAGCCTGTTCCCGAAAAGGCAAACGTCCGGCTCCTTGTCCCACACGGAAGGTGGCAGCCCTGAAAGCTGTTGCTGGTCTTCACCTTCCCCGGGCAGCCTAGTCACAGGCACAACAGGTATTCGGATCTGTGATTGCCCAGAGAAGGAACAGCTCACGGTGCGCATCCTCGGCAGAGCCTGTTCCCGAAAAGGCAAACGTCCGGCTCCTTGTCCCACACGGAAGGTGGCAGCCCTGAAAGCTGTTGCTGGTCTTCACCTTCCCCGGGCAGCCTATTCACAGGCACAAGCGCACTGGGAATCTCTGCTTTCCCAAAGACGCAATCTCTCACGGTGCGCATCCTCGGCAGAGCCTGTTCCCGAAAAGGCAAACGTCCGGCTCCTTGTCCCACACGGAAGGTGGCAGCCCTGAAAGCTCTTGCTGGTCTTCACCTTCCCCGGGCAGCCTAGTCACAGGCACAACAGGTATTCGGATCTGTGCTTGCCCAGAGAAGGAACAGCTCACGGTGCGCATCCTCGGCAGAGCCTGTTCCCGAAAAGGCAAACGTCCGGCTCCTTCTCCCACACGGAAGGTGGCAGCCCTGAAAGCTGTTGCTGGTCTTCACCTTCCCCGCGCAGCCTAGTCACAGGCACAACCGCACTGGGAATCTCTGCTTTCCCAAAGACGCAATCTCTCACGGTGCGCATCCTCGGCAGAGCCTGTTCCCGAAAAGGCAAACGTCCGGCTCCTTGTCCCACACGGAAGGTGGCAGCCCTGAAAGCTGTTGCTGGTCTTCACCTTCCCCGGGCAGCCTCTTCACAGGCACAACAGGTATTCGGATCTGTGCTTGCCCAGAGAAGGAACAGATCACGGTGCGCGTCCTCGGCAGAGCCTGTTCCCGAAAAGGAAAACGTCCGGCTCCTTGTCCCACACGGAAGGTGGCAGCCCTGAAAGCTGTTGCTGGTCTTCCCCTTCCCCGGGCAGCCTAGTCACAGGCACAACCGCACTGGGAATCTCTGCTTTCCCAAAGACGCAATCTCTCACGGTGCGCATCCTCGGCAGAGCCTGTTCCCGAAAAGGCAAACGTCCGGCTCCTTGTCCCACACGGAAGGTGGCAGCCCTGAAAGCTGTTGCTGGTCTTCACCTTCCCCGGGCAGCCTAGTCACAGGCACAAGCGCACTGGGAATCTCTGCTTTCCCAAAGACGCAATCTCTCACGGTGCGCATCCTCGGCAGAGCCTGTTCCCGAAAAGGCAAACGTCCGGCTCCTTGTCCCACACGGAAGGTGGCAGCCCTGAAAGCTGTTGCTGGTCTTCACCTTCCCCGGGCAGCCTAGTCACAGGGACAACCGCACTGGGAATCTCTGCTTTCCCAAAGACGCAATCTCTCACGGTGCGCATCCTCGGCAGAGCCTGTTCCCGAAAAGGCAAACGTCCGGCTCCTTGTCCCACACGGAAGGTGGCAGCCCTGAAAGCTGTTGCTGGTCTTCACCTTCCCCGGGCAGCCTAGTCACATGCACAACCGCACTGGGAATCTCTGCTTTCCCAAAGACGCAATCTCTCACGGTGCGCATCCTCGGCAGAGCCTGTTCCCGAAAAGGCAAATGTCCGGCTCCTTGTCCCACACGGAAGGTGGCAGCCCTGAAAGCTGTTGCTGGTCTTCACCTTCCCCGTGCAGCCTAGTCACAGGCACAACAGGTATTCGGATCTGTGCTTGCCGAGAGAAGGAACAGCTCACGGTGCGCATCCTCGGCAGAGCCTGTTCCCGAAAAGGCAAACGTCCGGCTCCTTGTCCCACACGGAAGGTGGCAGCCCTGAAAGCTGTTGCTGGTCTTCACCTTCCCCGGGCAGCCTAGTCACAGGCACAACAGGTTTTGGAATCTCTGCTTTCCCAAAGACGCAATCTCTCACGGTGCGCATCCTCGGCAGAGCCTCTTCCCGAAAAGGCAAACGTCCGGCTCCTTGTCCCACACGGAAGGTGGCAGCCCTGAAAGCTGTTGCTGGTCTTCACCTTCCCTGGGCAGCCTCTTCACAGGCACAACAGGTATTAGGATCTGTGCTTGCCCAGAGAAGGAACAGCTCACGGTGCGCATCCTCGGCAGAGCCTGTTCCCGAAAAGGCAAACGTCCGGCTCCTTGTCCCACACGGAAGGTGGCAGCCCTGAAAGCTGTTGCTGGTCTTCACCTTCCCCGGGCAGCCTAGTCACAGGCACAACCGCACTGGGAATCTCTGCTTTCCCAAAGACGCAATCTCTCACGGTGCGCATCCTCGGCAGAGCCTCTTCCCGAAAAGGCAAACGTCCGGCTCCTTGTCCCACACGGAAGGTGGCAGCCCTGAAAGCTGTTGCTGGTCTTCACCTTCCAAGTGCAGCCTAGTCACAAGCACAAGAGGTATTCGGATCTGTGCTTACCCAGAGAAGGAACAGCTCACGGTGCGCATCCTCGGCAGAGCCTGTTCCCGAAAAGGTAAACGTCCGGCTCCTTGTCCCACACGGAAGGTGGCAGCCCTGAAAGCTGTTGCTGGTCTTCACCTTCCCCGGGCAGCCTAGTCACAGGCACAACCGCACTGGGAATCTCTGCTTTCCCAAAGACGCAATCTCTCACGGTGCGCATCCTCGGCAGAGCCTGTTCCCGAAAAGGCAAACGTCCGGCTCCTTGTCCCACACGGAAGGTGGCAGCCCTGAAAGCTGTTGCTGGTCTTCACCTTCCCCGGGCAGCCTGTTCACAGGCAGAAGCGCACTGGGAATCTCTGCTTTCCCAAAGACGCAATCTCTCACGGTGCGCATCCTCGGCAGAGCCTGTTCCCGAAAAGGCAAACGTCCGGCTCCTTGTCCCACACGGAAGGTGGCAGCCCTGAAAGCTGTTGCTGGTCTTCACCTTCCCCGGGCAGCCTAGTCACAGGCACAACAGGTATTCGGATCTGTGCTTGCCCAGAGAAGGAACAGCTCACGGTGCGCATCCTCGGCAGAGCCTGTTCCCGAAAAGGCAAACGTCCGACTCCTTGTCCCACATGGAAGGTGGCAGCCCTGAAAGCTGTTGCTGGTCTTCACCTTCCCCGGGCAGCCTAGTCACAGGCACAACCGCACTGGGAATCTCTGCTTTCCCAAAGACGCAATCTCTCACGGTGCGCATCCTCGGCAGAGCCTCTTCCCGAAAAGGCAAACGTCCGGCTCCTTGTCCCACACGGAAGGTGGCAGCCCTGAAAGCTGTTGCTGGTCTTCACCTTCCCCGTGCAGCCTAGCCACAGGCACAACCGCACTGGGAATCTCTGCTTTCCCAAAGACGCAATCTCTCACGGTGCGCATCCTCGGCAGAGCCTGTTCCCGAAAAGGCAAACGTCCGGCTCCTTGTCCCACACGGAAGGTGGCAGCCCTGAAAGCTGTTGCTGGTCTTCACCTTCCCCGGGCAGCCTAGTCACAGGCACAACCGCACTGGGAATCTCTGCTTTCCCAAAGACCCTATCTCTCACGGTGCGCATCCTCGGCAGAGCCTGTTCCCGAAAAGGCAAACGTCCGGCTCCTTGTCCCACACGGAAGGTGGCAGCCCTGAAAGCTGTTGCTGGTCTTCACCTTCCCCGGGCAGCCTAGTCACAGGCACAACCGCACTGGGAATCTCTGCTTTCCCAAAGACGCAATCTCTCACGGTGCGCATCCTCGGCAGAGCCTGTTCCCGAAAAGGCAATTGTCCGGCTCCTTGTCCCACACGGAAGGTGGCAGCCCTGAAAGCTGTTGCTGGTCTTCACCTTCCCCGGGCAGCCTAGCCACAGGCACAACCGCACTGGGAATCTCTGCTTTCCCAAAGACGCAATCACTCACGGTGCGCATCCTCGGCAGAGCCTGTTCCCGAAAAGGCAAACGTCCGGCTCCTTGTCCCACACGGAAGGTGGCAGCCCTGAAAGCTGTTGCTGGTCTTCACCTTCCCCGGGCAGCCTAGTCACAGGCACAACCGCACTGGGAATCTCTGCTTTCCCAAAGACGCAATCTCTCACGGTGCGCATCCTCGGCAGAGCCTGTTCCCGAAAAGGCAAACGTCCGGCTCCTTGTCCCACACGGAAGGTGGCAGCCCTGAAAGCTGTTGCTGGTCTTCACCTTCCCCGTGCAGCCTAGTCACAGGCACAACCACACTGGGAATCTCTGTTTTCCCAAAGACGCAATCTCTCACGGTGCGCATCCTCGGCAGAGCCTGTTCCCGAAAAGGCAAACGTCCGGCTCCTTGTCCCACACGGAAGGTGGCAGCCCTGAAAGCTGTTGCTGGTCTTCACCTTCCCCGGGCAGCCTAGTCACAGGCACAACCGCACTGGGAATCTCTGCTTTCCCAAAGACGCAATCTCTCACGGTGCGCATCCTCGGCAGAGCCTGTTCCCGAAAAGGCAAACGTCCGGCTCCTTGTCCCACACGGAAGGTGGCAGCCCTGAAAGCTGTTGCTGGTCTTCACCTTCCCCGGGCAGCCTATTCATAGGCACAACAGGTATTCGGATCTGTGCTTGCCCAGAGAAGGAACAGCTCACGGTGCGCATCCTCGGCAGAGCCTGTTCCCGAAAAGGCAAACGTCCGGCTCCTTGTCCCACACGGAAGGTGGCAGCCCTGAAAGCTGTTGCTGGTCTTCACCTTCCCCGGGCAGCCTAGTCACAGGCACAAGCGCACTGGGAATCTCTGCTTTCCCAAAGACGCAATCTCTCACGGTGCGCATCCTCGGCAGAGCCTGTTCCCGAAAAGGCAAACGTCCGGCTCCTTCTCCCACACGGAAGGTGGCAGCCCTGAAAGCTGTTGCTGGTCTTCACCTTCCAAGTGCAGCCTAGTCACAAGCACAAGAGGTATTCGGATCTGTGCTTACCCAGAGAAGGAACAGCTCACGGTGCGCATCCTCGGCAGAGCCTGTTCCCGAAAAGGCAAACGTCCGGCTCCTTGTCCCACACGGAAGGTGGCAGCCCTGAAAGCTGTTGCTGGTCTTCACCTTCCCCGGGCAGCCTACTCACAGGCACAACCGCCCTGGGAATCTCTGCTTTCCCAAAGACGCAATCTCTCACGGTGCGCATCCTCGGCAGAGCCTGTTCCCGAAAAGGCAAACGTCCGGCTCCTTGTCCCACACGGAAGGTGGCAGCCCTGAAAGCTGTTGCTGGTCTTCACCTTCCCCGGGCAGCCTGTTCACAGGCACAACCGCACTGGGAATCTCTGCTTTCCCAAAGACACAATCTCTCACGGTGCGCATCCTCGGCAGAGCCTCTTCCCGAAAAGGCAAACGTCCGGCTCCTTGTCCCACACGGAAGGTGGCAGCCCTGAAAGCTGTTGCTGGTCTTCACCTTCCCCGGGCAGCCTGTTCACAGGCACAACAGGTATTCGGATCTGTGCTTGCCCAGAGAAGGAACAGCTCACGGTGCGCATCCTCGGCAGAGCCTGTTCCCGAAAAGGCAAACGTCCGGCTCCTTGTCCCACACGGAAGGTGGCAGCCCTGAAAGCTGTTGCTGGTCTTCACCTTCCCCGGGCAGCCTACTCACAGGCACAACCGCCCTGGGAATCTCTGCTTTCCCAAAGACGCAATCTCTCACGGTGCGCATCCTCGGCAGAGCCTGTTCCCGAAAAGGCAAACGTCCGGCTCCTTGTCCCACACGGAAGGTGGCAGCCCTGAAAGCTGTTGCTGGTCTTCACCTTCCCCGGGCAGCCTGTTCACAGGCACAACCGCACTGGGAATCTCTGCTTTCCCAAAGACGCAATCTCTCACGGTGCGCATCCTCGGCAGAGCCTGTTCCCGAAAAGGCAAACGTCCGGCTCCTTGTCCCACACGGAAGGTGGCAGCCCTGAAAGCTGTTGCTGGTCTTCACCTTCCCCGGGCAGCCTAGTCACAGGCACAACCGCACTGGGAATCTCTGCTTTCCCAAAGACGCAATCTCTCACGGTGCGCATCCTCGGCAGAGCCTCTTCCCGAAAAGGCAAACGTCCGGCTCCTTCTCCCACACGGAAGGTGGCAGCCCTGAAAGCTGTTGCTGGTCTTCACCTTCCCCGTGCAGCCTGTTCACAGGCACAACCGCACTGGGAATCTCTGCTTTCCCAAAGACGCAATCTCTCACGGGGCGCATCCTCGGCAGAGCCTGTTCCCGAAAAGGCAAACGTCCGGCTCCTTGTCCCACACGGAAGGTGGCAGCCCTGAAAGCTGTTGCTGGTCTTCACCTTCCCCGGGCAGCCTAGTCACAGGCACAACAGGTATTCGGATCTGTGCTTGCCCAGAGAAGGAACAGCTCACGGTGCGCATCCTCGGCAGAGCCTGTTCCCGAAAAGGCAAACGTCCGGCTCCTTGTCCCACACGGAAGGTGGCAGCCCTGAAAGCTGTTGCTGGTCTTCACCTTCCCCGTGCAGCCTGTTCACAGGCACAACCGCACTGGGAATCTCTGCTTTCCCAAAGACGCAATCTCTCACGGTGCGCATCCTCGGCAGAGCCTGTTCCCGAAAAGGCAAACGTCCGGCTCCTTGTCCCACACGGAAGGTGGCAGCCCTGAAAGCTGTTGCTGGTCTTCACCTTCCCCGTGCAGCCTGTTCACAGGCACAACCGCACTGGGAATCTCTGCTTTCCCAAAGACGCAATCTCTCACGGTGCGCATCCTCGCCAGAGCCTCTTCCCGAAAAGGCAAACGTCTGGCTCCTTCTCCCACACGGAAGGTGGCAGCCCTGAAAGCTGTTGCTGGTCTTCACCTTCCCCGGGCAGCCTACTCACAGGCACAACCGCACTGGGAATCTCTGCTTTCCCAAAGACGCAATCTCTCACGGTGCGCATCCTCGGCAGAGCCTGTTCCCGAAAAGGCAAACGTCCGGCTCCTTGTCCCACACGGAAGGTGGCAGCCCTGAAAGCTGTTGCTGGTCTTCACCTTCCCCGGGCAGCCTAGTCACAGGCACAAGCGCACTGGGAATCTCTGCTTTCCCAAAGACGCAATCTCTCACGGTGCGCATCCTCGGCAGAGCCTGTTCCCGAAAAGGCAAACGTCCGGCTCCTTGTCCCACACGGAAGGTGGCAGCCCTGAAAGCTGTTGCTGGTCTTCACCTTCGCCGTTGAGCCTAGTCACAGGCACAAGCGCACTGGGAATCTCTGCTTTCCCAAAGACGCAATCTCTCACGGTGCGCATCCTCGGCAGAGCCTGTTCCCGAAAAGGCAAACGTCCGGCTCCTTGTCCCACACGGAAGGTGGCAGCCCTGAAAGCTGTTGCTGGTCTTCACCTTCCCCGTGCAGCCTAGCCACAGGCACAACCGCACTGGGAATCTCTGCTTTCCCAAAGACGCAATCTCTCACGGTGCGCATCCTCGGCAGAGCCTGTTCCCGAAAAGGCAAACGTCCGGCTCCTTGTCCCACACGGAAGGTGGCAGCCCTGAAAGATGTTGCTGGTCTTCACCTTCCCCGTGCAGCCTGTTCACCGGCACAACCGCACTGGGAATCTCTGCTTTCCCAAAGACGCAATCTCTCACGGTGCGCATCCTCGGCAGAGCCTGTTCCCGAAAAGGCAAACGTCCGGCTCCTTGTCCCACACGGAAGGTGGCAGCCCTGAAAGCTGTTGCTGGTCTTCACCTTCCCCGGGCAGCCTGTTCACAGGCACAACCGCACTGGGAATCTCTGCTTTCCCAAAGACGCAATCTCTCACGGTGCGCATCCTCGGCAGAGCCTGTTCCCGAAAAGGCAAACGTCCGGCTCCTTGTCCCACACGGAAGGTGGCAGCCCTGAAAGCTGTTGCTGGTCTTCACCTTCCCCGGGCAGCCTAGTCACAGGCACAACCGCACTGGGAATCTCTGCTTTCCCAAAGACGCAATCTCTCACGGTGCGCATCCTCGGCAGAGCCTCTTCCCGAAAAGGCAAACGTCCGGCTCCTTCTCCCACACGGAAGGTGGCAGCCCTGAAAGCTGTTGCTGGTCTTCACCTTCCCCGTGCAGCCTGTTCACAGGCAGAAGCGCACTGGGAATCTCTGCTTTCCCAAAGACGCAATCTCTCACGGTGCGCATCCTCGGCAGAGCCTGTTCCCGAAAAGGCAAACGTCCGGCTCCTTGTCCCACACGGAAGGTGGCAGCCCTGAAAGCTGTTGCTGGTCTTCACCTTCCCCGGGCAGCCTAGTCACAGGCACAACAGGTATTCGGATCTGTGCTTGCCCAGAGAAGGAACAGCTCACGGTGCGCATCCTCGGCAGAGCCTGTTCCCGAAAAGGTAAACGTCCGGCTCCTTGTCCCACACGGAAGGTGGCAGCCCTGAAAGCTGTTGCTGGTCTTCACCTTCCCCGTGCAGCCTGTTCACAGGCACAACCGCACTGGGAATCTCTGCTTTCCCAAAGACGCAATCTCTCACGGTGCGCATCCTCGGCAGAGCCTGTTCCCGAAAAGGCAAACGTCCGGCTCCTTGTCCCACACGGAAGGTGGCAGCCCTGAAAGCTGTTGCTGGTCTTCACCTTCCCCGTGCAGCCTAGTCACAGGCACAAGCGCACTGGGAATCTCTGCTTTCCCAAAGACGCAATCTCTCACGGTGCGCATCCTCGGCAGAGCCTGTTCCCGAAAAGGCAAACGTCCGGCTCCTTGTCCCACACGGAAGGTGGCAGCCCTGAAAGCTGTTGCTGGTCTTCACCTTCCCCGGGCAGCCTGTTCACAGGCACAACCGCACTGGGAATCTCTGCTTTCCCAAAGACGCAATCTCTCACGGTGCGCATCCTCGCCAGAGCCTCTTCCCGAAAAGGCAAACGTCCGGCTCCTTGTCCCACACGGAAGGTGGCAGCCCTGAAAGCTGTTGCTGGTCTTCACCTTCCCCGGGCAGCCTAGTCACAGGCACAACAGGTATTCGGATCTGTGCTTGCCCAGAGAAGGAACAGCTCACGGTGCACATCCTCGGCAGAGCCTGTTCCCGAAAAGGCAAACGTCCGGCTCCTTGTCCCACACGGAAGGTGGCAGCCCTGAAAGCTGTTGCTGGTCTTCACCTTCCCCGGGCAGCCTAGTCACAGGCACAACCGCACTGGGAATCTCTGCTTTCCCAAAGACGCAATCTCTCACGGTGCGCATCCTCGGCAGAGCCTGTTCCCGAAAAGGCAAACGTCCGGCTCCTTGTCCCACACGGAAGGTGGCAGCCCTGAAAGCTGTTGCTGGTCTTCACCTTCCCCGGGCAGCCTAGTCACAGGCACAACCGCACTGGGAATCTCTGCTTTCCCAAAGACGCAATCTCTCACGGTGCGCATCCTCGGCAGAGCCTCTTCCCGAAAAGGCAAACGTCCGGCTCCTTGTCCCACACGGAAGGTGGCAGCCCTGAAAGCTGTTGCTGGTCTTCACCTTCCCCGGGCAGCCTACTCACAGGCACAAGCGCACTGGGAATCTCTGCTTTCCCAAAGACGCAATCTCTCACGGTGCGCATCCTCGGCAGAGCCTGTTCCCGAAAAGGCAAACGTCCGGCTCCTTGTCCCACACGGAAGGTGGCAGCCCTGAAAGCTGTTGCTGGTCTTCACCTTCCCCGTGCAGCCTAGCCACAGGCACAACCGCACTGGGAATCTCTGCTTTCCCAAAGACGCAATCTCTCACGGTGCGCATCCTCGGCAGAGCCTGTTCCCGAAAAGGCAAACGTCCGGCTCCTTGTCCCACACGGAAGGTGGCAGCCCTGAAAGCTGTTGCTGGTCTTCACCTTCCCCGTGCAGCCTGTTCACCGGCACAACCGCACTGGGAATCTCTGCTTTCCCAAAGACGCAATCTCTCACGGTGCGCATCCTCGGCAGAGCCTGTTCCCGAAAAGGCAAACGTCCGGCTCCTTGTCCCACACGGAAGGTGGCAGCCCTGAAAGCTGTTGCTGGTCTTCACCTTCCTCGTGCAGCCTGTTCACCGGCACAACCGCACTGGGAATCTCTGCTTTCCCAAAGACGCAATCTCTCACGGTGCGCATCCTCGGCAGAGCCTGTTCCCGAAAAGACAAACGTCCGGCTCCTTGTCCCACACGGAAGGTGGCAGCCCTGAAAGCTGTTGCTGGTCTTCACCTTCCCCGGGCAGCCTAGTCACAAGCACAAGAGGTATTCGGATCTGTGCTTACCCAGAGAAGGTACAGCTCACGGTGCGCATCCTCGGCAGAGCCTGTTCCCAAAAAGGCAAACGTCCGGCTCCTTGTCCCACACGGAAGGTGGCAGCCCTGAAAGCTGTTGCTGGTCTTCACCTTCCCCGGGCAGCCTAGTCACAGGCACAACCGCACTGGGAATCTCTGCTTTCCCAAAGACGCAATCTCTCACGGGACGCATCCTCGGCAGAGCCTGTTCCCGAAAAGGCAAACGTCCGGCTCCTTGTCCCACACGGAAGGTGGCAGCCCTGAAAGCTGTTGCTGGTCTTCACCTTCCCCGCGCAGCCTAGTCACAGGCACAAGCGCACTGGGAATCTCTGCTTTCCCAAAGACGCAATCTCTCACGGTGCGCATCCTCGGCAGAGCCTGTTCCCGAAAAGGCAAACGTCCGGCTCCTTGTCCCACACGGAAGGTGGCAGCCCTGAAAGCTGTTGCTGGTCTTCACCTTCCCCGGGCAGCCTAGTCACAGGCACAACCGCACTGGGAATCTCTGCTTTCCCAAAGACGCAATCTCTCACGGTGCGCATCCTCGGCAGAGCCTGTTCCCGAAAAGGCAAACGTCCGACTCCTTGTCCCACATGGAAGGTGGCAGCCCTGAAAGCTGTTGCTGGTCTTCACCTTCCCCGGGCAGCCTAGTCACAGGCACAACCGCACTGGGAATCTCTGCTTTCCCAAAGACGCAATCTCTCACGGTGCGCATCCTCGGCAGAGCCTCTTCCCGAAAAGGCAAACGTCCGGCTCCTTGTCCCACACGGAAGGTGGCAGCCCTGAAAGCTGTTGCTGGTCTTCACCTTCCCCGTGCAGCCTAGCCACAGGCACAACCGCACTGGGAATCTCTGCTTTCCCAAAGACGCAATCTCTCACGGTGCGCATCCTCGGCAGAGCCTGTTCCCGAAAAGGCAAACGTCCGGCTCCTTGTCCCACACGGAAGGTGGCAGCCCTGAAAGCTGTTGCTGGTCTTCACCTTCCCCGGGCAGCCTAGTCACAGGCACAACCGCACTGGGAATCTCTGCTTTCCCAAAGACCCTATCTCTCACGGTGCGCATCCTCGGCAGAGCCTGTTCCCGAAAAGGCAAACGTCCGGCTCCTTGTCCCACACGGAAGGTGGCAGCCCTGAAAGCTGTTGCTGGTCTTCACCTTCCCCGGGCAGCCTAGTCACAGGCACAACCGCACTGGGAATCTCTGCTTTCCCAAAGACGCAATCTCTCACGGTGCGCATCCTCGGCAGAGCCTGTTCCCGAAAAGGCAATTGTCCGGCTCCTTGTCCCACACGGAAGGTGGCAGCCCTGAAAGCTGTTGCTGGTCTTCACCTTCCCCGGGCAGCCTAGCCACAGGCACAACCGCACTGGGAATCTCTGCTTTCCCAAAGACGCAATCACTCACGGTGCGCATCCTCGGCAGAGCCTGTTCCCGAAAAGGCAAACGTCCGGCTCCTTGTCCCACACGGAAGGTGGCAGCCCTGAAAGCTGTTGCTGGTCTTCACCTTCCCCGGGCAGCCTAGTCACAGGCACAACCGCACTGGGAATCTCTGCTTTCCCAAAGACGCAATCTCTCACGGTGCGCATCCTCGGCAGAGCCTGTTCCCGAAAAGGCAAACGTCCGGCTCCTTGTCCCACACGGAAGGTGGCAGCCCTGAAAGCTGTTGCTGGTCTTCACCTTCCCCGTGCAGCCTAGTCACAGGCACAACCACACTGGGAATCTCTGTTTTCCCAAAGACGCAATCTCTCACGGTGCGCATCCTCGGCAGAGCCTGTTCCCGAAAAGGCAAACGTCCGGCTCCTTGTCCCACACGGAAGGTGGCAGCCCTGAAAGCTGTTGCTGGTCTTCACCTTCCCCGGGCAGCCTAGTCACAGGCACAACCGCACTGGGAATCTCTGCTTTCCCAAAGACGCAATCTCTCACGGTGCGCATCCTCGGCAGAGCCTGTTCCCGAAAAGGCAAACGTCCGGCTCCTTGTCCCACACGGAAGGTGGCAGCCCTGAAAGCTGTTGCTGGTCTTCACCTTCCCCGGGCAGCCTATTCATAGGCACAACAGGTATTCGGATCTGTGCTTGCCCAGAGAAGGAACAGCTCACGGTGCGCATCCTCGGCAGAGCCTGTTCCCGAAAAGGCAAACGTCCGGCTCCTTGTCCCACACGGAAGGTGGCAGCCCTGAAAGCTGTTGCTGGTCTTCACCTTCCCCGGGCAGCCTAGTCACAGGCACAAGCGCACTGGGAATCTCTGCTTTCCCAAAGACGCAATCTCTCACGGTGCGCATCCTCGGCAGAGCCTGTTCCCGAAAAGGCAAACGTCCGGCTCCTTCTCCCACACGGAAGGTGGCAGCCCTGAAAGCTGTTGCTGGTCTTCACCTTCCAAGTGCAGCCTAGTCACAAGCACAAGAGGTATTCGGATCTGTGCTTACCCAGAGAAGGAACAGCTCACGGTGCGCATCCTCGGCAGAGCCTGTTCCCGAAAAGGCAAACGTCCGGCTCCTTGTCCCACACGGAAGGTGGCAGCCCTGAAAGCTGTTGCTGGTCTTCACCTTCCCCGGGCAGCCTACTCACAGGCACAACCGCCCTGGGAATCTCTGCTTTCCCAAAGACGCAATCTCTCACGGTGCGCATCCTCGGCAGAGCCTGTTCCCGAAAAGGCAAACGTCCGGCTCCTTGTCCCACACGGAAGGTGGCAGCCCTGAAAGCTGTTGCTGGTCTTCACCTTCCCCGGGCAGCCTGTTCACAGGCACAACCGCACTGGGAATCTCTGCTTTCCCAAAGACACAATCTCTCACGGTGCGCATCCTCGGCAGAGCCTCTTCCCGAAAAGGCAAACGTCCGGCTCCTTGTCCCACACGGAAGGTGGCAGCCCTGAAAGCTGTTGCTGGTCTTCACCTTCCCCGGGCAGCCTGTTCACAGGCACAACAGGTATTCGGATCTGTGCTTGCCCAGAGAAGGAACAGCTCACGGTGCGCATCCTCGGCAGAGCCTGTTCCCGAAAAGGCAAACGTCCGGCTCCTTGTCCCACACGGAAGGTGGCAGCCCTGAAAGCTGTTGCTGGTCTTCACCTTCCCCGGGCAGCCTACTCACAGGCACAACCGCCCTGGGAATCTCTGCTTTCCCAAAGACGCAATCTCTCACGGTGCGCATCCTCGGCAGAGCCTGTTCCCGAAAAGGCAAACGTCCGGCTCCTTGTCCCACACGGAAGGTGGCAGCCCTGAAAGCTGTTGCTGGTCTTCACCTTCCCCGGGCAGCCTGTTCACAGGCACAACCGCACTGGGAATCTCTGCTTTCCCAAAGACGCAATCTCTCACGGTGCGCATCCTCGGCAGAGCCTGTTCCCGAAAAGGCAAACGTCCGGCTCCTTGTCCCACACGGAAGGTGGCAGCCCTGAAAGCTGTTGCTGGTCTTCACCTTCCCCGGGCAGCCTAGTCACAGGCACAACCGCACTGGGAATCTCTGCTTTCCCAAAGACGCAATCTCTCACGGTGCGCATCCTCGGCAGAGCCTCTTCCCGAAAAGGCAAACGTCCGGCTCCTTCTCCCACACGGAAGGTGGCAGCCCTGAAAGCTGTTGCTGGTCTTCACCTTCCCCGTGCAGCCTGTTCACAGGCACAACCGCACTGGGAATCTCTGCTTTCCCAAAGACGCAATCTCTCACGGGGCGCATCCTCGGCAGAGCCTGTTCCCGAAAAGGCAAACGTCCGGCTCCTTGTCCCACACGGAAGGTGGCAGCCCTGAAAGCTGTTGCTGGTCTTCACCTTCCCCGGGCAGCCTAGTCACAGGCACAACAGGTATTCGGATCTGTGCTTGCCCAGAGAAGGAACAGCTCACGGTGCGCATCCTCGGCAGAGCCTGTTCCCGAAAAGGCAAACGTCCGGCTCCTTGTCCCACACGGAAGGTGGCAGCCCTGAAAGCTGTTGCTGGTCTTCACCTTCCCCGTGCAGCCTGTTCACAGGCACAACCGCACTGGGAATCTCTGCTTTCCCAAAGACGCAATCTCTCACGGTGCGCATCCTCGGCAGAGCCTGTTCCCGAAAAGGCAAACGTCCGGCTCCTTGTCCCACACGGAAGGTGGCAGCCCTGAAAGCTGTTGCTGGTCTTCACCTTCCCCGTGCAGCCTGTTCACAGGCACAACCGCACTGGGAATCTCTGCTTTCCCAAAGACGCAATCTCTCACGGTGCGCATCCTCGCCAGAGCCTCTTCCCGAAAAGGCAAACGTCCGGCTCCTTGTCCCACACGGAAGGTGGCAGCCCTGAAAGCTGTTGCTGGTCTTCACCTTCCCCGGGCAGCCTACTCACAGGCACAACCGCACTGGGAATCTCTGCTTTCCCAAAGACGCAATCTCTCACGGTGCGCATCCTCGGCAGAGCCTGTTCCCGAAAAGGCAAACGTCCGGCTCCTTGTCCCACACGGAAGGTGGCAGCCCTGAAAGCTGTTGCTGGTCTTCACCTTCCCCGGGCAGCCTAGTCACAGGCACAAGCGCACTGGGAATCTCTGCTTTCCCAAAGACGCAATCTCTCACGGTGCGCATCCTCGGCAGAGCCTGTTCCCGAAAAGGCAAACGTCCGGCTCCTTGTCCCACACGGAAGGTGGCAGCCCTGAAAGCTGTTGCTGGTCTTCACCTTCGCCGTTGAGCCTAGTCACAGGCACAAGCGCACTGGGAATCTCTGCTTTCCCAAAGACGCAATCTCTCACGGTGCGCATCCTCGGCAGAGCCTGTTCCCGAAAAGGCAAACGTCCGGCTCCTTGTCCCACACGGAAGGTGGCAGCCCTGAAAGCTGTTGCTGGTCTTCACCTTCCCCGTGCAGCCTAGCCACAGGCACAACCGCACTGGGAATCTCTGCTTTCCCAAAGACGCAATCTCTCACGGTGCGCATCCTCGGCAGAGCCTGTTCCCGAAAAGGCAAACGTCCGGCTCCTTGTCCCACACGGAAGGTGGCAGCCCTGAAAGATGTTGCTGGTCTTCACCTTCCCCGTGCAGCCTGTTCACCGGCACAACCGCACTGGGAATCTCTGCTTTCCCAAAGACGCAATCTCTCACGGTGCGCATCCTCGGCAGAGCCTGTTCCCGAAAAGGCAAACGTCCGGCTCCTTGTCCCACACGGAAGGTGGCAGCCCTGAAAGCTGTTGCTGGTCTTCACCTTCCCCGGGCAGCCTGTTCACAGGCACAACCGCACTGGGAATCTCTGCTTTCCCAAAGACGCAATCTCTCACGGTGCGCATCCTCGGCAGAGCCTGTTCCCGAAAAGGCAAACGTCCGGCTCCTTGTCCCACACGGAAGGTGGCAGCCCTGAAAGCTGTTGCTGGTCTTCACCTTCCCCGGGCAGCCTAGTCACAGGCACAACCGCACTGGGAATCTCTGCTTTCCCAAAGACGCAATCTCTCACGGTGCGCATCCTCGGCAGAGCCTCTTCCCGAAAAGGCAAACGTCCGGCTCCTTCTCCCACACGGAAGGTGGCAGCCCTGAAAGCTGTTGCTGGTCTTCACCTTCCCCGTGCAGCCTGTTCACAGGCAGAAGCGCACTGGGAATCTCTGCTTTCCCAAAGACGCAATCTCTCACGGTGCGCATCCTCGGCAGAGCCTGTTCCCGAAAAGGCAAACGTCCGGCTCCTTGTCCCACACGGAAGGTGGCAGCCCTGAAAGCTGTTGCTGGTCTTCACCTTCCCCGGGCAGCCTAGTCACAGGCACAACAGGTATTCGGATCTGTGCTTGCCCAGAGAAGGAACAGCTCACGGTGCGCATCCTCGGCAGAGCCTGTTCCCGAAAAGGCAAACGTCCGGCTCCTTGTCCCACACGGAAGGTGGCAGCCCTGAAAGCTGTTGCTGGTCTTCACCTTCCCCGTGCAGCCTGTTCACAGGCACAACCGCACTGGGAATCTCTGCTTTCCCAAAGACGCAATCTCTCACGGTGCGCATCCTCGGCAGAGCCTGTTCCCGAAAAGGCAAACGTCCGGCTCCTTGTCCCACACGGAAGGTGGCAGCCCTGAAAGCTGTTGCTGGTCTTCACCTTCCCCGGGCAGCCTAGTCACAGGCACAAGCGCACTGGGAATCTCTGCTTTCCCAAAGACGCAATCTCTCACGGTGCGCATCCTCGGCAGAGCCTGTTCCCGAAAAGGCAAACGTCCGGCTCCTTGTCCCACACGGAAGGTGGCAGCCCTGAAAGCTGTTGCTGGTCTTCACCTTCCCCGGGCAGCCTGTTCACAGGCACAACCGCACTGGGAATCTCTGCTTTCCCAAAGACGCAATCTCTCACGGTGCGCATCCTCGCCAGAGCCTCTTCCCGAAAAGGCAAACGTCCGGCTCCTTGTCCCACACGGAAGGTGGCAGCCCTGAAAGCTGTTGCTGGTCTTCACCTTCCCCGGGCAGCCTAGTCACAGGCACAACAGGTATTCGGATCTGTGCTTGCCCAGAGAAGGAACAGCTCACGGTGCACATCCTCGGCAGAGCCTGTTCCCGAAAAGGCAAACGTCCGGCTCCTTGTCCCACACGGAAGGTGGCAGCCCTGAAAGCTGTTGCTGGTCTTCACCTTCCCCGGGCAGCCTAGTCACAGGCACAACCGCACTGGGAATCTCTGCTTTCCCAAAGACGCAATCTCTCACGGTGCGCATCCTCGGCAGAGCCTGTTCCCGAAAAGGCAAACGTCCGGCTCCTTGTCCCACACGGAAGGTGGCAGCCCTGAAAGCTGTTGCTGGTCTTCACCTTCCCCGGGCAGCCTAGTCACAGGCACAACCGCACTGGGAATCTCTGCTTTCCCAAAGACGCAATCTCTCACGGTGCGCATCCTCGGCAGAGCCTCTTCCCGAAAAGGCAAACGTCCGGCTCCTTGTCCCACACGGAAGGTGGCAGCCCTGAAAGCTGTTGCTGGTCTTCACCTTCCCCGGGCAGCCTACTCACAGGCACAAGCGCACTGGGAATCTCTGCTTTCCCAAAGACGCAATCTCTCACGGTGCGCATCCTCGGCAGAGCCTGTTCCCGAAAAGGCAAACGTCCGGCTCCTTGTCCCACACGGAAGGTGGCAGCCCTGAAAGCTGTTGCTGGTCTTCACCTTCCCCGTGCAGCCTAGCCACAGGCACAACCGCACTGGGAATCTCTGCTTTCCCAAAGACGCAATCTCTCACGGTGCGCATCCTCGGCAGAGCCTGTTCCCGAAAAGGCAAACGTCCGGCTCCTTGTCCCACACGGAAGGTGGCAGCCCTGAAAGCTGTTGCTGGTCTTCACCTTCCCCGTGCAGCCTGTTCACCGGCACAACCGCACTGGGAATCTCTGCTTTCCCAAAGACGCAATCTCTCACGGTGCGCATCCTCGGCAGAGCCTGTTCCCGAAAAGGCAAACGTCCGGCTCCTTGTCCCACACGGAAGGTGGCAGCCCTGAAAGCTGTTGCTGGTCTTCACCTTCCTCGTGCAGCCTGTTCACCGGCACAACCGCACTGGGAATCTCTGCTTTCCCAAAGACGCAATCTCTCACGGTGCGCATCCTCGGCAGAGCCTGTTCCCGAAAAGACAAACGTCCGGCTCCTTGTCCCACACGGAAGGTGGCAGCCCTGAAAGCTGTTGCTGGTCTTCACCTTCCCCGGGCAGCCTAGTCACAAGCACAAGAGGTATTCGGATCTGTGCTTACCCAGAGAAGGTACAGCTCACGGTGCGCATCCTCGGCAGAGCCTGTTCCCAAAAAGGCAAACGTCCGGCTCCTTGTCCCACACGGAAGGTGGCAGCCCTGAAAGCTGTTGCTGGTCTTCACCTTCCCCGGGCAGCCTAGTCACAGGCACAACCGCACTGGGAATCTCTGCTTTCCCAAAGACGCAATCTCTCACGGGACGCATCCTCGGCAGAGCCTGTTCCCGAAAAGGCAAACGTCCGGCTCCTTGTCCCACACGGAAGGTGGCAGCCCTGAAAGCTGTTGCTGGTCTTCACCTTCCCCGCGCAGCCTAGTCACAGGCACAAGCGCACTGGGAATCTCTGCTTTCCCAAAGACGCAATCTCTCACGGTGCGCATCCTCGGCAGAGCCTGTTCCCGAAAAGGCAAACGTCCGGCTCCTTGTCCCACACGGAAGGTGGCAGCCCTGAAAGCTGTTGCTGGTCTTCACCTTCCCCGGGCAGCCTAGTCACAGGCACAACCGCACTGGGAATCTCTGCTTTCCCAAAGACGCAATCTCTCACGGTGCGCATCCTCGGCAGAGCCTGTTCCCGAAAAGGCAAACGTCCGGCTCCTTGTCCCACACGGAAGGTGGCAGCCCTGAAAGCTGTTGCTGGTCTTCACCTTCCCCGTGCAGCCTAGTCACAGGCACAAGAGGTATTCGGATCTGTGCTTGCCCAGAGAAGGAACAGCTCACGGTGCGCATCCTCGGCAGAGCCTGTTCCCGAAAAGGCAAACGTCCGGCTCCTTGTCCCACAGGGAAGGTGGCAGCCCTGAAAGCTGTTGCTGGTCTTCACCTTCCCCGTGCAGCCTAGTCACAGGCACAAGCGCACTGGGAATCTCTGCTTTCCCAAAGACACAATCTCTCACGGTGCGCAACCTCGGCAGAGCCTGTTCCCGAAAAGGCAAACGTCCGGCTCCTTGTCCCACACGGAAGGTGGCAGCCCTGAAAGCTGTTGCTGGTCTTCACCTTCCCCGGGCAGCCTAGTCACAGGCACAACCGCACTGGGAATCTCTGCTTTCCCAAAGACGCAATCTCTCACGGTGCGCATCTTCGGCAGAGCCTGTTCCCGAAAAGGCAAACGTCTGGCTCCTTCTCCCACACGGAAGGTGGCAGCCCTGAAAGCTGTTGCTGGTCTTCACCTTCCCCGGGCAGCCTAGTCACAGGCACAACCGCACTGGGAATCTCTGCTTTCCCAAAGACGCAATCTCTCACGGTGCGCATCCTCGGCAGAGCCTGTTCCCGAAAAGGCAAACGTCCGGCTCCTTGTCCCACACGGAAGGTGGCAGCCCTGAAAGCTGTTGCTGGTCTTCACCTTCCCCGGGCAGCCTGTTCACAGGCACAACCGCACTGGGAATCTCTGCTTTCCCAAAGACGCAATCACTCACGGTGCGCATCCTCGGCAGAGCCTCTTCCCGAAAAGGCAAACGTCCGGCTCCTTGTCCCACACGGAAGGTGGCAGCCCTGAAAGCTGTTGCTGGTCTTCACCTTCCCCGGGCAGCCTACTCACAGGCACAACCGCACTGGGAATCTCTGCTTTCCCAAAGACGCAATCTCTCACGGTGCGCATCCTCGGCAGAGCCTGTTCCCGAAAAGGCAAACGTCCGGCTCCTTGTCCCACACGGAAGGTGGCAGCCCTGAAAGCTGTTGCTGGTCTTCACCTTCCCCGGGCAGCCTAGTCACAGGCACAACAGGTATTCGGATCTGTGCTTGCCCAGAGAAGGAACAGCTCACGGTGCGCATCCTCGGCAGAGCCTGTTCCCGAAAAGGCAAACGTCCGGCTCCTTGTCCCACACGGAAGGTGGCAGCCCTGAAAGCTGTTGCTGGTCTTCACCTTCCCCGGGCAGCCTAGTCACAGGCACAACCGCAATGGGAATCTCTGCTTTCCCAAAGACGCAATCTCTCACGGTGCGCATCCTCGGCAGAGCCTGTTCCCGAAAAGGCAAACGTCCGGCTCCTTGTCCCACACGGAAGGTGGCAGCCCTGAAAGCTGTTGCTGGTCTTCACCTTCCCCGGGCAGCCTACTCACAGGCACAACAGGTATTTGGATCTGTGCTTGCCCAGAGAAGGAACAGCTCACGGTGCGCATCCTCGGCAGAGCCTGTTCCCGAAAAGGCAAACGTCCGGCTCCTTGTCCCACACGGAAGGTGGCAGCCCTGAAAGCTGTTGCTGGTCTTCACCTTCCCCGCGCAGCCTAGTCACAGGCACAACCGCACTGGGAATCTCTGCTTTCCCAAAGACGCAATCTCTCACGGTGCGCATCCTCGGCAGAGCCTGTTCCCGAAAAGGCAAATGTCCGGCTCCTTGTCCCACACGGAAGGTGGCAGCCCTGAAAGCTGTTGCTGGTCTTCACCTTCCCCGGGCAGCCTAGTCACAGGCACAACCGCACTGGGAATCTCTGCTTTCCCAAAGACGCAATCTCTCACGGTGCGCATCCTCGGCAGAGCCTGTTCCCGAAAAGGCAAACGTCCGGCTCCTTGTCCCACACGGAAGGTGGCAGCCCTGAAAGCTGTTGCTGGTCTTCACCTTCCCCGGGCAGCCTAGTCACAGGCACAACCGCACTGGGAATCTCTGCTTTCCCAAAGACGCAATCTCTCACGGTGCGCATCCTCGGCAGAGCCTGTTCCCGAAAAGGCAAACGTCCGGCTCCTTGTCCCACACGGAAGGTGGCAGCCCTGAAAGCTGGTCTTCACCTTCCCCGGGCAGCCTAGTCACAGGCACAAGCGCACTGGGAATCTCTGCTTTCCCAAAGACGCAATCTCTCACGGTGCGCATCCTCGGCAGAGCCTGTTCCCGAAAAGGCAAACGTCCGGCTCCTTGTCCCACACGGAAGGTGGCAGCCCTGAAAGCTGTTGCTGGTCTTCACCTTCCCCGGGCAGCCTAGTCACAGGCACAACCGCACTGGGAATCTCTGCTTTCCCAAAGACACAATCTCTCACGGTGCGCATCCTCGGCAGAGCCTCTTCCCGAAAAGGCAAACGTCCGGCTCCTTGTCCCACACGGAAGGTGGCAGCCCTGAAAGCTGTTGCTGGTCTTCACCTTCCCCGGGCAGCCTAGTCACAGGCACAACAGGTATTCGGATCTGTGCTTGCCCAGAGAAGGAACAGCTCACGGTGCGCATCCTCGGCAGAGCCTGTTCCCGAAAAGGCAAACGTCCGGCTCCTTGTCCCACACGGAAGGTGGCAGCCCTGAAAGCTGTTGCTGGTCTTCACCTTCCCCGGGCAGCCTAGTCACAGGCACAACCGCAATGGGAATCTCTGCTTTCCCAAAGACGCAATCTCTCACGGTGCGCATCCTCGGCAGAGCCTGTTCCCGAAAAGGCAAACGTCCGGCTCCTTGTCCCACACGGAAGGTGGCAGCCCTGAAAGCTGTTGCTGGTCTTCACCTTCCCCGGGCAGCCTACTCACAGGCACAACAGGTATTTGGATCTGTGCTTGCCCAGAGAAGGAACAGCTCACGGTGCGCATCCTCGGCAGAGCCTGTTCCCGAAAAGGCAAACGTCCGGCTCCTTGTCCCACACGGAAGGTGGCAGCCCTGAAAGCTGTTGCTGGTCTTCACCTTCCCCGCGCAGCCTAGTCACAGGCACAACCGCACTGGGAATCTCTGCTTTCCCAAAGACGCAATCTCTCACGGTGCGCATCCTCGGCAGAGCCTGTTCCCGAAAAGGCAAATGTCCGGCTCCTTGTCCCACACGGAAGGTGGCAGCCCTGAAAGCTGTTGCTGGTCTTCACCTTCCCCGGGCAGCCTAGTCACAGGCACAACCGCACTGGGAATCTCTGCTTTCCCAAAGACGCAATCTCTCACGGTGCGCATCCTCGGCAGAGCCTGTTCCCGAAAAGGCAAACGTCCGGCTCCTTGTCCCACACGGAAGGTGGCAGCCCTGAAAGCTGTTGCTGGTCTTCACCTTCCCCGGGCAGCCTAGTCACAGGCACAACCGCACTGGGAATCTCTGCTTTCCCAAAGACGCAATCTCTCACGGTGCGCATCCTCGGCAGAGCCTGTTCCCGAAAAGGCAAACGTCCGGCTCCTTGTCCCACACGGAAGGTGGCAGCCCTGAAAGCTGGTCTTCACCTTCCCCGGGCAGCCTAGTCACAGGCACAAGCGCACTGGGAATCTCTGCTTTCCCAAAGACGCAATCTCTCACGGTGCGCATCCTCGGCAGAGCCTGTTCCCGAAAAGGCAAACGTCCGGCTCCTTGTCCCACACGGAAGGTGGCAGCCCTGAAAGCTGTTGCTGGTCTTCACCTTCCCCGGGCAGCCTAGTCACAGGCACAACCGCACTGGGAATCTCTGCTTTCCCAAAGACACAATCTCTCACGGTGCGCATCCTCGGCAGAGCCTCTTCCCGAAAAGGCAAACGTCCGGCTCCTTGTCCCACACGGAAGGTGGCAGCCCTGAAAGCTGTTGCTGGTCTTCACCTTCCCCGGGCAGCCTAGTCACAGGCACAACCGCACTGGGAATCTCTGCTTTCCCAAAGATGCAATCTCTCACGGTGCGCATCCTCGGCAGAGCCTCTTCCCGAAAAGGCAAACGTCCGGCTCCTTGTCCCACACGGAAGGTGGCAGCCCTGAAAGCTGTTGCTGGTCTTCACCTTCCCCGGGCAGCCTAGTCACAGGCACAACCGCACTGGGAATCTCTGCTTTCCCAAAGACGCAATCTCTCACGGTGCGCATCCTCGGCAGAGCCTCTTCCCGAAAAGGCAAACGTCCGGCTCCTTGTCCCACACGGAAGGTGGCAGCCCTGAAAGCTGTTGCTGGTCTTCACCTTCCCCGGGCAGCCTAGTCACAGGCACAACCGCACTGGGAATCTCTGCTTTCCCAAAGACGCAATCTCTCATGGTGCGCATCCTCGGCAGAGCCTGTTCCCGAAAAGGCAAACGTCCGGCTCCTTGTCCCACACGGAAGGTGGCAGCCCTGAAAGCTGTTGCTGGTCTTCACCTTCCCCGGGCAGCCTGTTCACAGGCACAACCGCACTGGGAATCTCTGCTTTCCCAAAGACACAATCTCTCACGGTGCGCATCCTCGGCAGAGCCTGTTCCCGAAAAGGCAAATGTCCGGCTCCTTGTCCCACACGGAAGGTGGCAGCCCTGAAAGCTGTTGCTGGTCTTCACCTTCCCCGTGCAGCCTAGTCACAGGCACAAGCGCACTGGGAATCTCTGCTTTCCCAAAGACGCAATCTCTCACGGTGCGCATCCTCGGCAGAGCCTCTTCCCGAAAAGGCAAACGTCCGGCTCCTTGTCCCACACGGAAGGTGGCAGCCCTGAAAGCTGTTGCTGGTCTTCACCTTCCCCGGGCAGCCTAGTCACAGGCACAACCGCACTGGGAATCTCTGCTTTCCCAAAGACGCAATCTCTCACGGTGCGCATCCTCGGCAGAGCCTGTTCCCGAAAAGGCAAACGTCCGGCTCCTTGTCCCACACGGAAGGTGGCAGCCCTGAAAGCTGTTGCTGGTCTTCACCTTCCCCGGGCAGCCTGTTCACAGGCACAACCGCACTGGGAATCTCTGCTTTCCCAAAGACGCAATCTCTCACGGTGCGCATCCTCGGCAGAGCCTGTTCCCGAAAAGGCAAACGTCCGGCTCCTTGTCCCACACGGAAGGTGGCAGCCCTGAAAGCTGTTGCTGGTCTTCACCTTCCCCGGGCAGCCTAGTCACAGGCACAACCGCACTGGGAATCTCTGCTTTCCCAAAGACCCTATCTCTCACGGTGCGCATCCTCGGCAGAGCCTGTTCCCGAAAAGGCAAATGTCCGGCTCCTTGTCCCACACGGAAGGTGGCAGCCCTGAAAGCTGTTGCTGGTCTTCACCTTCCCCGTGCAGCCTAGTCACAGGCACAAGCGCACTGGGAATCTCTGCTTTCCCAAAGACGCAATCTCTCACGGTGCGCATCCTCGGCAGAGCCTCTTCCCGAAAAGGCAAACGTCCGGCTCCTTGTCCCACACGGAAGGTGGCAGCCCTGAAAGCTGTTGCTGGTCTTCACCTTCCCCGGGCAGCCTAGTCACAGGCACAACCGCACTGGGAATCTCTGCTTTCCCAAAGACGCAATCTCTCACGGTGCGCATCCTCGGCAGAGCCTGTTCCCGAAAAGGCAAACGTCCGGCTCCTTGTCCCACACGGAAGGTGGCAGCCCTGAAAGCTGTTGCTGGTCTTCACCTTCCCCGGGCAGCCTGTTCACAGGCACAACCGCACTGGGAATCTCTGCTTTCCCAAAGACGCAATCTCTCACGGTGCGCATCCTCGGCAGAGCCTGTTCCCGAAAAGGCAAACGTCCGGCTCCTTGTCCCACACGGAAGGTGGCAGCCCTGAAAGCTGTTGCTGGTCTTCACGTTCCCCGTGCAGCCTCTTCACAGGCACAACAGGTATTCGGATCTGTGCTTGCCGAGAGAAGGAACAGCTCACGGTGCGCGTCCTCGGCAGAGCCTGTTCCCGAAAAGGCAAACGTCCGGCTCCTTGTCCCACACGGAAGGTGGCAGCCCTGAAAGCTGTTGCTGGTCTTCACCTTCCCCGGGCAGCCTAGTCACAGGCACAACCGCACTGGGAATCTCTGCTTTCCCAAAGACGCAATCTCTCACGGTGCGCATCCTCGGCAGAGCCTGTTCCCGAAAAGGCAAACGTCCGGCTCCTTGTCCCACACGGAAGGTGGCAGCCCTGAAAGCTGTTGCTGGTCTTCACCTTCCAAGTGCAGCCTAGTCACAAGCACAAGAGGTATTCGGATCTGTGCTTACCCAGAGAAGGAACAGCTCACGGTGCGCATCCTCGGCAGAGCCTGTTCCCAAAAAGGCAAACGTCCGGCTCCTTGTCCCACACGGAAGGTGGCAGCCCTGAAAGCTGTTGCTGGTCTTCACCTTCCCCGGGCAGCCTAGTCACAGGCACAACCGCACTGGGAATCTCTGCTTTCCCAAAGACGCAATCTCTCACGGGGCGCATCCTCGGCAGAGCCTCTTCCCGAAAAGGCAAACGTCCGGCTCCTTGTCCCACACGGAAGGTGGCAGCCCTGAAAGCTGTTGCTGGTCTTCACCTTCCCCCGGCAGCCTAGTCACAGGCACAACCGCACTGGGAATCTCTGCTTTCCCAAAGACGCAATCTCTCACGGTGCGCATCCTCGGCAGAGCCTGTTCCCGAAAAGGCAAACGTCCGGCTCCTTGTCCCACACGGAAGGTGGCAGCCCTGAAAGCTGTTGCTGGTCTTCACCTTCCCCGGGCAGCCTAGTCACAGGCACAAGAGGTATTCGGATCTGTGCTTGCCCAGAGAAGGAACAGCTCACGGTGCGCATCCTCGGCAGAGCCTGTTCCCGAAAAGGCAAACGTCCGGCTCCTTGTCCCACACGGAAGGTGGCAGCCCTGAAAGCTGGTCTTCACCTTCCCCGGGCAGCCTAGTCACAGGCACAACCGCACTGGGAATCTCTGCTTTCCCAAAGACGCAATCTCTCACGGTGCGCATCCTCGGCAGAGCCTCTTCCCGAAAAGGCAAACGTCCGGCTCCTTGTCCCACACGGAAGGTGGCAGCCCTGAAAGCTGTTGCTGGTCTTCACCTTCCCCGGGCAGCCTAGTCACAGGCACAAC